>NC_133319.1:12727183-12823049 GCF_012295235.1 Primulina huaijiensis
ACCAAGGTGTAGTAGTAACTGAAAATAGATGTTCATCAGGAAAATAATCGTTAATTGGTGTCATTTCACAAGATGATCCTGTTACTAGTCTCGATAAATGATCGACTACGACATTCTTGGTTTTTTTTTTATCTTTGATCACAATGTCAAATTCTTGGAGCAACAAAATCCATCGTATCAGTCGTGGCTTTGCATCCTGTTTGGTCAACAAATATCTAATAGCAGAATAATCAGTAAACACAATAGTCGTTGGTCCAATCAAATAAGAACGAAATTTATCTAATGCAAATATTACAGCAAATAGTTCTTTTTCAGTTGTGGAGTAATTCATTTGAGCATTGTTTAAAGTTCTACTTGTATAATATATCACATAAGGCTTACCGTTTCTTCTTTGACCCAATACTGCACCGACTGCATAATCACTCGCATCGCACATGATTTCAAATGGTAAAAACCAATCAGGAGGTTGCATGATAGGAGCTGATGTTAAATGTCGAATGATTTTATCAAAAGCATTTTGACATTCTTGAGTCCACTCAAATGCAGTGTCTTTTGTTAAGAGGTTACAAATGGGTTTAGAGATTAAACTAAAGTCCTTTATAAACCTCTTATAAAATCCAGCATGTCCCAAAAATGAGCGAATTTCTTTAATGGTTTTTGGAGGGGGTAAATTGGCAATGACATCAACTTTTGCTTTATCAACTTCAATTCCATGAGATGACACGACATGTCCCAAAACAATTCCAGAAGTAATCATGTAATGACATTTTTCCCAATTTAAAATAAGACCTTTTTCCTCGCATCTTTTTAAAACTTTTTCCAAATTTTCAAGACAATTATCAAATGTATTCCCAAAGACAGTTAAATCATCCATGAAAATTTCCAAACAATTTTCAACCATGTCGCAAAAAATGCTTAGCATACATCTTTGAAATGTTGCTGGGGCATTGCATAATCCAAATGGCATCCTTCTAAATGCAAATGTTCCAAAAGGACATGTGAATGTAGTTTTATCTTGATCTTCGAGTGCAATGGGAATTTGATAATAACCTGAATATCCATCAAGAAAACAGTAGTATGGATGACCTGCTACTCTTTCTAAAATTTGATCCAAAAATGGTAATGGAAAATGATCTTTTCTAGTGGCGTCATTTAATTTTCTATAATCAATACACATCCGCCAACTAGATGGGACTCGACTTGTTAACAATTCACCTTTTTCATTTTTTATCACTGTGATGCCAGATTTTTTCGGAACTACTTGTGTTGGGCTTACCCACTTACTATCAGAAATAGGGTAGATAATCCCAACATCAAGTAGTTTGAGAACTTCAGTTTTCACAACATCTTTCATGTGTGGATTTAATCTCCTTTGTGGTTGTTGAGATGTTTTTGCATTTTCTTCTAAGTGAATTTTGTGAGTGCAAATTAGTGGATTAATGCCCTTGAGATCTTTTAGTGTCCAACCAATTGCATTTTTATGTCTTTTAAGCATATCAACTAATTTACCTTCTTCATCACTTGCTAGTTTGGAAGAAATTACCACCGGATATGTTTCATCTTCTCCAAGAAATGCATACTTCAATTCTTCTGGCAAGGGTTTTAACTCCAATATGGGTGGTTCGTCTTTGTTCTCATATTTTGCATCAAATTCTTTCTCTGATCCTGGTAACGAGTGATACCTGATAAAATCATCAAGATCAATTTCAATATTTTCTTTAACAGTTTCAATTGAACAAATATCTAATTGATCACGAGTACTCCCTTCTTGAATGTTTTCTTCCACAAGAGTTTCAATAAGATTTTCATCTTCACTTTCATCTCCTTTGTCATGTGGTTGCTTACAAAGATTAAACACATTAAGCTCCAAGGTCATGTTACCAAATGACAACTTCATTATTCCATTCCTGCAATTTATAAGTGAAACGTCTGCCTTTCGTTTTCTTAAAATGTGCTAGAATTTTTTTTTTTTTAAAACCTCCCTAGCATCGGCCGAACCACAAAAATTACATAAAATATTTTGGACATCATTTTAAAATAAACACAACTAACTATATATTTGAGAAATACAGCCCATACTATAATCTCTCAAAAATCACTCATAAATAAATAAAAGTCATAAAAATATTCTTAACATAACTTAAAATCATAAATAATAACTAGTGCGGAAAACTAGCGTCGGTCCTCGGGTTATGTGCACCTTCAGTCCAGTCAAATCAACCACCAAGACCTCAATAAACATAATCATATTAGCATATAAAATATCATTTAGGACACTGCCATGACGTTTACTAATTTCTAGGTGGTAAAAAGACTGTTTTACCCCTGGATGTAAAATTTTTCGTTTTTGATATTTTCTTAATTTCATTGACTCTAACATGTCCCAAATAATTATTTAAGCTTACATGAATTTTCTCATATTTTTATTTAGCCTAAATCGAAGACTTTTAAATTAATCTTTAAATGTGACGTATTAATGCGTTTTAATCCCGAATTAAAGCAAACCTTAATATAAAATTCCCAAATTAAAAAATTAGACTTATAATAGTTATTTAAGCTTAAACCTAATTTTTCATAATTTTATAAAGCTTAAAACTAGGCTTTTCAATTAATTCGTTAATTGACGTTTCGCGCGGCGATTAAATTCCGAATAAATCTAAAACTCTTTATTTTGATCCCAAATTTTTAACATAACCTTTTTATGATTTNCCGATTAAATCCAAAACTCGTTATTTTGATCCCAAATTTTTAACATAACCTTTTTATGATTTAATCTACCCTTCCAAGTCATTAACCGCCCTCGTGGACCCATGAATCTATTTTTTGTTCTTAAAATCTCGTTTTTGACACCTTATCGAACACACTGAGCCATCTCCTAATTTACTCGAGCCACGCCCGAGCCACCTTGAGCCAAAACCTAGCCAACCCATCTAGGGACCCTACTGTGCAAGCCCAGCCCGAAAAACAAGCCCTGGCCCGCTCCAAAAACGTCCTGGAACTTTGCCCAAAAACCTGCATGTGTACGTGTGTGCTTCTCCTAGGATATTTAGGACTCCTAGCCTAACTAGGACACTTCCAGCCCCTAACCACTTGACCCAACCTGCCCCAAACCACCCTGGACCATGCCCAGACCCAGCCCAAACCTAGCCCAAGCCCTTGGACGTGAGCAGCAACCCACTGAACTCTGCACAACAACCTGCGCTAATGGCTTCTCCTCATGGTTTCATGTTCTTGCTCGGCCCTTGCTAAACCAAACCATACCAGACCCTGAACCAACCCCTCTAGCATCCTTCTATGACCCTAAGGACCTAACCTAGCCCAGCCCAAGCCCCCTGGCCGAGCCCTCCTCCCTGCACAAATTTCTGAAATCTGCACAGCCCCTTGGGCTTTCTCTCGGGTGGAGTCCTTCTCAACAAGGACTCCTCCCTAGCCCATGGTCTCGAGTCCTAGCATGGCTAGGACTCTTCCCTTGACCCTACCACGTCCCTAGCCAGGCCCTGGTCCCAACCAAGCCAAAGCCAAGCCCTTACACACCCAAAGCCGTGAGCCAAGAAGCACTACAGTCCAAGCAAGCTTCCAGCTTGTTTTGCCCCATGCTGTAAAACGTTTTTAGTGTGATCCTAGGACTCTATATTTTGTATAAACCATGCTTATTCATAACCTATATCATGGCAGCCCTTAAACAAAACAAACACATGATTTTTGAAGGAAAAACCAAGCAAAAAGTTTAGCATAAGTCACAAATCCGAAAATCCTTGAGGTTTTACTTGTTTTCTCCAAAATTTTCATGCATAAAAATATAATATGATGTGATGATGTTTTTGAAGGAAAGAATAGGCGTGTCTTTGCGTATTTTACGCACGATTTTTCGTTGACAACGTCGAAGAACGGACAAGACCTTTGGCTTGAAGCTTCCTTGGCAAATTCTCAAAAATTTGCCTCAATATTTATGCATGTGTGTGCCGTGTGGTTTAGGTGGAGATTGTGCCCAACTTTCATAAAGTGAGGCGTCGGCGTTTTTTTTTTGTAGGGTTTAGGTGATTTAACATATTATATAGTTAATTATTTCGCTAATTAAGGCTTAGGCCTATTAAGCATATAATTAGGCCCATTAGTCTTAATTAGGATTTATTTAAAATATTAAAATAGTTTTAGTAAAAATAAGTTTGTGAATTTAATAGCCGGGTTGCCAAAAAGTTCGTATTTTTGTTGAAAACCAACACCGATAAAATTTACGTCCCGGCGTATAAAATCACCTCAAAACCCCTTATTTTCAAAAATAAGAAAAAGCAGCACTTTTACTTTAAATAATTAAAAACAATTCTTTAATAAAAATATTTTCTATTTTTCAGCCTTTGGTCTCCGTTCCTCGATCGCAACTCGAATAATCTTTTAAAATACATTTTAATCCAACCATGTAGAAAATATAATTTTAAACATGCAAATATGCACAACATAATTCAATTAATGCAATTAAAACATTTAATTAAAATACAAGAGAATTTAATAATTGCATGCATGTGGTTTGCGTGGACCTTTAAATTTTCGGGGCGTTACAATAAGAGCATTAGAAGTTGCTAAAAATGGACGACCTAAAATTACAGGAATTGCATTACAAACTTCGATAGGTTGTGTATCTAAAACTATGAAATCGACATGATATACAAAGTTATCAACTTGGACCAACACGTCTTCTACCATACCTCTTGGCACTTTAACAGATCTATCAGCAAGTAAAAGTGTTACCGAAGTAGGTTTTAACTCGCGTAGATTGAGTTCTTGATAAACTGAATATGGAAGTAAATTCACACTAGCTCCAAGGTCAAGCAAGACTTTTTTAATCTTTTGTTCTCCAATAATACAAGAAATAGTAGGACAACCAGGGTCTTTGTATTTCAAAGCATTATTATTTTGAATGATTGCACTTACTTGTTCGGCTAAAAATGCTTTCTTTTTCACATTCATTTTTCTTTTCACAGTGCACAAGTCTTTCAAAAATTTGGCATATGATGTTACCTGTTTTATTGCATCTAATAAAAGAATATTAACTTTTACTTGTTTAAAAATATCATATATATCAGAATTCAAATTTGATTTTTTCGTATTTATCAATGCATGAGGGAATGGTGGTGACACTGTCTGTTGAACCTCCTTTTCGCAAGTTATGGGTTCCACTTCCTTACCCTTTGGAGTTGATTTATCATTATCTTCACAAGGTTCAAGAATGGATTTTTCCACAACCGTACCACTTCGAAGGGTAATAACAGATTTTACATGATCCATCGGTTGAGTTCGAGAAGTTCCAGTTTGTGAATGATGATCCTTGGGATTAGGCTGTGGTTGTGAAGGAAATTTACCTTTTTCATGAACATTAAGTGCATATGCAAATTTAGCAAGAGTATCTTTCAAATCTGTCATGGTTTGAGCAGTTTGAGTATTGATAGACTCTTGCTTTGCAATGAAAGAATTCAATATATCTTCCAAATTCTTTTTAGGTGGAGGAACATAAGGTGCATAATTTTGAAAATTTTGTTGATTTTGGAAATGTGGTTGTGAAAATTGTGCATCATTATCATTCCTCCAACTAAAATTTGGATGATTTCGCCAACCTGGATTGTAACTTTGAGAAAATGGTTCAAAATTTGGCCTTTTGAGATTGTTTAAAACATTGGCTTGTTCATGGAAACATTCTTTAAAAGAAGGCAAAGTGGGACAATCTTTTGTAGAATGATCACTTGTATCACAGATGTGACATGCAATTTCTTCAACAGATTTTAATTGACTATTCTTTTTCAATTCAAGTGCCTCAACTTTTCTTGCCAAAGAGGTAAATCTAGCTTGAAGATCATGTTCATCTTTGAGAGTGTACATACCTCCACCAGATGTAGGAGATTGAATCTTGTTTGATGGTTCGATTGTACCTATAGTGTCCCAATTTTGAACATTTTCAGCTAATGAATCGAGATACTCAATTGTCTCATTTGGATCTTTATCTTCAAATGTTCCATTACACATAAATTCAACCATTTGCCTATCTTTAGGTGTTAAGCCTTCATAAAATTGAGAAACAACGATCCAAATTTCAAAACCATGATGTGGACAAAGATTAAGCAATTCTTTATATCTATCCCAACACTGATAAAAAATTTTCTCTTTGTTTTTGAGTGAAAGTGATGATTTGCCTTTGAAAGAATTTGTTCTATGAGATGGAAAAAAAAATTTTCAAAAATTGTTGTTGCAATTCATCCCAAGTTCGAATGGATCCCAATCTAAAATTTTGTAGCCAAGTTTTAGCTTTATCTTTTAAAGAAAAAAGAAAAAGCTTAAGTCGAATGGTGTTCATGCTACAATTTAGATCATTATATGTGTTGCACACTTCTTCAAACTCTCGTAAATGCATGTATGAATTTTCAGAATCTAAGACATGAAAATTGGGTAAAAGTTGGATAATACCAGGCTTAAAATTGAAATGAGATGCATCGGGGGGAAAAACTAGACATGAAGGTGCACTAGTACGTGTAGGATTCATGTGATCTCTAAGTGTTCTTCGTCTATCATGATCATGTTGAGATTGAATTTCATCTTCATTTTCTTGGATGGGTTCTGCCGCCATGTTTTGTGAAAATAAAGGGTTATTTCGAATGAGTCGACCACTAAGTGTTCGTGACCAAATGCTCATACAAATGCAAATGCAAAAGAATCGAAACACACAAAAGCAATAAAAATTCAAATAAAGAAAAATAAACTATAAACAAAATTAAATAGACTTGAAATTAAATTATACTTCTCCGGCAACGGCGCCAAAAATTTGTTGTCACTTTGATTGTTGCACACCCAAGAGCAGGTTGTCCACAAGTAGTATAATTCGGTGAGTCCGATATCGTATCCACATGGAAGCTAAGGTAATTACAAGTCCACTACAATGTCTTTTTGTTTGTTTTTGTTTTTGTTTCTTTTTAATTTTAATTGTTTGAATCTTTGATGGGTAAATTTTAATTGTTCAAATTTTAACTGTTGAGATTAAAGGATCCACTCTTGTTATTTTAATAAAGTTAAAATTAACGAACAATATAGAGTAAATCAAGGTTCCCACTTTAAATGGTTGGTAAAACCAAACAAATATTTAAATGGTTCCAAGAATTTAATATTATAATATATTCGTATATAATAAATCAAGGCATCCACTTTAAATGGTTGGTAATACCAAACAAACATTTAAATGGTTCCAAGAATTTAGTGTAACATATAGCAACAATAAATCAAAACTCCCACTTATAAGTAGGGTATAAAAATGCTTAAAGAAATAAATATAACATAAACAATAAATAATGATTAAATAATATAAAACATAGATTCTTACCTTTTAATAACCTTATTATCATGCCAAGAGTTTCACCTTATCATCTCAACTTTAGGAAGTTAGCTATTCATTATTCAAAGTGTAAAACTTTGAATATGAAATTAACATGCTAATTGTATTTAAATGAAGAAATAAAGGAAAAATATAGAGAGAAATATTATGAACTCAAAGGTTTGTTCATAGAATGAGGGATATCTCAATACATTACAATGCACCCCTATTTATAGCCAAATTTGGGGAGACAACCACAAATAAAATATTATTTTTTTTACACATAAGTCTTAATTGGTGTTCCAAGATATTATATTATATTACACATCACTTTTGAAAATCTTCTTCTCCGAATTTGCTTCTTCACATAAAAAGAAACATGTGGATAATTAAGTTGTCTAGTTGTGGTATTTTTTTCAAACCATTTGACAAAGTAATTTGATAGATATGGTCAAAATACTAGAGTATGGTAAAACTGTCACTCCTTTGGTAACTTTATTTGTTGCTTAATTTGATCCCAATTGTGAGAGAATTTTTATCTCATGCTTGTCAACAATATTGTAGATATTATAATCAACTTTCTGCAGGTCCAAGAATCATCTTAATCTCATTTGCAACGCCAAGTTTATTCTTGTTTTATCGAACCTGTAAAAAATAGTAAAAACTTGTAATTACACAACAACTTATATTTTATACAATTTATTATAAAACATATAATATTTAAACATTTAATAAAACAAAAACTATATATTTATATTATAAAACATTTAATTAATGTATAATTTTTATGTTTATCAATTTCATTACCCGCTTCTTGCAAAATTTTGTATAGATCTTTGAAAATCACCAGCTGCTTTCTTGTTGCCTTAATCCGTCTTTTGGAAAATTTGAGATATGTATGATACATTTTCTTTGGTTCCAAACTTTGTTTTAATTCTTGTGTGATTTTCTTATTCTCATTTACTATATATTTATAGGTGGTATTTGGGTTCAAGTCCTTTTGTTAGTGGGAAAATCACATGCCTACTTTGCATTTGTCGGGGAATCTTTATCTTTTGTCATCTCCATGGAAAAGTGATTAGGGTCACATGTCCACTTATTTTTGTCGAGGATTCTTAAATTTTTAATGTCCCCAAGGAAAACGTGGTTGTGGTCCTTCACCACTTGGTTCTGTTTCTGCAAGATGCTTCTTGTCTGATCGAGGTCTGAAGCCCTTACTAAATTCTGAATCTTATTGATTTGGGCATTCTTGGCAGATATGTTCTGACCATCTTCTCACATGAGCCATGTTGCAGAATTTTCGACGAGTTTCTTTACTCCCCGCCAACTTTCTATTCCATAAAAGATTTATTTTTTTTTTTAATATATCTTCTGCAAAACTTGTTATTTTTTCTGTAATAGTATTTAACATGAAAGATCCGTTTACTGAATTATGATAAAATTTAAACGAAAACTTGACTTTGTCCATGTCGGTTAGACAGACTCATAGATCTTCAGTTATTGAAGCAACAAGGGGTGTTTCTTCTGTCGGAAGATATTCGATAAATTTTTTAGCATTAACATCTGGCATCCTTAATTTGATGAAATGAAAGGCTTCGTGAGAAACTTTTCCTGCTGGTTCTGGTGTTGTACTGAAGAAGTACAAAGCGTGAGTTTTATGCACAAGAAATCAAGATTCACATCAAACTTTTCTCAAAAACGTGAACACAATGTAGATCAATAAATTTCTAAACAAATACATGATTTTCAGCATATTAACGGAGCGAGTGATGAGCAAACGAAATACAAGCATGCCTTGATGATTTCTACGCAAGAATGTCGAAGAACGGATGTCGGGAGAAGCGCCGGAGAATTTTTCTCGAAAGAAACCACTTGGCCAATGGAAGTTTTGTGTTGTACTGCTGAAAGCCGAGAGAAATGAGTGGAGGTGGGGAGGTGTCAGCTGATTTAAATAAATATTAGGTTTAGGGGATGATTAAGTATTATTTAAATAGTTAAATAAAGATAGTGGGCCCTATATTGTTTAATTAAAAGTTAAAAAAGATTTTAAGCGCAACAAGTTTAAAAGTAGGCCCATTAAATCCAAACACATTTCGAAAAATATTTCGTGTTGAAACTTTTTTGAAAATAATAGTCGAACCCTCAAAAATTCCCCAGATTCGATAAAATTTGTGTTCCCGATAAAAATAAAATCTTGCGGGTAAAAATACCCAATAAAGCTCATTTTTGCAAAACACACTTAAAAACACCTTAAATAAATTAATAAAATTTAATCATATAATAAAATACTTTTCCTTATAATTCATTGTTACTCGTTCGAGCGCGAAATGCAACTTAAAAATCTTTAATACATTGACTTCTAAATTTTCATGAATTAAATCCTATCATACATGAATTATGCATAAAATGCACAAAAAATAATTAAACACAAATTAATAAAATAAACATGCATTTAATGCTTTAAAACAATTTAATAAAATACAAAAGAAATTTAATAACTTGCATGCATGTGATTTACGTGGACCTTCAGATTTTCGGGACGTTATATATATCTTCTTTGACTCTTTAATTTCATCTATATTTTGTTAACAACATAATGTATTCATCCACTAAACATATATCATGTAATTCAAAACTATACAGAGTTTGAGTATATTTCTTTTCATTCTCTGTATCTTGACTGTTAAAATAGTCTACTCCTGTGAATTGTATTTTAAAAAGTGTAGTCATTCTTCACGTTATCTCGCTAAGAGATTCTCCGGCTATGACTGATTCTTTGGTTTCTACCGAAATCATGTCCTAAGAAATTTTAATTCATCTCATAAGACTTATTTCTAGAAGTTTAATGAATCCTTCTCTGTTGAGATCAAGTGTTCCTACTACGATTCTCATAGCGGATGTCCAATCATCTATGAGATCTTCTCTGTTTTTGAAGTCTAATACATCTAGGTCAAGCATAACCCCATAAGGATGTATATGTTTTAAAACATATTTCTCATAAGTGTTTGGTGCAAAGGAATTTGATTCTTCCTTGACCTTGTTCCCGTTGGGTGTGATTCTCCGCCAGTTTAAATAATTGGTTGGGATTTTCTCATATTTATATTCTGATATCCCACGCTTTATCTTGGTGGTTCTTGTGAAGATAACCAAGTTATTGGGGGTTGTTCACCCTCAGTTGTGTTCATCTTTAGATCTATAACCTTGAGATTTGCAAAGGATTCTGCAAGGTCTTGTAGATCCTCTAGACCAATCTTTTTTAAAATTGTCATCAGATTAATGTCTTTTTTTGAGACTGTTTTGATTAGATTGATCATCTTTTCTTTTTATATAAATGTTTTTATATCACTTTGGCCATCTTTTTTTTGATGTAATAAGGGTTCAGTACCAAATGATGGTGATAACCTTCCTTCTGAGTTCTTTTACTAGAACTTGGTTGTTGTTCTAGGTTTTGAATTCTTGTTCAAATATCTTTTAATATTCCAAGAATTTCTTCCTGATTTTCAAGGATTTTTTTTCATATTTTGTGGTATAATATAGCATATTGCCATAATTCTATACTGTCTTTTGAATTTCTCTAAGATCTCCAGAGAGTTTAGAGGAATTCGGTACTATTTCTAGAAACCTATCATTTTGAATCATAAATTTACCTTAAGACTCTGATAAGTTCTTTCTTGATATCTCACATTGGTTAGATCTTCCTGTTTCAAATATTCTAGAGTTCTAGAATAATTTCTATAAATAATTAATCTCGAACCTGGGTTCAGATTCATGTAATTTGAGAAAATTCTCTTCCTCAAACATTTAATTACGTCAGTAATAATAAATTTATATGTTTGAAATAATTTTACCTCGCTCTGATACCATTTTCGGCCCAAGAAAATCAATCATTTAATATATCACATGTAAGGTTATTTTTGTCCTTTTAAATTCTTTTAGATAGTGAAAACAAAGTTTTGATGTGGAGGGGATTAAAATAAAATTAAGGTTAGGCTTGGATATTTTTTCTCAATTTACCCCAAGGAAAAGGTAAAAACCATTAATTGTTACATAATCTAATTACACTTTTACAAATTAAAATTTACGTTTTAAAAGTTATTTCTAAAATTATTTTCATGATTTTAGATAAATGTTACTGAGTATTAAAATTTAAAACTATTCGTACATCCATGTATAACTTGTTTAATTGTTTATTTGTGTGACCAAGGAGGGCATATTGAGCAACTTCTTCACTGGCTTTTCTAATGGTCTCGAATATTATTCGGTTCGTATTTAAAATTATCAAAGCTTAATATTTTTGTGAGTTTAATATTTTTATATTAACACAATTTGTGAGCTTAATATTTTTATAAATGTACCATAAATTATACGAACTCAAAAGCTCATTGTACAAGATAAAAAAATAAAAATTTCTGACCGTCTTTTTCATTGCATACGACTTACATAATAGATAATATCCAAACTTCATTTATATATATTTCCTAAAGCTCTCATTTCATTTCTTATTTCTTCGATCAACAATAGAGTTTTTCATCACATTCGACGATTTGTGAATCTCGATTTTGAAGCCTTTTTCTTCTTCTCCAAAGTTCTTCTCAACCTGTGGCGACCGGTGAGTTTCTTCATTTCCATTCCTCTTTTTATTCAGTAACATTATTTTGTCGAAACATTAGATTCGGTAAATTGAACTTACTAAATTCAGTCTCCAAATTTGACCAAAATTTATCACGTGGACAATTATCAAAAAAATCAGCCGCCGTGGACCTACCCACATCAGATTACAGCTCCACATTTGCCTCGCTTTAAATGGTGGATTCCTCTGCCATGGTGGCGCGTGAGTGGCTCGAACTTTCAAACTGCGCGTGGTTAAGAAAAATGTACTTGTCTGAGTAATTATTAATAATACTTAAAAGCAAGAAAATAATAGAAGGGGAGCCACGGCCGCTGCATCACCAAACACAAAAAAACCAAATCTAACGTTCATCTGTGGGATCATACCAGACACCTCATCATCACGCGCCGCCTCTTACTCCGTCGAATGGGTGCTACAGAACCAGTAAGGCAACCCACCACCGCCTAATCTTGAACAACCCTTTGGAGGAATAGTTAGACTATGTATTTCTTGAGATATCTGTTTTTTCATCCCCCTCAATTCATTTAATTAGTTGCGGTTACATATTGTAGGTTGTTGTGCACAGAGAAGAAGAAGAATCAATGGCAGAATCAGAAGAGAATGAGGATAAAAGGGAAGAAATAAAGGATTTGGAAAAAGGTGAAATGAATATTCACAGTCGTCAAGAATCAACGGTTGAAACCCATCCTCCGAGTGGATTTCACATGTCGAGAATGCAAAGATTGAGCAATACAAATCCTTTAAGACTGGTGATAGATAATGCCACAAGGGTTGCTGCATCTTCTCCATATCAACAGCAGCCTCGCCCCTCGCCTTCGCCTCTGCAGCAGCCTCGCCCCTCGTCTTCGCCGCTGCAGCAGCCTCGCCCCTCGCCTTCGCCTCTGCAGCAGCCTCGCTCCACACCTACGCCACAAGTAAAAAACTAAGCTTTTAAATTAAATAAATTCATTTTCTTGGATTTGGATTGGATGTATTTTCTGGGTTTTGTTTGTTTTCTACCAGCAGCAATCGGTGGCATCATTGAATTCAAGGTCATACACAAACAAGTTTTCTCTGGTTTTGTTCCTTCTGCACATAGTCCTTGCTATCGGGCTAATGGGGTTTTTGATATTCAAGGGGGTGCAAGGCTTGTTACGAGAAGGGAGAACGAAAAGGGAAGAGAAGAGGGTAGTGATGCATTTTTTGCCTCAAGTTGAGGCTGCATCTTTTCTTAGCATAACATTAGCATTTATATGGCAAAAAGCAGTGAGATTATGGCCTAGATTCATGGTTCATTTCATTATTTGGAGTTCTTTTGCCCTTTCGTTATCCGCCGGAATCCTTCTAATCTGCTTCCAAATGCCGGCCACTGATGGGGTTGGAGTCTTGTTCATTGCTTTTGCCATAGGTAATGGACTCTACGCATGTTGGGTTACCCAAAGAACTAGTTTTTGTTCCAGGCTTTTCATCAAAGCCCTCGAGCCCGCCGCGAAATTCCATGATATAAACCATCCTATTTATTGGATGCTTGGTGCTGGATTCTTGTGGATGTCAGTTTGGATCTTTGCAGTGATTGGGGCTTTCAATTTCTATGTTCCACCGGCTTTGGTTATAATAGTATTGGTACTGAGTCTTGCGTGGGTAGCTGAGGTAATGAGGAATGTGGCTAACATGACAGTCAGTAGAGTGATTGCTCTGTATTACCTTAGAGGAATGCAGTCAAGTACTCAATTCTGTTTCCAACGAGCATTGTCGAAAAATTTGGGAAGCGCTAGCCTTGGGTCGCTCTTTGTTCCCGCCATCGAGGCGCTTAGGATAGTAGCACGAGGGCTGAATTTGATCGAAGGTGAAGACGAATTCATGTTTTCTTGTGCACATTGTTGTCTGAGAGTGATGGAATCTATATTCAGCCGCGGCAACGGCTGGGCCTATGTTCAGGTAATAGTCTGCTACTATTGAAATTTTGGAAGGTCAATAAACTTGGTAACAACTTCTCTATAGATAATAGGCTAGTTTTCTGATTCCACCCCAACTTTTGGGCTTATGACCTATCGGAGTTGTTCCTTTCTTACTATCTTTAACGAAATACATGTGATCAATATAATATGTTCAGATTGCTGCATACGGAAAAGGTTTTGTCAAGGCATCACAAGACACATGGGAACTCTTTAAAAAGAGAGAAATGGAGGTGGTTGTTGATTCTGATATAACAAGTGCCATTTGCTTTCTCACCGGCATCTGCAGTGGCTCGATTTGTACGATTGTCGTCGTTGCTTGGACGTCCACCACCTACCGAGGCTACATGGCCACCCTCGCCATACTGGCTGCGTTCATAGGTTACCTAATGGTTTGTTCTATTCCAAAATGATTGGTTTCTTTCCTATATTTTGTACGTTGGATGCATCACAGGCACGCTTGAAGCAAGTTTGTGAATGATTCTGCGAACGCTCATCATTTACTTTCAAACACAACTTGGAAGTATACATGCTCGATTCTGTGACTAATACTTTGGTTGCTTTGGCATTGTGACAGACTAGGATAGCAATGGCGTTACCCCATGCCTGTGTAAGTTGTTACTACGTCTGCTATGCTGAGAATCCAGACAACAGGCTCTTTGATAAAACCATACAAGATCGAATAGACTTGATAAAATCTGGTCGAGACGTGGCCGTGCCAACTCCTAGAGTTCCTCGTAGATTCATGAGATAATCATGGACTGAAACTCTTAAATTTTTTCGCATTCGACCCATGTGTATATACTACTAATTTGTACTAATCGAGCTTCATTTGATACACATGCATAAATGTGGTATGTGTCGAATCAATCAAATGTGTATCTTGGTATTGGAAAGCGATTTATTATTTTGTGTGTATGTTCAAGTTTGGAGTATATTGTATTTGATTGGGATCCAAAGAAAATATTCCAATCAATAATTGAAGATGATCTTTCCGACAAGAGTGGTGGAAATTAAATGCTTTGATAGTGAAGGGTGAGTATGATCAAATGTTAGGCAAGTGGGAAAGGTATGTTACATTGAACTTAAAAGAAAGAAAGTTTTAATTAAATTCTATCAGTTGAATTCATATAAAACGATATTGATAACTTTATCATGTTCATAATTTCAATTAGTTAAAAATAAGAATATGTGATACGGTAATATGATGAAATTAAAATTTCAGGTCGAACAGATTTTCGAAATTTTCCTCATAAGGGACAATAATTAAGTGGCCATGAGATTCTTGTAAAGAGGGATGGGGGGAGGACCAAAGATGGGCCAAAAGGCAAGAGGACCAAAGATGGGCACAAAAGGTTGCATTTTGGCCCTCTCCTTTAATTGGTTTGTACTGCTTGGTATATGCGACAAAAGTTACAAGATACTATTTTAAAATGATATTCTCGATTTCTTGAGCTACGGAATGCTAACAATTTTGATTTTAATTATAACAAAATTTGTTATTCTATTAAGTGCACAAGTTGATTGGTATCAAATTAGAAGTGAAAGGTTGCTGAAATTACAACTTAGTTTCTGGCAAATTGAAGTGATTTCATGATATCTCGTAACTTGGTGATGCAAATAAACAACAACCAAAACTATTGATTAGAAAATTCAATTTACCACAAGTCATATTTCATAACAGCTCAGTTGGTTAGAACGTTATCTAGACGAAATATTAGTCACAAGATCGAGCCGACAGAAACTAGCTCTGATATTTTGGTAATATATTTCAGCTCGGTTATTCAAATGGAATAATTTGGTGTGTGTTACGAAGCTAAGAGAATGATCTACAAATCATCTTCACAAGTCAAAGTTTGAATCATAAGAATCTGATAAACAACGATGAAAGTGCTTGGTCTGCACCAAATGAAGAACAAGTTCCAGATTGCAGACAATTTGATCTGTCAAGCACATATCTCTCGTACGAACTTGAAATTGAGTAATTCTTGACTCCATAGAATCCTAATAGAAATGGATACAACTTTCAGGTTTATCACATTACCCAGAAATCGATGAATTAAGAGTTATAATCAAAAGAAGAGAACAACTCACTTGGAATAGCTCATATCAAACCAACAACTCAAGCTAATCAGATTAGCTCAGTCAGACGGGTCATCTCAATTGGTCATATCAACCCAGTTTCGGAAAATGACCAGAAATTCGAAGTTGACCGTTGCAATGTCGGAACCATACATGACATTTTCATACAATCATATTCTTGTATCTAAGGTCTATATCATTATTGGAGGCAATGAATACAAGATTTGAAGATCAAATACAAGCTTTCAAAGGTGGTTCAAAGCATAGACAACCTACAAGAAAAAAATTAGTTAGAATGAGAGCAAACTCAAATGCGATGATACATTTGATATATACATACACTGTAAAAATCTTCATACACAATCTGAAATATCTACTACTTAAAAATGCTACAATTTTTTTTGACAAGCTCAATGTTTCGAAATTCTTAAAATTATGCATGCATGCAATACTGCTGAAAAATAAGCCTTTTAAAAATAAACGTAATCATATAACAGATAAAATACTGCAGTTTAAAATTATCGCCAATTCGTCCATCCTAGATGTAGGTAAAAATAAAACAATTAAAAATCATGGTAATCATCAACATGTCAAAACAAAGCATATAAAAATGATCATGTCTACTCCTAACTCAAAAACATGATGTGTGGAAAATGTGGTCCTCGGGTTCATGTACGCACATCCAGTCCTGCCGACTCAGACTTCGGCACCTCCAGCCTCTTCATCAACATGCTCACCTGCATCATTCACACCTAGTGAGTCTAAAGACTCAACACACCTGTAACATTATATCAAATACATATACATAACATGCAACAGTGAAAAATACTGTAAGCAACATACATTTCATGAACTTAAAAGTATAATGTAAACATGTCGTATAAAATCATAACGTGTCAAAACATGTTTCATCATAACATCATATTTATACATTTTCTTTTTATTGATTTCATTTTATTAGTTGTGACTTTTGTATCAGCTCTATCGTATCAGCTCTATTCGATGGATCCATCAAATATAACCGAGGTCTCGGTTTTAACCCGAATCAACCCGAAATTTAACCAAATTTTTCCCAACTCAAGCCATGACTTAACCCTACTTGACCAGCCCTTAAACCAATTATTTCAGACCCTTCATGACCCCCAAACAAAAACCGAAAGTTGCTGGAATTTAGTTGCACAAACAAGCCTTAACCCTAGTTGCGACTCTGGACCGAACCAATGACCCTACACCTAACCAGCTTAGACCAGCCCCGAACTAGCCCCTCCTAGACCAACCTAGGACCCTCCTGGGCCGAACCATCTCAAGGACTCAGGCTCATGCACGCCCCAAATGCACGCACACCCGAGGTTCAACCAAGGCGCTCAACCCGCGACCAATGTCCCCTCATCACAATCAACCGGCTTCAGGGCTAGTTTCAGCAGTGTTCGAGCCTTCTTAGGCCGTGTTTCAGACTCACCAGGGTCTGGGCCATGGCTTGGTTAAGCCCTTGCACCGCCAGCTTAGCCTATCGCCCGATCTACGCCCGAGACGAGCCAACCCTTCAATACAACACCCCCTCGGCCCTCAGCTTAACACAAATAACCCTTGACTCCAGCCTTATGACACCACCTTACCACCGTGTACAGCCACTTAGCATCAAAAACTCAGCATCCCCTTGCACCAATACATGAAAATGTGAGCATGAGTCATGAAGAAATTCAATTTTCATGTCAAACTTGTATAAAAACGTGATCACAAGGTAGATCAAAAATATTTTCATGCATTTACATACACTTTAGCATAATATTGGCGTGAATGAAAAGAAAAAGAAGATACATGCGTGCCTTAGCGTTTAAATGATCAAAAGCTTGAAGAACTACGCGCGGGACGTGAACTGGAGAGGCGGGGGATGAAACTTTCTTGAAGAAAACCTAAGGCCGTGACTTTGTTGCTATTTTTTTTTCGAAGATGAGGCTGCTGATGGATGGGAGGGGCGGCCACAAGGTGTGATTAGGTTTAGGGTTTGTTAGGGTAGGGTTTAAATAAAATGTAAAGCACCAATGGGCCCTTATTTAAATTTTAAAGGATTAAAAAGGGTTTTGAGCCCATTAAGCATTAAAGCAAACCCGTCAAACCCAATAACACTCTCGAAAAATATTTCGTTTAGGTACCTTTTTGAAACTATTGCCCGAGCCCTCAAAAAGTCCTCCGAGTCGCAAAATTTTGCGTACCGGTTAAAAATATGACCCGGCGAGTAAAAATACCCACCAAAGCCGAATTTTCGAAATATCCATTAAAAAAATCTCATATTAAACAATTAAATTAATTATTTAATTAAAATATTTTTCCCGATTATCCCCAGTCTCCGTTACTCGTTCGAGCGCGAAATGCAACTTAAAACCCTAATGCATGAAACTTTAAAATAATCATGAAATAAAATCTAACCATGCAATAATCATGCATTAAATGTATAAAAATCTTTAAACACATATTTTAAATAAAACCCTAGATTGCATACATTCAGGTTACGTAGTTCGAATTTCCTAGGCTTTACACAATCACTCACACATATACATAAGACTTATGTTTCAAAGTTTAGATGAATGAATCTTTACACAAATACATTAAAGATCGTGTTTGTAGTATTGACATAAGAGGCACTAAACATTATGTGAATTATGAGGTTGTGACCTGTAATAGTGAATGTGTCACGAGTTTCAATTAGACAATGGATACATCCTAAGTTGAATTGGATTTGTACAAGAAGTTACATAAATCAAAGTCTCCCAATGATCCTTCCTAAGTAGAAAAAGAGATGACATAGGAATTGTTAATTTCCGAACATTCAGAAACAAATATGTGTCTATTTATTCATCGAATCTACTTACTATCTTTACTGTTTTTAAGATGCATCGTTGAAGCATTTTATGTGCCTTTCAAATACCCAAAATATAGCATATCAAATGTTTGATAAAATACTTCAACCAAAATATTTTTATTAATTCAACTTGCATATCTTTTAAATACTTTTCAAAATATTTAATTTTATGAGAGATTATTTTAAGTGTCTTTCGCTTGGTTTGAAAACCAAACTTAATTTAATTTTTCAATGTTTATTATTTCAAGAACAGAGCTATTGTAATTCAATGCTTGTCCCTCAATTAAGTCTATCAATTAGTATAAGAGCATGTTTTTTTTTAAAGAGCATTCAAAACTGATTTTTATTTTAAAAAATTGAATTTAATATTTTTCTAACACATATAAACATAGTCGAATTTTCGAATAGCTTGCAGCAACCTTGGAAAAATGACATAACTCTTTGCTCGAGTATCAATGACAAACCGCTTTTTGTATTGCAAACTAGACTCGTAAAAAATTGTAGTAGTATAAAGATTTTTGCTTGGTTGTGCACGAGAAAAAAAAAGTTTATTGGTTCAAGTTTAGACCAATGTGCTGCCACAAGAAAAGAGGCTAAGGACAAAGATGAAGTTTTTGTCAAGAAATTCAATGTTGTTGCCATTATCAATGGAAAAGGAGAAAAAAATTTAAATTTTAGTCATATATCATTAAGAAAACTCGGTACACTCGCTCTAAATTTTATTTATTCTATGGTACTTGAGTAAAATTCTAATTAGATATTCCATCTTATGCTAGTTTGGTTAGCAATTCTCTTGCATTTTTTGATTATGCTTAATGACTAATAAGTGACATTTTCAACGTTTATGATATTGAAATTGGCAAGCATGTCTTGATTTTGTGATTGGTTGAAATTTATGAGTTTGAATTGCTTATTCTTGTCGAAGCTATATGCTTGATTCATGCATTCATGTGTTGGATATTTTTAGCTATTATTTGTGCATTGCATATTTTGAAAATATTTATACTGGTTAGTTATCTCTCTACTTTGATCAATTTCAAACTTTCAAAAATCCGGGGGGGAGGGGGGAAGCTAATTATAATTTTAAAAGGGAGATGAAATCCAGTTTTACTTTTTTATCTCATCTTTTTGATTTAGACAAAAAAGAGGAGAAATAAGTTAAATGAAATTATTTTTATCCAAATTTTGTGATAATAAAAAAAAGGGAGAGATTGTTGGGTTTAAAAATGCTAACAATCGTGATTTTGATGATAACACAACTTATTATTATGTTCCTAACATATTTCATGAAGTGTGCAGTTGTCAAACTAGAAGTGAAAAGTTGTTGAAATATAATTTCAGCACAACTTAGTTTCTAGCAACTTGAAGTGTTTTGATAATATCTCATAGCTCGTTGATGTAAATGACTATGGTATTTTGGTCAAATCTCTCAGCTCAAATATTCAATTAGAGCAATTTAGTATGAATTACAAATATAAAATAATGATATACAAATAATCTTGTATGTCAAAGTCTGAATTGGATCAAAATAAGCTGATAAACCATGATAAATATGCTAGTTATACACCGAATGAAAAACAAGTTCAATATTGTAGACAGACTAATCTGTCAAGTATATATCTCTCATACGAACTTGGAATTCATTGATTTTTTATTCCATGGAAAGCTAAGAGAAAGTATTACAACATTAATGTTTATCACATTGTCCATAAATCGATGAATGAAGAGTTAAAATTAAAAGAAGGAAACAACTCACTTGGAACAACTCAGATCAAACTAATCGTTCAAGCTAATCAGATCAGCTCAGTCATACATATCATCTCAGCTCAGATCATATCAACAAAGTTGGTCAGATCAGCTCAGTTTTAGAAAACAACCAGAAATAAGAATTTGACTGTTGTAATGTCAGAATCCATACCCAACCTTTCCAAATAGTCATATTCCTGTATTTAACATCTATTTCATTATTAGAGGTCATAAATAAAACATATTGAAAATCAAATAAAAGCTTTCAAAGGGATTCAAAGCATACAAACTTAAATGAAGAAATTAGATAGAATGAGAGCAAAATCAAGTGTGATGATACATTTAATATATATATACACTGTAAAAATTCTCACAGACAATCACTCACACATATACATGATAATTGAGTTTCAATGTTTAGATGAGTGAGTCTTCACACAAAAACATTAAATTGTTAATGTTTTTAAGATGCATTGTTGAAGCATTTTATATGTCTTTCAAATATCCAAAATATTGCATATGAAGTGTTTGATAAAATATTTCAGTCAAAACGTTTTTACTCATTCAAATTGCATATCTTTTAAATACTTTTCAAAATGTTTAATCGATTTCTATGACAAATTATTTGAGTGTAAATAGTTTTGTTTGAAAACAACACTCGATTTAATTTATCGGTGTTCAATATTTAAATAACAAACTATTGTAGCTCAATGGTTGCATGGCTCTCCAATCGATCTTACTACATTTTTTATTCAACATATGTTAAAGTTTTTTATGGAATGCGAAATTGATTATTTGAAAGTGAATAATTGACAGATATATACTATATATTTCAATAGATGAAGTTGAAACGTCTACTTATTTAAAAATACGGAATTTTTTATTTTTATTTTTTTATAAAACTCACATTTTCGAAAATAACATTTAAACATTTCGCATGCTTACGCTGTACAGAAAAATATAACATTTAAAAATGATCTTAAATATTTGACAGTAAAAATATTGCATTTTAAAATAACCAAACTCATGCAAAATCATATGTAAACATAAACGTATAAAAATCTTAAAATCATCAACGTATTAAAATATTCATCTCCTCTCAAATCTCATAAAACATTATGCGGAAAACATTCGGTCCTCGGGTCATGTCACCGCACCAGAGCTGCCTACTCGGGGTTCAGCATCTCCAGTCTCCTCAGCATCAAGTTCACCTGCATCACACACGCCTAGTGAGTCTAAAGACTCAACACACCTGTACCAGGAATAACAAGTACATACACATGGCACACAGCAGTGAAAAACATCATACTCAACATATCTTTCATGAATTTAAAAGCATGAACATAAACGTGTCGTATAAAATCGTAAAATGTCAAAGCATGTCATCATATACGTATACATTTTCATTTAATTGAATCAGTTCATTAGTTGTGACTTTCATACCAGCTCTATCGTATCAGCTCTATCGATGGATCTATCTATAAAACCTTGTTACCCGACGGCGGGGACATCAGCGACAGCATTACTCGTCCACTGAGCATTGACATCAGCTCATCATATCTCATGTCATCATATACATATACATCGTCAGTCACAACCAATTCTCATCCTTCAAAAACATCATCATATTCACCACTTAATAAAAACATGCATACATGTAGCTTTTCCTTTAAATCAAGCATACAACGTATTTATCGAAATTAAAATATCATAAATTTGTGCTCAGGACACTGTCAGTGCCAAAATCTCACCCCGAGTGCAAAATGACTATTTTGTCTCTGGAAACCCAAAAATTACCATTTTGCCTCTGGACGTAAAATTTCACATTTTTGACATTTTCTTAATTTCATTAACTCTAACATGTCTCAAATAATTATTTAAACCTACATGAATTTTCTCATATTTTTATTTAGCTTAAATATATGACTTTTAAATTAATGTGTTTTAATCCCGAATTAAACCAAACCTTAGCATAAAATTTCCAAATTAAAAACTTAGCCTTCTCATAATTACCTGAGCTTAAATATAATTTTTCATAATTTTATTAAGCTTAAATCTACGCGTTTCCATTAATTATTTAATTAACGTTTCGTGCGGCGATTAAATCCCGGATAAATCCAAAACTCATTATTTTGATCCGAAACTTACCAAACTATTAAAAATATCCCAAAACATATTTAAAAGCATCCCTACACGTAAACTCGAGCCAAATTTAAAACTTAACCGATTCATTTTAAAATTTGAATCGGGGTCCCATTTTAACCCGAAACTCAACCAAATTTTTCGCAACTTGTTACCATATCTTACAAACACTGAAAAGTCCTAAAACCCCAACAATACCAACCCCTAAACTCACGGCTGAATTCCAGAAACTAACATATTATTTCGGCCCTTCCTTCTTTGCACTCCAATACCCTCACTTTCCCAAAAACTCACGTCCTAGCCTACCCCGATGTCACCAGCCTTGAACTAGCCTACCACAGACCTAGACCAGACCCTAAGGCACCCATCAGAACCAAGCCACCAGCCCCATGCACTTTACTAACAGCTAGGAACCGAGAAACACCCACAAGGCCCTATCGAGACCAACTCGTCTCTCCCTAGCTCGATCACTCGTTCCCTCGTTTCCAGCTGCACACACCAGCACCTAAGCCTCATAAATCACGATCTGTACAGCCTCTTGCCCTCCTAACACAGCAGCCCCTTGCACCACAATTCAGAAAACGTGAGTATAAAATAAAATAAATGCATGGTAAGAAACAAAACCGAAAATCCTTCCTGCTCCCTGATGGATCGAGAATTTCCTACACGAAATGCACACTTAACAGCAATATATAACATGTGTGATGCAAGAATAATGGTGTAGAACGTGCCTGGATGATTTGACGAACAAGAACGAGACAAGGGAACCCGGATGAATTTCCCTTTGCAAAACAATTGACCACCGAAGCTTTCCTCGATGAATGCTCTGAACGCCGAGAGAATATGCAGCTGGGATGTTGAAAATGGAGAGGATGAAGTGGTTGGAGAGGGTATCGGTTGGTTTAATGTGTAGGGTAGCTTTAGGTTTAGTTTAGGATATTATTAAAATAGTTGATTAATAGATAATGGACCTTAAATTGTTATTTAAGAGTTTAAAAAGAAATTTAAGCCCAATAAGTTTAAAAATGAGCTCATTAAATTCAAACACACTCGCGAAAAATATTTCGTGTTGGAAAATTTTTGAAAATATTAATCAAACCCTCAAAAAGTCCCCCGATTCGATAAAATTTACGTACCGGGTAAAAATAAAATCTGTGGGTAAAAATATTCAATAAAACCCATTTTTTTAAAATACACTTAAAAACGCCTTAAATTAATTAATGAAAATTAATCATATAATAAAATAATTTTTCTGATAATTCACCGGTCTCCGTTCTTCGTTCGAACGCGAAATGCAACTTAAAAAACTTTAATGCATGAACTCTTAAAATTTCATGAAATAAATTCTACCATGCAATAATTATGTATAAAATGCATAAAAATAATTAAACACAATTTAATGAAATAAATAAATTCTACCATACAATAATTATGCATAAAATACATAAAAATGATTAAACACAATTTAATGAAATAAATAAATTCTACCATGCAATAATTATGCATAAAATTCATAAAAATAATTAAACATAATTTAATGAAATAAACAAACATTTAATGTTTTAAAACAATTTAATAAAATATCAAAGAAATTTAATAACTTGCATGCACGTGGTTCACGTGGACCTTCAGATTTTCGAGACGTTGCAAAAGTACTAAATTAAGGAATTGGAGTATAAAATCTTGGACTTCCCATTTAAGTCTCGAAATAACAATTGCATTTGTCTGAGTGATTGATTTTTTTTTAATTTTTTGTAAGAACTGAGTGATGAAATTTAGAAATGACTACAACGTGATTATTACAGTCATGTGATAGGATGTGAAACGGTAATAATTTTCTAATGATATAATTTGTACAAGTGAGTCATGTTAGAATAAAATTATCTCAAGCTTTTTTTTCCATAAAAAACCATGGCGGTTAAGATGTCTTTCTGGTTATTTGGTTATTAATATATAGGATATCATGTTGGACAAGAGCTGCATGCTAGCTGACTCGTCTGGAGGAACATGTTGGATTTTGAGTTTCACTTGCTGGAGGCTATCAGAGCAAGATGGTCGTGCAGATGGTGTACCCCAAGCTTATCAGAATATATCATCAAGCTGCATGCCTTATTAGCTTCAACTGGCTCATCAAGATTTATTATGACAATGCTGCTTAAATTATTTACTATCCAGCTGCATACAAATACTAATTAAAAATCAGTCAGACTTCTCAAAGTTTAATCGAGAATGTTCCCACACAAAGACAAAGTCTATTGCAATTTTCTCTCTTCTCAATCCGAATTAATGAGCTGTTGTCTGCTGTATTTAGCTAGCGTCCAAAAGCTTTTATTGTCATATTTTATATTTAGAAAGAAGACAAGGACGTATGGTATAATCTGCAAATTTTTCTGCTGATAGTACAAGAAAGGTCTGTTTTCAACAATGTTAATGTTGGAAATGTCATGTATTTAAGGATCAATTCACTCAGCATTGGAGATTACTAGAAATATCAATTATCTGCATCATTTGTCGAAAGCATGCATTTATCGTCTTTTTTGAGCACTTTATCAAAGAATATAACAAGTTGCTCTAAGCACTCTGAAAATTTCATATTTGATCATTAACGACAATCTGATAATGTTTATTCATTTATCATTTTCTATATCAAGCTGATAGAAGAGTGAATCTTTTTAAACTATCATAAGTTTGTTTCTAAACAGAATAATGATATTTGTGTTGAGGTGCTAAGAGTTTCATCCAGTTAGAGTTAATACCAAATGACATGGGTACGTACAAATGTTTGTATCGATCAAAGTTTTTTTTAGTGAAATCATTCCTATACAGGAAAAAAGAGAGACCACTACAAGAAAAAAGGCCTACGACAACGGTTTTTTCCCGTTGTTGTAGGTCTTTTAAAACTGTTGTTAAAGCCCCTGTGGTTAAAGGATGCGCTCAAAGACAACGGTTTTTATCTGTTGTTGAAGTTACGATTTGCGACGGTTTTTAACAAATCGTCGCAAATAAATATCGCGACGGAGTTTTGTTATACTAGCGACGGTTTTTAATACAGTCGCTAATATTGGTGACGGTTAGGTAATGCATTCCGTCGCTAATTTTAGCGACAGTTAGTTTATGATATCCGTCGCTAAAATTTTCAGTAAAATAAAAAAAAAATTACTTTTAACAATTTAATAATTCTAAAAAAACTTGTAATTTGAATAGACTAAGATCTTAACTAAAACTTAAAAATTTAACAAAAAATAAAACGAAAAAATTTACATAAATAAGCGGGGGTTTCAAAAACTTGGAATAATTTTTTAAAATTACCGAAACTAAAATTATGTAAGAAAAATTTTATGTGTTGTGAAGTTGTATGTTTTAAAATGGACCGAATGAGCGGGTATTTATAGAAGAGTTGCGACGGGTTTGGGTTAAACTGTCGCTAACAGCGACGGTTTATTAATGAACCGTCGGATATTTATAATTTGCGACATTGTTTTCCAAACCGTCGCTAAATTTAGCGACGGTTGTGCTAACACCGTCGCTAAAATTAGCGACAATGTAATAATAACCGTCGCTAATTAAAAACATGCGACGGATTTATTTAAAATTGTCGCTAAATATAGCGACAGATATGATACCGTCGCTATACATAGGGACGGTTTTAGGACAAACCGTCGCTATTTTTAAAATAGCGACGGTTGACATATAACCGTCGCTAACTATAGCGACGGTTTCAGCAAAACCGTCGCTAAATACGTTTTACATCACCCTTTTCCACAACAGTTTAAGAAAATCGTTGTCAATTGTCCAAAAAAACACGCTAATAGACAACGTTTCTATAAACCGTTGTCTTTGACCCTAAAAAACGCTCAAATGACAACGGTTTACCCTAAAAACCGTTGTCTTTGACACCTAAAAGACAACGGTTTTTGTGTTTTGTTTAAAAAACACACCTACGACAACGGTTTTCACTAAAACCGTTTACGACAACGGTTTTTACTAAAATCGTTGTCGTATGCTTTTTGACTTTCTTGTAGTGGACGTAAAGCTTAGTTTTTTTCGAACTTCCAGAAACAAATCGAGACTCTTTTTGCTTACTGGACTTTACTTTCAAGTTATTTAGCTCATTAATCAGCTAAATGTGTATACTGATTCACTGAGTTCAGCAAACTCTTTCCGCACGAAGAAAACATTTGCATAAGTTGTCTACTGTATCCAGATGATTGAGATATCAACTTGATCTGTTAACTTAGCTACAATTTCTCACATTATTTAAATCACAATATTTTTAAATAAGTTTATTAATCATCTCTAAACTTATTCTCAATCCCAACAATTCGATTTGTGATAATTAGCATGATTGAAATGTGAAATACTATTATGTCCTCTTAAGTCTTGCATTTTAGGGGTATGTCCGTGTAACCTTAATCTCTTCTAGGTTTACTAGGGAATATGTTCAATCCTAATATAATTTTCTTTTGAAACCGCGTGCACCATTTTTGTTTATATTTAAGTATAAATAAATGATAGAAGTGTTATTTATATTTCAAAAAATGTTAATGACACTCCACTTCGTCAAATTATTTATTATTAGACACAAAATTACCCTTGCAATATTTTTGTCTTAAATAATAAAATTTTAATTACCTTAAAAAGCTTAAAGACAATACTTTTTTCCTTTACATGTTAACAACTAAAATTTTCATTAAAAAATTATATTTTAATCTCATAAAAATATTTGTAACAATGTGATGAAAAATATAAAATAATAAAAAAAATTATTTTGAAATTAAAATATAATATTATTTATATTTTATCCAAGTTTTAGTATGGATTTACAAAATGATGGTTAATTTATTCACAAGAATATATAAAATATTAGAATGTAAAAAATTTGATTTGTCAAAATTTTAATCAAATGTGGATGATTCGAAATCAACATTTAAATTTGTATTCAAATTTATCCAGCCTTAGTGTTCTCCTGGATCATAAGGATTAATTGTGTACAACCATAACCACATACTTATCTACTAAATGAATGATAACTACTTGAAAAGTCCAATGAATGATAGTTCAGTGAACTCATCATATAAGCATCCATTTGTATGCATTTCCACTCCCTTACCAATGAAACACGGTACACGATATCACATATGATAATCTTGAGCTCGAGCTTCAGCTACCCTTATCCTTATTTTGGGTTGCCGAATAAACTAGGAACAACGTTTACAATATACAACTACTAAATACGTGTTTCATTATCTCCATCATATTTACGACTTCATATCTTTTGTACTATTGTATATTCAAAGTTTTTATATATGCAGCTTGCATGAGTATACAGATAAAATAAATTTCNTGTCAATAAAAGACGTACACATATAAATGTAATTGTTAAGAGTTGAGAAATAAAAAAATTGAGTGGGTATGTAATGAAGATTGAGGGACTAGAACTATTAACAAAGGTTTTAAGACCATATTTGTTTGATCTAGGATATNTAAAGATTGTTTATTATAAATAGTCAATAAAAACTACAACCAATAATTGACTTGCAGGACATCTAATCTAACATGTTTTTGGTATAGTGACATCTAACTAAGATCATTGTAATACTAACATGCTTTCTTAAAATGCACGTTTTCCAATTGTTAATCCGACATTGTACTCGATTCCCAATTCAAACAAAAACCCAACAAGGNTGTCAATAAAAGACGTACACATATAAATGTAATTGTTAAGAGTTGAAAAATAAAAAAATTGAGTGGGTATGTAATGAAGATTGAGGGACTAGAACTATTAACAAAGGTTTTAAGACCATATTTGTTTGATCTAGGATTTATGAGGAAATATATACTTCGATTTAGGAGAAAGATGGTGTATTTTGACCCATTGTGTTGTACCTTATCTCACTCGAATAGTGAGAAATGTTTGACTCTAACGGGCTTGGGCACGAGGAGGAGTGACAGATTGAAATGGTTTATTTTATGTTTTTTTTAACCATTTAATTAATTAACATGAGACAAAACTGAGAAAAATTACATGAAATGAAGGACTAACTTGGGACACTTGAAAAAACGAGGGAGTAAACCAAAAATATGTTATAAAATGAAGGATTTGATATGTAATTATCATTTGATTACATGTTTATTTTTTGTTATATTTAACTATGAAGTTAACGAGAATACTAACTAACTAGATTGATAAAAATTGCGTAAAATGAAAGATTAACACAAGACTCTTGAAAAATGAGAGACTAAACCGAGAAATGCGATAAAATGAGGTACGAAACTGATAATTATCCAATTTTGAAGACATCTCTATTTATAATTTTTTTCTTATATATTGTGGTATTAGAATATTATTTTTTTAAAATGGGTTCAGATCTTAGCGAGTTATAATCAAATATTTTTTCTTCCATATCATATGTCGGGTACCAAATAAAAAATACTCAAATCTAATAAAACTCGACTCACATCAAACTGAACCGCACCGTTACATCCAATTTTTAAAACAAACCACAATATATATATATATATAAATTATCAACTACATCACATACGATGGTTTGGTGGCAATTTGTAGGAGTAATTTCTACCGACCGCCCCACATAATTTTATAAATTTATAGCTAATAATAATGGTACACACCATATATACTCATTTGATATTTAACATAAATCTAAGTTACTAATGTTAAAAATAATCTAAGTTACTAACAAAACCTGTTGGGATCAGATTAAAGTTTAGAAAGAGGTGAATAAACTCTTTTAAAATATTTTCTTTAAACCAAGTTGTTCTAACAATTTTTGGATTGTTACTAACGGTCCGATTTGACTAGTAATAAACTATATATTCAAATAAAACAATATTTAAGAAGTAATAACTATATAAAAGACAGGTAAGAATGTAAAGTGAACGAAAAAAGTGAAACAAATTTTTGTGGATGTTCAGAGATAAACATTTCTACGTAACCTTTTCTTTGAAAGATCTGAAATGTTCTGATATGTGTATGCTGAGTGAAAAGGTTGAAGCGTAGTCTCTTAAGTGTGCTCAGAAATCTTGAATGAAAGCAAACTTGAAAAATGTAAGCTTATAATCGTGATTTAAGTCTCTATAACTTCAATCTAGAATCTGCATATTTAAAGTTGAAAAAACTCCAACGATTGGAAATGTTTTTCAACGATCATATATAGTATTACTTGACAGAATGACATTGTCGTTTTCAATCACCGTATATAACAATAAATGCTTATTTAATGTTTCTTTGCTTTTGCGACTTTTTGCTCATAGCTTATGAAAAAAGCTGATAGACCATAGATGATTTAGGACATTTTCTGTCATTTGGGAGTTGATATGATACAATGCGATCATGCTTGAACCATTAGTCATTGAATGAATTGAGTTGCAGTATCCATTTTGATTTGATCATTTCTGACCAGTTATGTTTTCTATAACGATTATACTTGTGCATGGTCAGAAAACATATGATATGCAGCTTTAGTTAGGTTAGACTTGATCCAGCGATCGGAAAATTTGTAATTATAAATAATAAGCGGTTGAATCATAAAGCTCGATTTTGTTATTTGTTAATCACTAAATTTTAGGGTAATAAAAATATTATAACAAAACATTTTCACCTTATTTCTTTTTTTATTAGTCGTCATTTCTTCCGTACTAGGGATGTCAATGGGACGAGGCAGGGCGGGGCGGGTTTGCCATCTGCATCTGTTAGAACTTTTCAAGTTCGCAATCTTGATTTTAATGTTAACAAAACTTGTTAATTTATGTTACTAATAATCTATCTTAGTGTGTAGAAGCTAGGATCAGTCACGGCTGTTTACATCGCAAACTTAAGACCTAACTGATCGCACAAACTGAATCAATCTAACTGTTACGCCCATTGAGAAGTCCAGCTGATTGTCCAGTTGATAGGTGGTTCAGCAGGAGAACCTCAGAAGTCTGGCCAGCCGAAGGAGTGTTCAACTGATGAGGAAACCCAACTGATCAATTCAACTAATAGAGAGTGAAATCAGTTCAACTGACGAGTCAACTGATTTCACCAGCCCAACTGAAAATCAGTTCAGCTGACCAGTCCGAAGTATCAGTCAGAATCTTTTAGTTGTAGATGAAGACAAACTCTTTTAGTGGATTCCAGCTGTGCGTGAGGTACAAAACCATTGTCCAGTCAGAAGACAATAATGGACGTTGCATCAGAGCATTAAAGACAAAACGTTTCAGAAGGGCAGTAAAAAAGTCGAGACACAAAGTCCAAGAAACGACTTCAAGATGCAACAGATACAATAAATGAGTCTCACTATACGATCAGTTTTTCCCGCCTACATAAAGAAAAGATCAGTGAAGACTCAACAACAACAAGACACAGAGAGAAAAGCTTAAATGCAAATAAAAGAGAAAAGAAAGGGTACACACATTGGAAATCAGCTTTCAGAAGCAATCAGCCCATAGGGACACTTCAACATATTATCAGCTTAGTATAAAAGCTTTTATCCCTCAGTATTTGAGAACATCCTTGTTCAGTTCTCACACACAAACACTCTCAACCACTCAAATACCGTCTTGCACAAAAACGTTAAACTTGTGTATGTAGTCTTTAACACATAGACGTGAAAAAAGTGTTGGCTGGAAGGTGCTGCCTTCAGTCATAGCTAGGAGTTCAGTTTAGGCAGTAGTGTAAGTCCTAGCTGAGTGGGTTTGTACAAAGTTTTGTATAAATCAAAGTCTTCTAGTGGATCCTACCAGTGGAGGTAGAATGAGTGACGTAGGAGCAGTTGAAGTCTCCGAACATCCATAAACATATCTTGTGTATTTAACTGATTAACTGCTATTTTCAAATTGTTTTGATCAGTTAGAGTATCCGTCAGTTCAGTTGTCACCATAACTGAACTGATGAAAGCAAAAACTAATCTACCCTTTTTCAGTTATTCAGTTTACATAAGTTAAAATGTTTTCTAATTACAGTCTTCTTCACGAAGGATTACTTCGAGTTTCTTCCGCTTGGTTTTAAACCAAACTCAATTTAATTCATCGGTTTTAACATTCTTAGAACACGAGCTATTGCAGTTCATTGGAGATATAGTGTTCGAAATGCCTTCGAAGGCACTAGTACACTCGATCCTTCAATTTTATGACTTTTATGATGCTTTTGAGAGGTTGTTGAGAGGATGTTAAAGTTAGTTTTATTTTGAAATATTGCTAAATTTAAGTTTGGTAAACGATTGACGATTTTATGTTTGAGTTCTTTCCTTTGAATTTTCAAATATAGTTGGTTGTTTATTTTTAAATGATGCAAAGTTATTTTAAAAAAATATATATGTATAAGTTGTAATTCGGCCATAGCTGAAAAAAAATTCTAATATTTTTTTAAGAAAAATGAGCAGTGGACGTTTCAAATTCAATACAAAATCCCACGATATAATAAAATATCGCTATATAATTGTTTTAATATCTCTTTATGATATTTCTGTTATATCTTTAGCATTATTCAAGTAATAAATCGGAACTACATAGAGACGTAGTTTTAAAATTTTTCTATATATAGATAATATTTATGTAATTCAAACTAAAATTATTTAAATTCAATAAATTAACCAATGGTATATAATATTTAAAATATATTTTTAAATCGTTAAAACTTGGGGAAGTTGGTAAAAAATCCCCAATCAAAATATTTCTTTGGGTTCACTCCCTACCCACAAAATTGTGGTACTATGTCATACAAATTGTGGTACATTTCATGTGGAAATGTGGTAATAAAAAGTACTCAGAGACTGAACACAAAAAAAACGACGGCTGGGGACTGAAGGTCAATTTTAAACTTTAAAGAGCATGTGGGATCCCACCCTTCTAACATCGCTAGAGGGGCACTTTAGTCCTTTCATCGAACGTCATACTGGCTGTTTCGCCCAAATCCCAAAATCAAAACCCTCACTTCACCACATTATTCTCAGTTACCCTCTAAATCATTCTCTCTCTCTCACACACACACCCCAAAAATCAGTACTAAATTCAACGAAACGTCGATCCAATCGCAATTCTCGCCCCCCAATTTCGAGATCTACGCGATAAATTCTTCAATTTTGTCGATAGACATTTGTTAATTGATAGATTTGTAGGTTTTTGTGATGGCGTGGTGTATAAAGGGTGTGAACAGATCCGCATCGGCGGCGTTCGCCCCTGATGGTAGGTACATGGCAGCGGGGACGATGGCAGGGGCCGTGGATCTGCAGTTTAGCTCCTCCGCTAATCTCGATATATTCGAGCTTGATTTTGTGTCTGACGATAGGCAGCTGATCTTGGCGGGTTCCGCCCCGAGCTCGGAACGGTTTAATCGGATTTCATGGGCGAAGGGCCCGGCGAATGCCGAGGAGTATTCCTTTGGAATCATTGCTGGTGGCCTCGTTGATGGGAACATTGGGCTCTGGAATCCTAGGGCCTTGATCTGGTAAATTTTATTTTGTGGGATTCTTTTGACTTGTTTTTATTGTCATTTTGAGGCCCCCAATGACAGCTGCTGCTTTTGATTATTTTGTGATCGGCATTTGTTCTGAACTTTGAAGTAATTGAAATTCTGCAATCAAAAGTCGGATGACATTGTAGCGGGACTTTGTCCAATAGTTCTTTGAATTCGTTTTGCTTTGCAGTGTGATTCAGTGCTTGACTCGTGTCTGTTTTCCATCGTCAACCTATTTATTCTTATAGCTGGAAATTATGTATTGCTTATTCATCTCTCAAGTTATGTTTAATCTTGTCTTCTGAATCAAGTAATATACAGTAATATAGATGCTAATCACTATTGATTCTCATCGACATTTTGGACCTTGAGCATTTCGGTTTCATATGGTGATTTTGTTTATTATTCTATTCTGCTGCAGCCTTCAAGTTTACATTTTTTGATTTCCTTTATTTTTCAGCCCCGACAAAAGTAGAAAGGGTTCTCTTTCAAGTGAAAATGCGCTCATTGAGAATCTTTCGAGACACAAAGGACCTGTAAGCATCTTCTGTTGCTGTATTCCAACTTTTCTACTAATTTAGCCATTCCATTTCGTTGCTTTCGTTGAAAGATTGTTGTTTGATATAATATACCACTCAGGTTCGTGGCTTGGAGTTTAATTTTATTTCTCCCAACCTTCTCGCTTCTGGGGCCGATGAAGGTGAAATTTGTATATGGGATGTGTCGAAACCATCTGAGCCAACTCATTTTCCGCCACTCAAGGTATGGAGTGATGAATGAATAAATTTAGGAATAATTTTCATGAAATTCTGTTAGAATTCCTATTATTTCCTAGTAAGATTTGTATTTAGGATTTTATTTTATTTATTCTATAATAAGAAAATGAGCTAAATCCAGAATTAGTTATTGACAACTGATTCCGGATTCTAAGCCTAATAGAAACAGAATATTTTATTTTAATAGGAGATTTGATAGTTCTTGTATAAATACCAAGTGTAATGAATAAAAATATTATTCAGCCAAATTCACAAAATTCACAAATTCAAATTTAGTTTTTTTAAGAACCATTGAGGTAGAAATTCATTTTGTCTGGTTCAATAATTTCTAATGCATAAATGCCAGTAATATGATATCTGAATCTGTTTCGAATTTCATTCTGTATTTTTCAGCATTTTAACTCTGCTAATCTGTTACCATCAATTCGTTATTAATATCTCTAGGTGGCAGCTTTCTTTTCTTTCTTCTTATTAGATCCCTCTAGTTATATTCTCGTTCTCCCTCTTTTTACTTAATTGGGAGGGAGTTTATGTTCGACTCTTGACATTTTATGAATGGTCTATTTTACCCACCAATTAGTAGATGATCTGTTTTATGGAATTTGCTTATGATGGCCCTACATTTTCCCAACAATTTGTTATTTTTTTCCGTGCTCAACGTCCAATTATCAGAACTCAGACTCTTGAACTTTTTCACAGGGTAGTGGATCTGCGACACAAGGGGAAATCTCTTTTTTGTCCTGGAATAGCAAGGTCCAGCATATACTGGCCTCCACTTCATTTAACGGGACAACTGGTAAAAATATTGTTGTTTGATATGATTTTATGCAATTAAATATTTCTTACCCTTTGTGTGAGAATAATGGCATTTTCTGTATTGCAGTGGTGTGGGATCTGAAGAAGCAAAAACCAGTTATAAGGTATATCTTTTGCCATCAAATTTGAAGTTTTTTGTTGTTGCATAGTCAACCATTCTTATGGCTTAACTAATATATTTTAGGCCCATCTATTGCGGAAATATATGTGTTAAGGGTGTGGGTGAGTTTACCCATGGGTTTAGGAGGACACAAAAAATAAACATGGGCAAGTTGTCCGGATGAATTGAGCATTTTTTGGTTAAGAGTGTTCTAGCTTGAGCTAAGGCCAAGTGAAGAATCACTCTCTTGTTGAGGGTTGTCTCTTGGGGCCATAATCTTCATTTTAGAAGGTTTAGCTGATCTTTTTTTCTCTCTGTTTAAGTTGATTTAGTGTGCAAGTTTTGGTCTAAACAATTAATCTGACCAGCCAGTTATGAGTTGAAAACCACACATTCAGATGTGAGATACGAAAATTGTGAAAAGGGTACTTTGTTCAGGAGAAAGGGAATTCATGACCCAAAAGTAGTTGCACATCATTGAGTAATACTAGAAAAATGAATTTAAAACTGGATGTGGTAGCTGGGATTCATTCTGTGTCTATACCAAGCTAAAGAAACTTATCCGTGGAGAGGTTGTGATTCCATCCAAAAGCTCTCCAGGTGAGAAGAATGTGGGCAGCATCGAGGAAACCTACGAGTAATCGAGGTGGAAAACCTATATGAGTTCGAAGGGTTTGAAGGGGATATAAATTTTTTATTTCATGGGATAAAAGATGCCTTGCTAAGGATGGATTTAACCAATTTCGTGATAAAAAAACCCCGACTGGATGGATTTCGAAGGCTGAACAGTATTCAAATCAATGCTATGCATTGAAAATAAAGTTAATAGCATTTATATGCATGGATGGGCCCACAACCCAGTGGTTTAGTTGCATGGGATCAGAAAGATGATTCCAAAAATTTCTGGAGGACTCACCAATATCGTTGTCTAAGTGGTTGGGAAGCTTCAAACCCCGTTGGCCGTGAGCAACTCTCTTCACTATGGCAAGAGATGGGCCCAGGGGAGTTCGGTCGCCTAGGTGAAAGTTATGCCAGAGGAGCAGTGTTTGGGGTATTTTTGAGCAGCTGCAAGAGGGTTTGCATCCATGGTTCTTTGACAGTAATGCAGGCTATGGAATTGACGACGGATGTAGAAGACGAGAAGATAAGGAGTCGGATTAAACACAGTATGCTACTAACGTGTAACCCAATCTGATTTGAAGGATAATGGATGAATCATGATCACAATCATGCATGAGGGAAAATTGCTCTGCTCTTGCTTTGAGGTTGTCAGGGGTTGTAGTTTTTCTGTCGGTCAAGTTTGAAGTTTATGAGGGGCCAATGAACAATATACAAGATGTTTGGGTCGTCATTTGTCAATAATTTGGCGCTGATTGGTAGAAGGAATTTTGTTTTCAGTGTCGCCAACCCTGTAACCCTTTACATCAATGCCCGAGAAAATCGCTAAGAATTGTGGTTTCAGCTGAGGATAAGAATGTGACAACAAAGGAGCACCACCACCTGGGAATCAAATTCAGAGATAGTCATTGGCTGAGTGGGAATAGTTTGAATAGCCTTGAGAATGGCTGTGATATTGGAGTCCTAAACAAATTAATCCCAATTTATTTTATGTCCATCTATTGGGGAAATATAAGAGTGCATGTGTTAGGGGCACATTGGGGGTGGGGGAGGAAACAAAAAGAACGAATAATGGGGGAGTTAATGGAGATTGGGCATTTTGTTGTTGTTAGTTGTAGCTTGAGCTAGGGGCAAGTGAGCAATTGTTCTCTTTTATAAATGTATTCTCTCTCTTGTGGCCATAATAATCATTAATTGAAGGTTTGTTTACAGTTTTGTATTCCTTTTATATTACTAGTGGTACAAATATTCGGAGGGAATTTTTCCCCTCTGTTTGAGTTAATTAAGAGCGAAAATTTGTGGCTGTAACGCTACTCACCCTCTTTCTGATTATATATGCCTGTCTCTCAGTTTCTCAGATTCTGTTAGACGAAGGTGCTCCGTGATGCAGTGGAATCCCGATGTTGCTACTCAGCTCATTGTTGCTTCAGATGAAGATAGTTCGCCGACTCTTAGGGTAATGCTTTTAGTTTATATTCTTGGTATGAATGTTTCCATCTCAAACTGTTTAAAATTTTAACATTGTAAATAGCCACTGTTTGTATCAGCTTTGGGATATGCGGAATATAATGACTCCTGTTAAAGAGTTTGTCGGGCATACAAAAGGTATGTATTTTCTTCAGGGTTCACTTCTCATGTTCAAGAGATTTTTCAGTGTTGTAATTATCCTAATTTTCTGATTTTCTCAGGTGGAGTGGGTCATTATTTGATTTACATGGATTGTTGTCTTCCCTTTGGATTTTGTCTTTGTTACTTTGCATGTTATACTTTTGGTCATATCTTCGATTTTGCATTCATCATGCATGTGATCTGCAATTGATTATGACTGTTTAAGGCGTACTTTAACCTGTGACTTATTATTTCCATCAGGTGTGATTGCAATGTCATGGTGCCCCATTGACAGCTCATATTTGCTTACCTGTGCCAAAGATAATCGTACTATTTGCTGGGACACTGTTTCTGGAGAGGTGAATTTGTTTTTTATTGCTTCAAGTTTTTGAGTAATTTTCTCAATATATGGAAAATTTCCCTCTGTTATTTTTTGCTTCATTCTTTGAGAGGCATTTTATCACATATCCACGTTGGTTTGATGGATTGTTTTGATAGATTGTGGCTGAATTACCTGCTGGAACCAACTGGAATTTTGATGTGCACTGGTATCCTAAGATTCCGGGGGTCGTATCAGCATCTTCATTTGATGGGAAAATCGGCATTTATAATATAGAGGTTATTTCATGCTCTATGGATTTTATTTTGGTGCCTTTTTTGACCTTTCATGGAGGATGTTTTTTTTGAGAAGTGACCGACTGGAAAGTGAATGTGCGTCTTTAGTTGGTCTTCCTAATTTTTGTTGTACCTTTCAAATTCATATATTATTATTCAGTCATTTAGCAGTATAGATGTGGATATCAGGTATATAGCTTTATGAACAGCATTGCGTATAACTGGTGATTGTTTCTATAATGTATTACAATATCAAGATGGGGACAGAGGAATATCTGTAGTTATTTAAGTTTTAACTACTGCATCTTAATGGTTAATAGAATGGATCTTTCACGGGAGCTTACTCTGAATGTACAAACGATTGAATTTGTGCCATGTTATTTGAACCATGCATTTTTCACTTTTTTCCTCTGTCGGGCCTTAATTATCTTTGATCATTTCTGGATCTCTCGTTTTGCTAGTGATTCTGATTTCTTCTCACCCGCAGGGTTGTGGTCGATATAGTTCTGGAGAGAGTGACTTTGTGGCAGGTACCGTACTTCATGAATAGTTACTAGATTTTGTTTTCTGACCCATCTACGTGGAAATCTTGGATTAAATATTTGTTCTGGAATAAGCTCGTAGCATCTATGAACTGGATTAATCACATTATCATACTTCCCTTTTCATTTTATGTTCCAAGACTCATGGCAGGAGATAATTGTTGGTCCCAGTGATAGGATGATCTGTGGCTTCACTTCCATGTGCAGACTGAACAGTGCAAAATTATTCAATATCCTCCTGAGCTTGTTTCCTTGCTTGCCTTCATTTGACGGAAGATATACATTTGACGGAAGATGTCTAAAGTGTTTAAATTTTATTAAGTGAGAATAAACATTGCCATTTGTCACATTTTTCTTTAAATTTGCGCAATGGAATTGAATGTCCATGAAAGGAACAATATTTTGTGATTTTTTTCTGGTGCCGTGGATTTCATCGCTTAAGGCTTGTGACACTTGTCTGATAATTACGACTATTTTTTATTTTTGGTATTGTTTGAGAGTATCCTGCATTTAGTTCAAGGGGCAATGAAATCGTCTAAGACGTCAACTACATGATCTGAGAGAAAAGTAAAAATAAATGTAACAACCAACACCAGTGACTTGACCAAGCTGAGGGTTCTATGTTTGCTTGCATTATCGAGTCCTTACTATTTAAAAGTCCTGGCGGAAAATACTAGTTTCCTTATATTTCTGCTTTTATTGATCAATCATGTGCATTCCGATGTTAGTTCTGATATTTATTGTTGTTTCCGTGCCATTCTTCCGACTGTTTTGGTTGTCATAGTTTAAGGTTTTGGGAATTCTTATACATTCATGTTTTGCTCAGCACCTATGAGGGCTCCAAAGTGGTATAAGAGTAAGGCTGGAGTATCTTTTGGTTTTGGAGGCAAGCTTGTTTCATTCCACTCTATGGAAACTTCAAATCGATCTTCAGAGGTATGCTGAGGGAGAATCTTAAATCTTTGTTTTTTAGCGGCCTTGTTTGGAATTGTGCTATGATGGAATTTTCACTGACAATAGAACAACATTCTGCTTTTCAGGTTTATTTGTCCAACTTAGTTACAGAACATGCTTTGGTGAGTCGATCTTCTGAATTTGAAGCTGCAATAAGAAATGGAGACAGATCAGCTCTAAAACTTTTATGTGATAGAAAATCTCAAGAATCTGAGTATGTTTTTAATGTTCCAGATTTGTTGCTTTAAATTCTTCGAAATTATAATTCATTTTACTGCCTCGAACTTGCCTTTATTCTATTATTCCTGCTCAGATCTGTGGAGGATCGGGAAATATGGGGCTTTATGAAGGTTATGTTCACTGAGGATGGAACGGCAAGGTCGAAGCTACTTTCTCATCTTGGTTTTAGTCGTCCCTCTGAAGCAAGTGACGCTGTACCAAATGATGTCTCCGAGCAAGTGGATTCTCTTCGCATTGATGATGGTATGCCAGATCAAGGAGGAGTTTTGGGGAACAAAGACTCTTTGTTAACATCAACTGAAAATGAGGAAGATTTCTTTAACAATCTTGCTAGTCCTAAAACAGATACGCCTTCCTCGACTAATAAGAAAGAATTTATCATTGAAGAACCAGTAAAGGAATCCAAACAAGAAATGGACAAACAAAGTGAGAGTTTTGACCCATCATTTGACGATACCGTTCAACGTGCTTTGATTGTTGGGGACTACAAGGGAGCAGTTGCACAATGCATCTCTGCAAATAGGTTAGCGGATGCTTTGGTCATTGCTCATGTTGGTGGTGGTTCTTTGTGGGAGCGCACACGGGATCAGTTCCTCAAGAATAGTCATTCTCCATACCTGAAGGTGGTAAAACATCATTTTTTGGATTGTTCAGGTGATGAGTTAATTTCTTGTTTCTGATCCTCGTATTGGGTTTTCTATTCTCTTTGTATCTTAGGTTGTTTCAGCCATGGTAAACAATGACCTGATGAGCATAGCTAATACAAGGCCCCTAAAATCATGGAAGGAAACTCTTGCGCTCTTTTGTACTGTAAGTGTGTTCTCCTGGAAAAAACAAGAGGTGTATGCAATACTTTGAAATATAATCACATCCGATATAGATTGATCATACTTGATTTTTTAGTTAGCCAAAGGCTTCGAATTTGATAAGCTTTACTTACTGCCACATTGTGTATACTATGTGCACGCATCATTGACTTGATATATGATGTTTCTTGATATCTTACCTTTTAAATCACACGACACGCTGTCAATTTCTCGTTGTAAAGTAAATGTTTGTAGCCTGTACGTTGAGACGTTGCTAAATATATCTGTATACACAGGCATATATTGTTAGATGATCTTGGGTGTGTATTTATGAACATGGACGTCTGTTCATGCTATGGCCAAATTTCTATTTCAAGAATAATTTTGGAAAATTTTGATGTAGTGGTCATGACCGAAAAAAAGATAAGAGATTTTGGGTTTTGTCTTCACGCTGGCCTTTGAAACTTGTGCCAATCTGCCAGATTTTGCAATGTATAAATGATTCATGTGAAGAGGGGTTGTGGAGTCTATCAAATATTCCGTGTTTTTTAATGTCATGTCTTTTAATTATTCTTAGTTGTCGAAATAACTATCTTTTGCTGCCAATAATTTCCAATTTTAGTCATTACTTGCGGACTTCTGATATTTGAGAGACCAAATTTTGATTATGTCTGGACTCATAGGGATGGATGAATGTGATGCCCTTTCTTTTATATCATTATTACATCATGAATAGAGTGGATAACATGATTTGATATCTTTATGTTTGATAATAATTTGTTAGCTATTTATGATTATCTAATAGCGTGCTTGGGATTTGTGTCCATCCAGTTTGCACAAACAGACGAGTGGACTATATTATGTGATACTCTTGCTGCAAGACTCGTGGCTGCTGGTGATACATCTGCCGCAACACTTTGTTATATATGTGCTGGAAATATCGACAAAGCAGTAGAAATGTGGTCAAAGAATTTGACAACAGAGCACGATGGAAAACCTTATGTAGACCGTCTTCAGGTAAGTGCATTCATTAGATGTTTGTTATATGGCTGTTTTTGTAGATGTTATATTGACATACATCTAATGTTTCTATTCTAAAGGATTTAATGGAGAAGACTATTGTCTTTGCTTTGGCCTCTGCACATAAACAATTCAGTGCTTCATTGTGTAAGCTAGTCGAGAAGTATGCTGAAATATTAGCAAGTCAGGGGCTTTTAAGTACAGCAATGGAGTACTTGAATCTTTTGGGGACTGAAGAACTATCTACTGAACTTATGATCCTACGTGATCGTATTACCCTTTCAACCGAGCCAGGTAAGCCTCTACTCCATGTCTTTTGCCACACACGTCTTTTTTGATCCCGACTTGGTTATTTTGGTGGTTGGTTGTGAACAAAATTCTGAAAATATTTAGAATATGCTTCCCAAAAGCCCATAGGTGTTTTGATGGTTTGAGAGGAGAGAGCAGTTAAAACTTGTTGAAAACCTGCATTGTTAGCGACGTAGATGGATGGAATTCAGCATCATGTGCGAGCTGGTATATCATAATTGAATTTTCTAAGTCACCCTAATTAGAAATTATGAGTATATGCAAACTATGATTACACAATTTTGAAAGCCATATATATCTAGCTTTTCTTGTAAAAGCTAAATAACAAGAGTGTATATACTGTATCTGACATCCCTATGTCCAGTGGGAAGAAATTAATTTACTAAGTATATCTGTTTGACTTATTAGTCCAACTAGATGCCTGCGTCCTGAAGGACACATTTTTCTTTCCACATACCAGGGGTTGTTTTGACTTTTGAGAGTCACAATTTATCTCGGGAAGCAGATGTGTTATACCATGGAATTTCCTACTGATAAACGGAAAGAACAGGAAACTATATTTTTGCTTCTCTGATTTCTGCTATCACCTTGCAGTTACTTGTAGACTCCTGTCTAAACTATATCTGTCATTTAGATAAAACTTATTTTGTAGGTGTTTCTTTGCATTTGGTGCTATCAATAAGGAGGACATGGTCTTGTGAATATACTTGTTGCAATGATTTACTCAATGAAGTTTAAGCCTCTTTGGCTAAGCTCATCTTTGAATTTGGATCATTTGAATTGATTTTACAGAAAAAGAAAGCGAGAAGACAGTGACTTATGAGAACACACAATTACAAACGGGGACAGCATTTAGTGCTGATCAATCAAGTTATGGTGATGCCTCTCAACTTTATTATCAGGTGTGCTTCCTGTTCACCTTTCTGAAATGTTTCTGGTTTTATTTAATTTTTTAATGTATTTTTAATTTTTATCTCCCTCAGGATGCAGCACAATCGCAGATCCAACCAACTATCCCGACCAGTCCGTATGTTGAAAATTATCAGCAGCAACCTAATATTTCATTTGCGAGTGGGTACAGCGCTCCTCTCACATATCAGCCAATGCCTCAGCCTAATATACCACGTCCAAACATATTTGTTCCTTCTGAAGCAACTCCACCTCAGATGGTAACAGTGTCATCTGTTTTTTTTAATTATTTTTTACTTTTTGAAATTGCATTGAAATACTGGTTTGGGCTATTGTGGCATAAGGAGATTCTTAATTCCATATGTGCGTGTGTTTTGTTAACCACCTTGCAGGGAAACTTTCCTCCACCTCCTGTTAATACTCAGCCAGCCGCGACATTTGTTCCTACAAACCCACCTCTATTAAAGAATGCAACGCAATATCAGCAGCCATCATCTTTGGGTTCCCAGTTATATCCGGTATGCTGTTACACTGTCACTTTTTCTCCCTTTTCCAATTTCACCATCTCTCATAAGCTGCCTTACATGTTTTACCCAGGGGGCTGCTAACCCTAGTTATCAAGCCGGTCCTCCGGGTGTTGCTCCATATGTTGGTAACATATCTCAAGTAGGACCAGTGCCGGGGCAAAATATGCCTCAAGTCATGGCCCCAACTCCACCATCTAGAGGTTTCATCCCTCTGAATAATTCAGTGGTTCAAAGACCTGGGATGCAACCTCTGAGTCCTACTCAGCCTGCTTCAGTGCAGCCACCGGTCACTCCTGCTGCTCCTCCACCAACTGTGCAGACAGTTGATACTTCAAATGTGCCTGGTAAATTTTTCTCCAGTTTTATCTGGTAGGGATTGCATGAACAGTTAATCAATGAGCTATGGCAAGCAGTGGTTTTTATTAATAATTATTAACCATGTTCTGACAAAAAGCTGAATATAAAGATGAAAAGATGGAGTAGAAGATAAATGTTACCATTCTCTGAAATCCTTTGTTCATTTCGCACTGTTGGGAGTGGGGGTAAATATAAGTTTCATTTCTCAATTGTAATTACAAATCCACGTGGCTGGACTACTATTTTGGTTAGTAAGCTACTTCTAAGATGCTATATGGGAACCCCCTGTAGTAAAGAAAATTGAAGATTTGACTTAGGTTACGCTTGGACTGAGGGATTTGATTTGGGGAAAGATTTGAGGTAACTAACAATCATCTTTGGTGTATTTGAAATTTAGCACAATTATTATTGAAATATCAAAACTTGATATGGGATGAATTGAAATTCACTCGAATTTCGTCAATTCAAAAAAGTTGAGTAATTTGAAATTAATGAAATCCATCAAATTAATCAAATTTAAACATGACCTTAGTTTTCTCAATGACAAAGGTGAAGGAAATGATTTAGTCTGAGATTTAGACTTCTTAACCGTGTGCAAGAGAAGCCCACAATTTAAGGAATCATCAGTAAACACGAAACAGCAAAAACACATCAGAAAATCACTCTCAAAACTGCATCCGGCAAAATATTAGTCCATTGTAAGAGGGGAAATACCAGCTAAAACAGTAGGAAAATCAGGTATAAACCAGAAGAACAGATGCCAGAACCAGTCCAAGCAAATAACGTCATAAGAGCTGCTTCTAATTGCGAACTGGGAAAACCAGTAATATGCAATAAATACACAATGGGAAAATTTACTCAACATGTTTCAGACAATAATCCAGTGAAAACTAGATTAAGGGAACAAAATCGAACCATTAGAGAATAAGAACTACAGCAGTGTGTGAAAGAGCTTCTCATTTATAGAGAGAAGTGAGTACATTTCTCTTTAAGCTACGAGCGTTTTCGTTTTTGTATTGTTTTGCTTAATCATTGTTTCACAATAATATGTTTTTTAACCATGTGCCTTAGCTTGGTAAGTTCGTTTCTGGGGATTTTCGTTGTACCATTTTGGAAGAGACTGATCCTTCTTTTGAAGATTTCGTCTAAAAATAGCTTCTGTTACTTGGCCAGAATTAGGATGTACGTAGTTTTGCCGAATTTCAGATCTTCTGTTGCATAAATGCATTTTATTTCATATTCCATGCATGTGGTTGGATGACAACTGTATAAATCCCTTTTAAGATACCGTTTTGACAGGAGATCTTGATTAGTCTTGGTCTCACCGGGCCAGTGGTTCTGAAATTTTTTTAATTCAGAGCAATTTATTTTATTTTTTGTACCTGCTACAGCACAACAGAAACCTGCTATCTCAAGTTTAACTAGGCTGTTTAACGAGACTTCTGAAGCATTGGGAGGATCAAGAGCAAATCCGGCCAAGAAACGGGAAATAGAGGACAACTCAAAGAAGTTAGGAGCCTTGTTTGCAAAGCTCAATAGTGGAGATATATCAAAAAACGCTGCCGAGAAGCTTGTGCATCTCTGTCAGGCATTGGACAAAGGCGATTTCAGCACCGCTCTTCAAATCCAGGTATCAACAAATCTCAATTATTTTCATATCCGTGCTCTTCTTACACGTCTGATTGTTACGAGCTACATGCCAATTGTCAACAATGAAACAATAGGTTCAACTCACAACAAGTGATTGGGACGAGTGCAATTTCTGGTTGGCAACGCTCAAAAGAATGATCAAAACAAGACAGAGCTTGAGATAAATTATATCGTAGCATCTTCTCCACTCCCGCGATTCCTCAACTTGTGGTTGTCATCAAATTTTAGTTGTTTAATCATGTTTTCTGTCATCATCTGCACTCTCAGAAATTTAAGACTCTGAATAGACGGAGGAGTTTTTTGCTTTGATTTCACTGGGGGATTATTTAGACAAAANATTTATTTTGGCACTAGATCATACTTAGCCAATGGTTGGATTTGTTAACAATATTCGTAATTTTTATTTTTTTTTACTTGGAAGTACTTCAAGAACGCATTCGCATCATAAAAATAAAATCTTGTCGACCAATATAAAATTTTATACCGACTTCCCAAAATGCTTCCGTGTTTTCTGCATATTTTTCTGCGGTATTATATGTATCTTTTTCCTCCATCTCAATCCACATATTTATTTTAAATATTTTTCGACTCTTAACTTTCACCACTTTTATAAAATAATAATGAAATAATTTTAAGCTTTAAGATATTTTGTAAATGATCAGTAGTTTTTTGTATCGTATGAATGATGTGTACGATAGAAAATTTACCTAACAAGGAATTAAAGTAAATAATCATTATATTTCTCAATTCACTTCATGAAATTTTTAGAATACAATGAGATATGAAAACAAAAGCAAACATCAAGTCAAACTCTCTGTTGCGAAGGATATATCAAGATAGAAGCGAAATCTAATACATAATGGTCACTGGTCAAAAGAGTAGTTGAGCAATGGAGTTCTTGGAATTGAGTAGGTCTCTTGTGATACGGTCTCACAAATCTTTATATGTGAAATGAGTCAACCCTATCGATATTCACAATAAAAAGTAATACTCTTAACATAAAAAGTAATACTTTCTCATGGACAACCCAAATAAGATATCTGTTTCACAAAATACGATCTGTGAAACCGTCTCACACAAGTTTTTGTCATTGGAATTTGTATCACGAGCAGAATAGTACAAGTTTCTTTATGTATTATGTGAAATATTATTTAAGATACTTTCTCAGAAAAAAAAAAACAAATTAAGATGCTCCAACAAAAGCTTGTATTATATTATTTATTTCTTTATAATATAATTCAAAACTGAAAATAAAATTTATTATAAAAGATTTCTTTAACATTAGAGGTATAATAGACTATAAGTATGGAAAAGACATATTTTATTGGTCAGCTAAACAAATTCACCAGAAAAATCTTCAAAAAAAATAAAAAATAAAAAAAATCTTCCTTCTCGTCCATACAAAAATCCATTGAAATATAATTTTTATTATATAACCGCCGCATGAATTGTATTTATGTAATTATCATATGTTAAAATATTTTTTTTTCTATAAATTGAATTTAAATTTATTACTAATATTAATAGCTTAAAATAAATAAATTTCATGATACTAGTTAATGTGGTGCGCTATACAATGGGGTATTACCCGCATTACACACATGATCTAACGATTATCATTGATTCAAAGATGTGAAAGGGAAATCTATACTTGATCTCACGTGATTTTTCGTTGAATCTATGGTGATAACATAGGTCGAATTCAACCGATAATAGTCGAAGTTAAATTTGAATGAGCTTTGATAAAATTGAAAGAAATAGATTATTTAGGGTTTGTTAGCAAGACGACTGAATTTATTTAAACAATTTACTAATAGATTTTCTTATAATTTATTTGTTAAAAAAAGTAAAAGGATATATTTGTTGATATACTATAAATATTGAAAAATCATATCTCCAAATTCTGTACTAAAGAATCCATTAGATTCAATTCTATCATTATTTTTCCTATAGAATAATAATTTGATACGGTTGTAACATAATATTTTCTTATTTTTTTTTATACTTGACTTACCCTTAATATTTAGAACAACTTTTCAATTAATTTTTTTTATATAAAAAAACCTTTTTCTAGAAGAATGCATCCCTAGTCTTGCTGTAGCTGTTGACAAATTGTCTAATTTCTGCAAATATTGCGATCTAAACTGCGGGAAAGATGGCAAAAAGTGCCTAAAAAGCAGCATCCATCGAAGAAATATGGAATCCGTGTACCAAAGTTTGACTTTCATTTCTTAATATATGGCATGGTAGTATGAAAACAATACTTTGGGTTCCATACTAAATATTATTGAAAAACCTGTACATACTGGTGTGATGCCACTAAGAAAGCGAAGTGTATATGTTTATAAGAAAAGAACCAATCTTTGGCACCGACCAATTACCGGGGCATACCTGAAATCACAAATATGAACGTTAAAAGAGAATGAATGTGGTCTCTAGCGTATCTTCTCTGACGCTCAAGTCAAATCTAATAAATAATCAGAATGCAAAGAAAGACGTTCTCCTGTTGGCCCTCCCAAAATAAGGTTCGAATTTGTTGGAACATTTCATGTTCGCAATCTTGATTTTGATGTTAACAAAACTTGTTATTGTATTTCTAACATATTTACTCAAGTGTGAAGTTATTAAAACAAGAAGCAAGCTGAAACTGAATTCTGCACAAATTGAATTTCTGGCGAGTTTCGGTGTTTTGATGATATTTCACAGCTGGATAATTCAAATGACAATAAGCCAACAAGACTGATTAGAAAATTCAATTTGAAACAAGTCGTATTTCAAGCCATTTGGGCAAAATCAGATGTTATCAAGGTCTAACTGATCGCTGAAGTACCGAAATGATTGCACGAAAACAACAATCAGTTTGGTATGAGCAGTTGCGGTATTTTGGTCATATCTCTCAACTCGGTTATCGAAATGAAGCGATTCAGTATGCGTTGAAAATATAAGACAATGATCTACAAATCATCTTTAGAAGTAAAAGTCTGAATCGAAGATTAAGATGCTGATAAATGACGATGAACCTACTATTTCTGCACAAACTGAAATCAGCTAGGCTGATTTCAGCACACCAGCTGAATCCCCACAACCGAGCCCCTTGAACACTTGACAGGAAGGTGGTACCAACTTGTTTCTACCGTGAGTTTAGCATGTTGTTGTGTGATTTAGGACTCCTTAAAACATGTAACAACATCCCCAAACAATTCCTAATAATGGCAGCCCCTTTAACAACATAACAAACATGATTTTTCCTCAAATTCAAGCCTTAAAAATTGGCATATGACATAAAACCGAAAATATTTCATATTGCAACTTGTTTTACATGCAAACATATTTTAAATAATTACTATAGTGTGAATGATGAGTAAAAAGGAGAATATGACGTGTCTTTGTGTGTAAAACACACGAATTATCGTTGACGATTTGAAGGACGACGACGAGGAGACGTTGGCTTGAAAACCTTGAAAAACTTTGATGCTTTTCCTAGATATTTTGAAACTTTTCCTTGAGAAACTAGGTGTGTGCTGTGGCTTTGTGTGAAGAAGTAGTTTAGGATTTGTTGGAGAAGTGGGCGTGTAGTTGTGTGTGAATTATTGGGTAGATTAGTATATTATATAGTTAAATAAACCACTAATAAGGCTTAGGCCCACTAAAAGTTTAATTAAGCTCATTAGTGTTTAATTAAAATATTTAAAATAATTTTGTTTAAATAAGTTTGTGAATTTATTAGCCGAGTTGTCAAAACGTTCGTATTTTTGTTGAGAAACCAACACCGATAAAATTTACGTCCCGACGTGTAAAATCACCTCAAAACCTCTTATTTTCAAAATTAATAAAAAGCATCAATCATATTTTAAATAATTAAAAACAATTAACCAATAAAAACATTTTCGATTTTTTAGCCCTCGGTCTCCGTTCCTCAATCGCAACTCGAATAACCTTTAAAAATATATTTTAACACAACCATGTAGAAAAGCATATTTTAATTTTAAACATGTAAATATGTACATCATAATTAATTTTATGCAATTAAAACAATTAATTGAAATACACAAGGAATTTAATCACTCGTATGCATGTGGTTCGGGTGGACCTTCGAATTTTCGGGACGTTACAAATACATTACAAATCAATAGTTCTAGAAGAACTAACATTCTAAAAAGATATCATCAATATAAATATTTTCAGAGTTTAGCATAATTGATTGGGTTGAGCATTCAAATTATATAAATAGTTAACAAACTATTGATAGTGCACAAAGATGTTAATGATGAAGCCAAAAGTTTCTAGATCGATAAATATGAAGATTTTTGAATCAAATATGCAGAAAATTTTTTGAATTCTTATTTATGCAAATTTAATACCACTGTCATATGCTCAAGTTGGAAGAAATTCCCGTATTATCTGGAAAAAAAATAATGTGGGCCAACGAATCACAACTTGATGTTTGCGAAAATATGTTTTGAGAAAAATTTCAAGAGTATATAATCAAGACAAGCTTGATTAAAAGAAAGAATATGAATATCAATTTTATGATCATAAATACGTTGCTTTAGTTGATTAATTTTTCTCCAATCAACTATTGAAACCATTGATTTTTATAATAAATACATCAGATTTTGGGGATATCTAAAATATATGTTGTATATATTATGCCAATTGATAATATGTTATGTGCGACAAATGACTAGAATAAATCTCTTGAAAAGATTGTAGATATGTTGGAAATAATTTGAATCTTATAATCAAATATTTTAAGCAATGAGATTTTTATGATGCAATTTTTCATTTTTTATTCTTGTAAAATGATATTTCCAATATTGAGGGGGAAGAAATAGAAGCTAAAAAAATATTTTTGAGATCGACCCCAAAATATTATAAAGTGAACATGAAGTTCCAAGTTTAAATATCAAAATATGTTATTTGATCTTGTATATAAGATCGATTATACTATTTAACTTCATTAATGTTCTAGTTGAACAATGTATACAACTCGTCTGAAGCGAAGAAGAACCCATTTAAAATAAATGAGTGAATATCTCAATGTCAAAAGAACAATGTAGGTTAGTCGTTATGAAAGAAATTGATGTCCTGCAAGACATAGATTATATTACTTGCAAGTAAACATAAAAGATGCTAACATCGTGATCGACCAAATATTTTAATAAATCCAATTTGGATGGTGTTATTAATGAATAATAACAAGTATATTAAAATATGGGATTTCACATATTATTTGGTATCTAATTATTAATGTTTTTTTGCTATAATGCAAAATGAGGATTATGTTGAAATATAATTTGTAGTGATTTTCAATTCACATGATTGACAAATTACATCTTAAATATGATCACACTTTAGCTCAGAGTTTCTAACCTAAAGTCGGTTATGAGAAAATATTTCAGTGGTCATGGATTGGTTAATTTGACAGTGATATGTATAGAAAATCCTCTTAGAATTTGAGATGCCAAATGGATTTATGTCAAATGGATTTAAATTCAACGTCCAAAATTATCATTTCAATATAACATGTCATTATACAAATTTAAAAATGATCATGGTAAAGGTCATACTTTCAGCTTAGTACTCTTGAAGAGTTTACTAAAATCAACAAGTAATTGAAATATAAATTTGCGATAAAATACTTGAAAAAGACGAAATTCTGCCTACGATTATAGATTGTACATTTTCTAGAAGAATATATGTACATAAGTTATAGTATAAAGAAAATGTACGAAAATAGTTTTATAAGTTACATCAGTTTGTGGTTGTTTGACCATTTGATACTCAAAGTATCATTTTCTCCAACTTGAAAGACAAAGAAAATATATTTGGTCTTGAAGTACCATATATCAGAATTTATACATCATCACATCTCACAAATTACACTAGTGATGTATATCTTTTCTCCAAAGAAGATAGAGACAACCAAAAAGACACATGTCTGATTTTGTTTGCAATATCATTCAGACAATTGATTTACTTAAAGAGATTATCGACAACTGAAGATAATATGACCGTTTTTTTTACAAAATTATCACCTGCATCAAATTTTGAAAAATCAGTGTACATGTTCGGAATACGAAGAATTGTTGATTTAAAGTGATGCTTGCAATAGGGGAAGCAGTCAAAGTTGTATTTTTTTCTTCGTCTATTATTTTTCCTACGTGGCATTTCTTGATAAGGTTTTTAATGAGGCAATTAATAATTAGCGAGAGATCTCGTACTCTTTTTCCTTCACTAGGATTTTGTCCCACTAGATTTTTTCTGGAAAGGTTTTAACGTAGCGCATCTATCGTCGAGAAGATATCCAAAGAAAATATCTATTGATGTACTCTTTTTCTTTCGTTTGGAGTTTTCCTAATGTGTTTCACTGATGTTGGAACATTTAATGTTAGCAATCTTGATTCTGATGTTAACAAAACTTGTTATTGTATTTCTAACATATTTACTCAAATGTAAAGTTATTAAAACAAGAAGCAAGCTGAAACTGAATTCTACACAAACTGAATTTCTGGCAAGCTTCGGTATTTTGATGATATCTCTCAACTGGATGATTCAAATGACAATACGCCAACTTGATTGATCAGAAAACGTAATTTGGAACAAGTCGTATTTCACGTCAGTTGGGAAAATTCGGACGTTATCAACTTCTAACTGATCGCTGAATTACCAAACTGATTGCACGAAAACAACAATCAGTTGGGAATGAGCAGTTGCGGTATTTTGGTCATATCTCTCAGCTCCATAATTGGAAAGAAGCGATTCAGCATGCGTTGGAAAGATAAGACGATAATCTACAAATCATCTTCAAAAATCAAAGTCTGAATCGAATCTTAAGATGCTAATAAATGACGATTAAACTACTGATTTTGCACAAACTAAAATCAGCTAGGCTGATTTCAACACACCAACTGAACTGAACCATCAGCTGACCAACTGAATTGAACCAGCAGCTGACCAACTGAACTGAACTAAACCAGCTGCTGACTAACTGAACCAGTTGAACTGAACCAGACCAGCTGCTGACCAACTGAACCAGACCAGCTGAACTGAACCGAACCAGTTGAACTAAACCAGATCAGTTCGACTGAACCAGTTGATCAGTTGACTAGAGTTGACCACTTGATAAAATGTTCAGCAAGACGAATTTGATCGTCGCAATTTCAGAAACAATACAAAAATTTTCCAAACAGTCATATTCTTGTGTCTAACGTATATATCATTGTTGGGGCTTATAAATACATCATCTTGAAGATCAAACAAGAGCTTTTTGAAGATGATTCAAAGCATGGACAGTTATCATGAAGAAATCAGCTAGTTGAGAGCACAAGCTCTTGTGTGAGGATACATTTGAGATGTACACTGTAAAGGAAAAATTACTCACACATGTACAAGAGATTTAAACTTCAAAGATTAGTTGAGTGAGTCTTGTATAAAGACAATAAACTTGTGTATGTATTCTTTGCATATGAGACATTAAACAATATGCTGATTGTGAGGTGCTGCCTACAATCTTGAGTGCTAGGAGTTCAGTTAGGCAGTAGCGTAAGTCCTAATTGAATGAGTTTGTACAAGGAGTTGTATAAATCAAAGTCTTCTAGTAGATTCTTCCCAAAGGGAAGAAGGAGTGACGTAGGAGCATTTGAAGTTCCCGAACATTCATAAACAAATTTGTATCTATTTGTTTATTGCATTTACTTATCGTTTTCATAGTTTTAAAGATGCATTGTTGAAGCATTTTATGTATTCTTGAAATAACAAAATATTGCATACAAAGTGTTTGATAAAATGCTTCAACTATAATATTTTTACTCATTCAATTTGCATATATTTTGAATGCTTTACAAAATATTTAATCGGTTTCTATGTAGGATCATTTCGAGTGTCCCGCTTGGTTTGAACACCAAACTCGATTTAATTCATCAGTGTTCATTATTTCAAGAACCGAACTATTGTAGCTCAATGATGATCCCCCCTTAACCGATCCTGTCAACTGACAAAGTTTTAACGGAACATCATGGAGTCCCAATGAAGTTTCTAAGCATCCATCTTGCCAAATGGATATTTGAAGAATCAATTGTTTGTGCAAATAATCGAGAATGTTATAAATATATTTTTATTTTAGATTATTACCTTATTTAATTAGATTTGAAAGATTTGTAATCAATATAAATATGATAAGATAATATATGTAAATATTTGTATGTTGTAATCTGTCCTTATGAATAAGGTGATTGTGTTCAATGAAAATTGCACTTGAGTATTGATTAATTCTCTTTTTTCTTTTAGGCTGCGTTTGGTTGCAGGATAAAATAAACTAATGATTAGTATGTAAATGATAAAGAAAATAATTGTCGTAGATATGTAATATATGGTAGTATGTTTGGTAAGATTTTTAAGTGTAGGAGCATTTTGAAATTTTTGATGAAAGGACAAAATTGCCCTTCGTCTTTTTTTTTCTTCTTCCACTCCGGCGGCGGCGTTCCGGCAGTCCGGCGGTGGTCCGGCGATGGATCCGGCAGCCGACGTGGCGGCGACGGCGTTGGTCCGACGACGGCGGTAAGTCGGCGGTCCGGCGACGGCGATGGCGTTCCGGCGAAGGTCCGGCGGTGCGGTCTGTCGTATGTCCGGCGGTGGCGGAGGTCCAGTGAGGGCGGCGGCAATGGCGTTCCGGCAGCGGCGACGATGGCGGAGGTCCGGCGACGGCGGTCCGGCAGCCGAGGTGGTTCAATAGCGGTGAAGGAGGAAGGGTAAAATTGGAAAGAGAGTAGGGATAGAGGAGGTATTAATAATCTTACGGAGGAAGGAGATATTATTTTATCACACGTAATACCACCTAATCACTCATAGGAAGGATTGGGCTGGTTAAATAAAAATCGTACCAAACGCATGATTAGGTGTGATAAAATAATCTATCACACCTAATCCGCCCAACCAAACGCAGCCTTAGAATTATCTCTAATCATCTATCTTTCTTTTATGGTTTATAACACTAAATAATAATTGATGTGATTCTTCGACCACGAAAATCAAACGCACTGGAAAACAGAGTCGCGCCCTCGATTCATTGAAACTAAAAAATGTTGTGTTGTCCTGATCTTTTTGAAACAAGTAACGTTGTAATATTCACATCTAAATTACGAAAAACTTAACAACAAATATTAATGAGATAAACAATTGATAAACGAACCTTCAAAGAACTCGTCTTTGACAATACAAGTGAATAACAATTGACAAACGCCACGAAGTGTTAAACTTTGATAAGTTTGATTTGAGAAACACACAAAAGTGTATACAAAGCCATGCTTTGAATTTGAGATAAAAACTCACAAAATATGAGTAAAACTCAATGTTAATTGTTTACAATGAATAAAATTCATGTATATATTGTTTACAAATCTAAAATATATCAAAATCTAGTTACCAAAATAATTTGAACTCTAAACTAGGCAACTAGGACTCTTCTCGCAGATGGGTGCGCTTGGGCGTGAGATTCTGCTGCTCGGGCGCCAAGATCGGGCCGTAAGATGTTACCGCTCGGGCGCGGAGGATTCTAGAATTCACGTTCTGAACAGTGACTTTAGTGCTCGGGCGGTAGGATTTGACCGCTCGGACGCAGAGGCTTCTGTCTTTCTCTTCGTTTAACACTTGCACAACGATCTTATGTCCCCGAAGCTCATTTTCATGCATCACGAATTTTTCGAGGTTTGGAACCTTGCTTGCAATTTCTTCTCGATTGCTCATGAGTCCATGCAATTTCTCTTTGAACCTCATTCCAATCATTTGCACGTCATGTCCGGCCAGATTCATATCAATAATAATTTAGTATCTCCGAAATAAATAGCATTTTCATGGTACAATGTAATTATTTTCTAATAATAATGAAACAAAGAGTATTTTGGACATTTTCAAAATATTTATGCAAAAGATAAATTGAGCATACTTTTTTTTAAAAAAGATTAAATGAACTAATTAAGTTTTTCTCCCAATATACATTGGTCCACGTATGTGATGACAGCAGACAATTCAAACACACATACATGTATACATACACAGAGTCACACACACGTATCCATATATATGTATATATTGCCCGCGATTTGAAGACATGTACATGGGAGTGCGGTCAACTCATGGACATTTCATATAACCCACGACTCTCCTTATTTACTTCTTGCTCAACAACTCTTTTGTTCCACATTCATTCCATTCCCACATTCTTCCATTTTTTAGGGACAAAAGCTCAGAAATCTTGATGGGTTACCTCTCCTGTAAGGCAGAATCATCCATCTCAACTGCCGATTCCCATTCCTCGACTTCCTCCAGCAAAAATGCAAAAGAAAAAGAAAACCCCATTACCATCCAAGAATTCAATTACAAAGATCTTGAATTGGCCACAAATAATTTCTCGGATGCGAAGCTTCTGGGCCGAGGCAGCCATGGACTTGTGTACAAAGGAGTCCTTCGCGGTGGCCGTCTCGTGGCTATCAAGAAACCCTCGCAGAGAATGGAGAACCCGAATGAATGCGACAACGAGTTTGACATTTTGTCTAGACTCCAGAGCCCAAGATTAGTCAATCTTGTTGGGTTCACCAAGACTGGCTCCCGCTCCCAAGATCGTCTCTTGGTGGTCGAATTCATGAGCAACGGCACTCTTTATGATGTTTTGCATTTGAATTCTAAGCTTCTGAATTGGGGTAGAAGGATAAAATTGGCTCTGCAAACTGCTAAAGCCATTGATACGCTGCATTCTTTGAATCCACCTGTAATCCACAGAGATATTAAGTCTGCTAATATTTTGATTGACAGGAATTTCAATGCGAGATTAGGGGATTTCGGGTTGGCTTTGAGGTGTGTGGATGATTACAGGTTGAGGTCAACTCCCCCTGCAGGGACAATGGGGTACTTGGATCCTGGTTATGTAACACCTGATAATTTAAGTTCTAAGACTGATGTTTTTAGCTTCGGGATATTGCTTTTAGAGATCATTAGTGGGAGGAAGGCTATTGATGTGGGGCATTCTCCGCCTTCCATCGTTGATTGGGCCATTCCTTTGATCAGAAAAGGGAATTTGTTGGACATATTTGATCCTAGGATTGCTCCTCCCAAGGATGTTTCTGTGAGAAAACAGTTGGCTGTGGTGGCTGCTAAATGTGTGAGGTCTTGTAGGGAGAGACGGCCGTCTATGAGGGATGTGGTCGAATGTTTAAGTGAGTTGAGCAAACTGGTTCCGGTCCATTCTTGGAACGGTCTGGCTAATCCTTGTTTGATGGTTGAGTCGGTTGGAAGACCGGTTCCATCAACAACTTCTCGGGTGAATTCAAAAGGGATGGATGCTGATAGTTGGAATGTTGGAGCTGGAAAGCTTCTCAGAAATTCGAGGAGAGTGTACTCAGATTTGGGGGTTCGGAGCAATTTGATGGAATTGATGGCTGACCATATTGGTGATGTAGAACCTGAAATGGGATCAGCTAGAAAGGATTCAAGTTTTAGAGTTGAAAGTTCTAGGCTCGTTGGCACAACCAATATTCGTGCCATGGTTCTTGGGATGGATAAAGATAGCACAATATTGTTGAAGAGAAACTTGTTGATTGAGGAGAATTCGGAAACCGTTCCAAGAAAGATGATAGGATTGTAGGATCAGGTTCAGTTACTCGGGCTACGGATCCTCGCCATTGATTACATTTCGTGTTTACACAAAATTTTCAGTTTTAGCTTGGTATTCAAATTAAATAGCTTATCTTCTGTGAATCATTGACGAGTACAAAAAGTTTGAGCAGCCTCGTGTAATGGTGGTGCTTCCTGTTCATTTGTTATTGGTTTCGATTTATTATGTTTGTTCTTTCGTTTTCGCTTTTCAATCGAAGAATAAAACACAACCATGGTTGACTTCTTTGGTACTTATTTTGAATTATGAAGAAAAAGAAAAATCGCAACCAGTTCTGGTTCATTTCAAGAAAATAAAACTTCAATCATCATTTTTGTGATTCATCGATCAAATATTGAAAACAAACTTTGATGCAACCAAAAATTACCTCGAGTTCAGTCTGGTGAACTAAATTTCATCTCTCGGCGATGTGGGTCGGCCAAGGTTTCAGTGAGGATATGCACAGACGAACGGGAGTTATGGGACGTTGGAGATATTTTTTGCGTGACCCATCTAATGATTAAATCAGCGCTCAAATGTCTTGAGAGTGCTAGAAAAGTAGTTGATGCGATCCGGGTGAAATGGACGAGTTGGGTAAGGAGCTCCAACGGATCTGCTATCAAGATAATGAAGGAAATAAGAGCAAGGGAGAGTATATCTGTGATGAAGATATATCTCTGTAATATGACTCCAGCTGTAACCTGCACACAAGGAGTTGAACTCGTGAATGGGCGCCGGAGGGGAGTCCGGCGTGGTCACTTCGATGCTTAAGTCAGTGAATGACTCAACAAAAGACCAATGTAACCAAGTGATGGTTGTGATAATGGTGTAAGAGTGTAGGCAATAAAATGAATCGTAAATGTGAAGATGAAACCTGATATTTATAGTTGGGAATGTATTGATGACCTCGATCTGCGTGCTACCTACTAATTATAGTAGGGCGGCTACATTCTGACATGTCAAATCATACACTAGTCACATTCCGCCTGTCTGACTTTGTCAACCACTTGGATTAGTGTCAGAGATAGGACGGTCGCCCACATCCTATTCTGCTAGTGTACTCGAGTGCGGTACTCATATCGAGGTGGCCCGGTTAGAATGCCTACCGGGGGGCTTATATAAGAGTCCGGGCGTCTGGTTGCCCGGGGAGTAGAACCCGGGTTTGCACCTGCCCGGCTTCAGAAGAATCCATCCTGCAGATTGACCCTGATTTGGGAATCCATCTGATATCCCGGGTCATCCATGACCCGGGCTCTTACAGGGGTATCAGTAGTGATGAGTGGTAGCAATGTGTGAGCAAGTTAAATTCGTAACGCATACCTGATATTTATATCGATGAGAATGACCGTTTACCTTATTGAAGGACTCTAGTTAGAAACGTTCCTTCAAATAGGTGATTTGTTGTGATTTTGTTGATTGGTATCAGAGCTGAAATAGATTTTTATATATCTTGAATTATTCTTTTCTTACGTTATAGATGTATATGCATATTCCATATTTGGAGGATCTTCTTAGGTTTCCTAATCATAATAAGATTTGCTTTGGTTTGCTTCGGCTCAGCTCGAGTCGGTCTAGGAGGGCTCGGATAGCCAATTATTTGCACCTTACTCGATTGTGAAGTGATTTCCGAGCCAAAGTAGTTCAGGCGTAGCTTTAAGCACAGTCCTTGCCATTCTTGTCACTTAGGGAGAAGACGAGCATGGTACCAAATATCCAATAAACTCGGACCTATGATCAACTCAGGTAGGTCTAGCCCTAAAGTGTATATCAATAGTATATCTCCTTTTGGTCTAAAAGAAGTATGGATTTTATACCAAGTATCATTCCATAATGCAAGACGATAAACTTGATCTACGTGTGGAAGGTGATAAACTTGTCCGCATGCTCTACACTCCACACCATTGATGAGGGTGTGGAAGGCCAATATCTAACGTCGATTCGTTTCTTGACGCGTCTGTTTGGAATCCTATGTTAATAAGATCCGTATAATCGATTTTGATCTAACGGTCGCCATTACTCGATTTTTCCTATAGACGGTTCCCCATCATTGTTAATTTCCTTTTCCCACGCCGTTATTCTGCATGTTTTTTGTGCAATTTCGACCAGAATCTCGTGCTCGGCTTTCACTCCTTTCATTCTTTGTTTTCTTAATAAGTTATTTCTTCCTGTTAGAACATTTCATGTTCGTAATCTTGATTTTTATGTTAAAAAATTTATTATTTTGATTCTAACAAATTTATCTAGCGGCAGAAAGCTGAAACTGATCGGGTCACAAATTGATCAGTTCCCGAAGCCAAAACTGAAATTGTCGAGATGCCAACTGAAAGCACTAACCGATTGCCAAAACTGAACCATTCTAACTAATATATCAAAGAACAGTTCAACTGATTGTCCAGCTGATAGGTGGTTCTGTAGTAGACATTCAGAAGCCTGGGCGACTGATGAAAAGCACAACTGATGAAGAACCCAGCTGAACAAAGGAACTGATACAGTGAAATGAGTCCAAACTGATTTCACCAGACCAATTCAGAGAACCAGTTCACCAAACCAGTTCAGAAGCATCAGTTGTAACTGATCTGTTCAAATGTCACGACAAGACTATTTAATGGAATTCAGCTAATATTCAAGGTACAAGCTACAAGCTACCTCACAGATGAAAGTACAATAATGGACGTTGCAGCAATGCTGAAAAGAGAAAAGCTTCCAGAACAGTTGTCAGAATGAGAAGACATGTCCTAAGGAAGCACATGCAAATGCAACAAACATTATTATTGAGTCTTCATGTAAGGTCAGCCGAGCGCCTATAAATACCATATCAAAGATCATTGAAGATAAGAAGCAGCAGAATCACAACTAAATACCAGTGTGTGATGAAAACTGAGGGCACGCTAATTACATATTAGCTTACTAGAAGAAGTTAGCCTAGTTGTGTAATCACGCAAGCGCTGGCTTGGGTCTACCGCATGACATATGTGCTCCTACATTACTCATTTGGCCAGAATAAGTTTATATTATACACATCAAAATCTATCTTAGCAAAAATAAAATAAAACAACAAGCTTTTTTTATGTCATCTTGAAATATTAGGTATCGCTTTTGTCCTTATTTTTCCCTTTTTATATTTATTTCAATGTATGTAATATAAGTTTATTTTCATTTCAAAATCTACATAGGAAAATATCATTGTTAAATAAAAAATATTCGATTTTTTATTGACTTCTAACGCTAAAAAAAGATAAAAACAAAAAAATCAAGTTACTAGATACTTATAGTACCAATAAAACTTAAAACATGTCAAAATATGTCAATTTACATTATTAAAATTACAATCTTCCCTCAATTCCCACCAATGGCTATAATGAGCGATTAAAAATGTGTGCCTAGCTACTTACCATAGATCGATGTCTCAACTATTTGGAATATGCTCCCCTGGCACTGTGTACGACTGTTTTGGTCCTCAACGACTACGGACGGGATATAATTGGTGTTTGCAACATCAGGTTAACTACAAACTATTTCACGACTCCGCCACTGCCCGTCTCTATTCCGTCGTCTCTTCGGTTATATTGTTCTCGTCATCGCTGTTCTTGAACTATTATCAATTCAATTTTTTAGAATTTTATTTTTTATTGACATTAGATATCATCCAAGATATATGTGTTGTTAATCTTCTTGTTGCGTGCTTCTTGAATTTTGAAATTGGACTAGTGGGTTACTGTTTGTAATTGCGATTTAGTTATATTGAGTTTAGGATATTTGAACTGATGATCGATAGATTTAATGTTTCTGTTTGTGAAATTTGTTGGGAAAATTGTTGATATTGTGTAGGGATGTAAATGAACCAAACCTTTTGCGAGCTATTCGAAGCTCGGCTCGATAAAAAGCTCGTTTGAGTTTGTTTGTTAATTATATCAAACCAAGACGAGCTCGATTTTGAGCTCGAAAATTTAATCAAACCAAGCTCAAGCATAAGGATATTCGGCTCGTGAGCTCGCAACCATGTTCGATGATAGGCTCGCGAGCTCGAGCTCGAACTCGGCTCGTAAGCTCGAGCTCGAGTCGTTTAGGTGGCTCGTAAGCTTGAGTTTGGCTCATTTGTTGAGTTGACAAATAAAAATATTAGTATTAATGTCAATGGAAGAAATTGAATACAAGACATGTTTGAAAAAATTATGAATTCACACTATTTAGTCACAATTACATTTTTAATCTTATTTGCATATCATTATACTAAAATGTTCTTTAAAATATAATAATTAAAATAAATTAGCAGAAATACATCAACTTATTCTTTTTCCCTAAAAATTTAAATAACCAAGTCATATACAAGTTGAGTAACTTTACTATTAGTCTATGAAGGTTAATTAAAATTTTACATGCTAAATTGATATGCCATTTGACATTAATCAATAATTTAAGTTAATTATGTCGAATTCAATTAATAATGATGTGCTGTTTTCGATCTACTATATTTAATGAATATTCTAGATGTATATAATGAATATTCTAGATGTATGATTTTGGTGATATCAGTATATAATGAATATTCTAGATGTATGATTTTGGAATGTTCAATAATATATTGCTTTATGTTTTTTTAGCTCTTATTTGTGTCGTTTTGGTTATTTATGAATGAATTCACATTTTTATGTCTGATTTAAAATTAGTTTATAGATATATTTAATTTTTAACAAGTTCGATTCAAACTCAAACTCAAACTCGAGCCAGGCTTGTTAAACATGCTAAACAAGCTAAACATGCTAAACGAGCTCAAGCCAGGCTTGTTAAACATGCTAAACAAGCTATTAATGAATCAAACTTGAGCCTGACTTGATTAACACGCTAAACGAGCTTTTAATGAGCCGAGCTCGAGCTTTTCTCGAGCTCAGTAATTTCAAAACAAACCGAGCTCGAGCTTGATAATAGAAGCTCGAATCAAGCTCGAGCTCGAGTCTCAAACAATCTTAAACAAACCAAGCTCAAGTCAGATACTGTTTGGTTTGGTTTGGATCGTTTACATCCCTAATATTGTGGTATTGTCATGATACGATAAAAAAATACATAAATTAAATATTTAAAAATTAAAATATAATTAAAGATTAATTTGGTCCGATATCATACAAGATTGGTCTGGTTTCATCACTCGACAATCTGAAACCTATTTAATATGTTCCGATAATATATATAACAAAACTAAAGTTTGACAAGTTAATTGACTAAAATCCAAAATGAGACAAAATACTTGACCAAAAATTTGAAAGATGAATTTCAATTGAAACCTGTGATTTGAAATAATAAAAATTATTATCGAACTTGTACAATTTTATATGAAAAATTCATTTGAATTTTGTTAATCCAAACTAAACAGTAAATTTGAAATCAATGCTCTGAAAGCCATCAATCCAAGAAATTTGAAATCAATTGGTTGGTTCATCCCCGTTTCTTGTACGACTATGAGCAGTTGACTTGATTTTATGGCCGTAGTAAAATTTTAATGAATTTCATTGTCAAATCTTAAAGTTTACATAGAAATAGATACATAAGAAGCCAGCTCTTATACATCGCCAGTTCTTGATTCGTAAGAGTACACATAACTATACGGGAGCAGTTTATCAAATAAACAAAGAATTTGCAAATCTAAATATGATACATAAACGTTTTGGTCCACTAACTTTTCTTATTTCGGAATTTAGTCATCTAAAATTTTGAAGTTTGGTTTTGATGCTCTATTTTTTTCAGTCTTGTGTTTGCTCGAGTGCACGTACTGAAAAATGCTGACACAACATCGAAAAATGATGAAATAAAATCGAAATATATCGAATTTTTTGATCTCACGTTATCAAATGTACCAAAATAGCCGACAAATAAATTTTAGTGTATTAAAAGCAAACTTTGAAAACTTAATTGACCAAAATCCAAAATTGATCAAGTTATTGAACCAACAAATTGTTTTCTCATCAATAAGACATCTGTTAGAATAGATGCCCTGCAAGCTAACTGTTGGCTAGGGATTTTATTGATTTAGTTGTAATTAACAATCTTTATTTTAATATAATTCATTATTTCATGGTTTGTTATTTCTTTATCTGTATACCCATGTTATCAAACATAGATAAAGACCTTGATTATACTTTAATACAAATGAATCGTAATTCGATGTTGAAACTCGTTTGTAAAGACTGTATGATCTAAATTCGTTCCTAGTCGATTCAGCCGCCTAAAACAGAGATAAAGGTCGCTTGAGCTCGAGACTAGCATATGTGATGTTGTGTACTGCGTTTCTTGGTAAGGGCATAGAGATGTCCAAACATGCAGATGGGTAGTCATATGATGATTATACCGAACACCCCTCCCTCGGACTTTCCAAGTGGTTATCATTCATCGCGAGGCTAGGTCCGTGGTTATGATTGTACACCATTAGTCCTTACGACCCGAGACAACACTGAGTCTCTATATGCTAGTGCTGTGCTTTGACTCGTTTACTGGCTCCAGGAGAGTCATCAGGTGGCGAGGTTGGGTATAGTTGCGACACATATAGGAGCCAGTGCATTGTAGTCGGGGATTCACCGCTCACCTACGGGTGTGGATATCCTATGTGATCTAATGTAATAATAGTGCATGGAATCTCTGGCCAGAGTATGAGATGTACATTGAAGAAGGAGTTCTCCAATAGTACACGCGATGCCACTATTATAGTTATCACATAGTTATCGAATTAATATGCAACCCTCGATGAACCAATGGTTGCAGATTCGATCGGGATATATGAGATGAAGGGACCGTACTGTACGTTAATCATAATCGACTGGTTCTTGCAGGCACTATCAGTGATACCTAGGGGATCATGGGGCGATGCTACTAGACGCTCTTACCATGATCCGATGGGTGCAATCAGAAATGAGTTCTGACATTCTTGATCAAGGTGTTGATGAAAAGAATGGGGCTAACTAGGGTAAGCCCGAATAAAGGATTATGTCCTGAATCACAAAGAGTTGTGAACCCACGGCTAGCTGTATCCCTGAACCATTGAGGGTCACACAAGCACTGGATCGTTTGTTCCCGTTGAGAGAATAAATTCAAGAAGTTGAATTTATATTATATAGTAAATTCAAGGAGTTGAATTTATGATAATTAAATTTTGAGAGAATAAATTCAAGGAGTTGAATTTATAAAATTTGAGAATTTAATTTATTAAACTCAAATGTTGGGTTTATTAAATATTAAATTTTGGAGGTGATGAAAATTCAAGTAGTTGAATTTATAATTTAAACAATAAATTCAAATGTTGAATTTATAATGTATTTAATTTATTAAGCTCAAAAATTGAGTTGATTAATTAATAAATTAAATATGGTGGGTAATATGTTTAATGAGTTTGTAGGAGTACAAGTCAAACATAATAATTAATTAAAGTTTTAATGGACCTTGATTAAATTAATTAAATTAGTTGAACTAGCCCAATTAATTAAATCAAGCCCATTAATGTTAATTATGTAATTAGGCTATGACTTAATTATAAATAGGGGTTGCAAGTCATAACCCTAGCCTACTACAACCATTATTTTCGAAAAACCACTCCTCCAAAGAAAGAAAAAAATCGGCCACCTTCTTTTGAGAAAGGTTTTTAAGCCGTCTCTCAAATAATCTTCTCCTACGTTAAATCTCTTCTAATATTTCTAGTGCAATTTGGAAGAGGATCAAACAATTCAGTCGTGGACATGATTAGACGAAACGAAAGGAGTCTCTTGAAGAAAGTTCGTAGGGATTCATCAAGAGCTAATCCGTTTATACCGGATTAGTTGGAGCCAAGTGAATTAATTCACAAAGGTATAAATTTTCTAACATCCTATATATGTTTATGAAAACCATACGAACGCCCTATCATATATATTTTGATTGTCAAAATAAAATAAAATTTTAAAACTTCCGCTGCGTTTGGGCGTGTAGAAAACCGAGATCCAACAGTGGTATCAGAGCCAAGGTTTTTTCTAAATCGTATGATTTTGATATTGAATAATTTATTTCTAACCACACAAGAAAATTTTTCAGAAAATTGTAGTACCATTAAAATTATTTTTTTTTAGAAAACAAAAAAAAAAATTCGTATCTGCCCGGAACTGTTCCGGGCACACCTACGCGCGCAGGGCAGCGCGCTCAGCGCGCGTGCGGCGCGACGTGCGGACGTGCGCTGCCCTGCTGCCGTACGGAGCGTCCGCAAGCTGCGCGCGGTGCCGCGCGCAGCCCGAAACGTTCGAGCACCGGGCGGGCAGCGAGGGCGACTGCCCGGGATCGTCTCGGGAAGCGTGCTGGATGATGGGCTTGAAATGTTTGGGCCTAGGGTGCAATTTTCTGATTTTTCAAATTTTTGGGCAAAATTGATATTTTTGAAAATTGATTCAATTTTTATTTTGAAAATTAATTTTTAAAATTAATAATTTTCTTGTAAAATAAATAATTAGAATATGATTTTAATTATTTATGGTAAAAATGAGTTTTTACAAGAAATCAATTATTATTGATTTAATTGGAAATTAAATAAAGGTGTTTATTTAATCTATTAAATTCTTTAATAATTGTGGTGGTTAGTGATAAAATTATTAGATATGATTTATCAGTTAATTAAATTTGTTTAATTAATTGATGTTAATATTTGATATTAAATGCATGAAGGATGATCGAGAGCCTTGACCAATGTGTTAGGTGTATGTTAGGATATTTTACTGTTTTATTCGTTTTGTTAATATTTGATATTATTAAAGTGGGCCTGGTTTATGGCCCGTTCCCACCCCCATGAGATGTATCCCTTATGTGCCATGGCTATTTAAATGTAATTATTAGAAATAGTGGGAGATCAAGACTGGAGGATGGTGGACCCGATGCACAAGATGAAGACATGTAAAATATTGGAAGCTCTTGTAATAGTTGCATTTGCATCCCTGCATTCACCTAGGTTTTGGACCTAGATCCATGTATGGCTCACATGGATCTAATAGTTTTGGCGATCGATCATCCTTATTTATTGATGAATGTCATATTATGATATATGCGATATATAGTAGTATGCATGTATGTATATTATTAAATAATATAGTTGCATGAATCCGGCAAACATACAAACTCATGGCACGCGTTTTTTAAATTAAAATGATGAGACAATTTTAAAATTAAAATCCCTCATTTTGAATAAGATTCAAAATTTATATCAAACCGAAAAAGTAAAAATTAAAAGAGTTTAATTTTTCCTTGCCTTCCATCAACCGTGGTTGCATGTTGATCGCTACCCGCGCATAGTGTCTGGCTCATATTATTGGGGAGGCCTGGACGCCGGAAAGCTGTGACTTCCACTGGATATATGATGTGAATTGAGTGGAACTCCCATGACTTCGGCTCATATTATTGGGGGAACTCATGGCGACCGTCCACTATACTTCAATATTGATGGGTTGTTTTGACACGTGAAAATAAACGGCGTCATATTATTGGGTCCTTATTAAACGTGAGGCAAAACACGCAGAGATTGCATAGGGATGCAATTGGATTCTACATTTTAGAAATTATAATTGGCTGATATTATTCGATATTATAATTGGCTAATTGGACTCTACGTGCCCACTAAGGAAATATGATTTCCTTTTTTCATCAGAGGGTGGTGGAAATGTCAAAATAGTGGGAAGAAAATTTATAAAATGAAAATCCATATTTTATATCTTAGAATTATTTTAAAATTATCAGTAACTATTATCTGGTTTCATTTTCAGTATATTTACTATGTCTACTCGTAACCCGCTTTCAATCATTCTCTATCAAAACAAATTGACTGGCCCTAACTATCACGACTGGTTCCGAAATTTCAAGATTGTTCTGAACTCCGAGAGGATTGCGTATGTGCTTGATAAGAAGCCACCAAAGGAGGCATCTCCTGATATCAGTAGGACCGAGTTAGCTAAGCTTGAGAAATGGTGGGACCATGATCTTCAGGCTAAGAGCTACATGTTGGCTTCTATGTCGAATGAACTTCAGAGGAGGTTCGAGGAGGCGGTGAATGCTGCTGACATTCACCTTCATCTGAAAGAATTGTATGCTGTACAAACTCGTTCAGAGAGACATGCTACTGTTAAAGAACTCATGACTAAACGCTTGCGAGAGGGGGCTTCGGTCCATGAGCATGGTGTTAGGATGATTGGGCTCATCGAGAAGTTGGTGGGACTCGACTTGGTTATGCCTAGTGAGCTCTCGACTAATATTCTATTGCTGTCTTTACCTGTCTCGTTCGATGGATTTGTGGTTAATTTTAATATGAATAAGCTTGAGGCCAGCCTTGAAGAGTTGGTCAATATGCTCACTAATTATGAGACCAAAATTAAAAAGAAAAAGCCACTTCTTCTGGTGGGTTCTTCGTATGGTACGAAAAAAGGAGCCCCAAATAAAGGCAAGAAACGTTCTGCCCCTCCAAAGAAGAACAAGCCCAACAAGAAGCCATACAAGAAACAAAATCCGAGGCCCACAAAGCCTGACAAGTCAGAACAAATCTGTTTCCACGGCAACAAGCCTGGACATTGGAGCCGTAATTGCACGGAGTATCTTGCCCAGAAGCGTTCTGGCCATGATATGTTTTATATTGAAGTTAATGTTTCTATTAATTCCTCTTCTTGGGTATTGGATACCGGATGTGGTTCTCATCTATGCAATGATTTGCAGGTGATGGGAAGAAGCAAGAGGCTTAGAGATGGTGAGACCTTTCTAAGACTGAGAAATGGTGCAAGAGTTGCTGCCACTGCCATTGGAGACGTTACTTTAATTTTGGACAATAATTTTAAGTTGTTTTTGAGAGATGTTTTATTTGTTCCTGAATTGGTTAAAAACATTATTTCTATTTCTATGCTTGATAGGGATGATTATTCTTGTGTTTTTGCTAAAGGTGTTTGCAATTTATACAAGAATGAATGTTTGATTGAAACTGGAGAATTAACAAATGATCTCTATAACTTAAAATTAAAAGATATTCCGTTGAACAATATCCAAGCGAGTACGAAAACAACAACAAACAAAAGAAAAATAGAATATCCAAATCCCGCACAAATATGGCACGCTAGACTAGGTCATATTACCCAAAGAAGGATGCATAAGCTAGTGGGAGAAGACATGTTTGACCTATCAGACATAAATTCTCTACCAACTTGTGAGTCCTGTCTAAAAGGAAAAATGACTAAAACTCCATTCAGTGGAAACGTGGAACGTGCACATGGTCTACTGGATTTGATCCACACGGACGTTTGTGGCCCGCTAAGTGTTAGCACAAAATTTGGGCATTACTACTTCATTACCTTTACTGATGACCATTCGAGGTATGGGTATGTTTATTTGATGAAACACAAATATGAAGCATTTGAAAAGTTCAAAAAATTCAGTCTGAAGTAGAAAATCAGCTACAAAGAAGTATTAAAGCACTTCGATTTGATCGAGGTGGAGAATACTTGAGTGCTGAATTTTTGGGTCATCTAAAAGAGAATGGGATTCTCTCACAATGGACTCCACCAGCAACACCATAATTGAATGGTGTTTCTAAACGTCGAAATCGAACCCTGATGGACATGGTTTGATCCATGATGGGATTCACTGAATTGCCTACATCGTTTTGGGGCTTTGCGCTTGAAACTGCGGCAATGTTGTTGAATAATGTCCATACCAAGGCAGTGGATAAAACACCATATGAGATATGGATGGGAAAACCTCCCAAATATTCTTACTTGAGAATATGGGGATGTCCTGCTTACGCGAAGCAGACAGTGGGAGACAAATTGGATAGTAGATCCACTTTGTGCTACTTTGGATAGAACTTGAAGAAATTCAAGATACTCCCTCAACTATAATAGTTGAACCTAATCCCTAACAACCAGTAGTTGAAGTACAAGTTCCTAGAAGGTCTGATAGGGTTATTAGACCACCTGCAAGATATACACTTCTTCATGAACAAGGCCATGATGAGCCATGTGTTGGATGTGATCCAATGAATTTCAAAGAAGCAATATCTGATACTGATTCAACCAAATGACTTGAAGCCATGCAGTCAGAAATGGACTCTATGTATTCAAACCAAGCCTGGACATTAGTGGATCCACCTGAGGGAATCGTTCCCATAGGATGCAAATGGATCTACAAAAGAAAGCTTGGGGCGGATGGGAAGGTAGTGACCTTCAAAGCAAGACTGGTTGCAAAAGGTTATACTCAAAGGCAAGGAATTGACTATGAGTAAACTTTTTCACCAGTAGCTATGTTTAAGTCCATTAGAATACTACTAGCCATAGCAGCATGGTANTTACCCTAGTTAGCCCCATTCTTTTCATCAACACTTTGATCAAGAATGTCAGAACTCATTTCTGATTGCACCCATCGGATCATGGTAAGAGCGTCTAGTAGCATCGCCCCATGATCCCCTAGGTATCACTGATAGTGCCTGCAAGAACCAGTCGATTATGATTAACGTACATTACGGTCCCTTCATCTCATATATCCCGATCGAATCTGCAACCATTGGTTCATCGAGGGTTGCATATTAATTCGATAACTATGTGACAACTATAAATAGTGGCATCGCATGTACCGTTCGAGAACTCATTCTCTAACGTACATCTCATACTCTGACCAGAGATTCCATGCACTATAATTTCATCAGACCACATAAAATATCCACACCCGCAGGTGATCGATGAATCCCCGACTACAATGCACTGGCTCCTATATGTTTCGCAATTGTACCCAACCTCGCCACCTGATGACTCTCCTGGAGCCAGTAAACGAGTCAAAGCACAGCCCTAGCATATAGAGCCTCAGTGTTGTCTCGGGTCGTAAGGACTAATGGTGTACAATCATAACAACGAACTTATCATCTCGATGAATGATAACCACTTGGAAAGTCTGAGGGAGGGTTGTTCGGTATAATCATCACATGACTACCCATCTGCATGTTTGGACATCTCTATGCCCTTACCAAGAAACACAGTACACAACATCACAGATTCTAGTCTCGAGCTCAAGCGACCTTTATCCCTGTTTTAGGCGGCTGGATCGATTAAGAACGAATTTAGATCATACAGTCTTTACAAACGAGTTTCAACATCGAATTACGATTCCTTTGTATTAAAGTATAATCAAGGTCTTTATCTATGTTTGATAACATGGGTATACAGATAAAAAAATAACAAACCATGAAATAATTAATTATATTAAAATAAAGATTGTTAATTACAACTGAGTCAATAAAATCCCTATCCAACAGTTGGCTTGANTGGGAGATTGTTAGAGTAGATGCCCTTCAAGCCAACTGTTGGATAGGGATTTTATTGACTCAGTTGTAATTAACAATCTTTATTTTAATATAATTAATTATTTCATGGTTTGTTATTTTTTTATCTGTATACCCATGTTATCAAACATAGATAAAGACCTTGATTATACTTTAATACAAAGGAATCGTAATTCGATGTTGAAACTCGTTTGTAAAGACTGTATGATCTAAATTCGTTCTTAATCGATCCAGCCGCCTAAAACAGGGATAAAGGTCGCTTGAGCTCGAGACTAGAATCTGTGATGTTGTGTACTGTGTTTCTTGGTAAGGGCATAGAGATGTCCAAACATGCAGATGGGTAGTCATGTGATGATTATACCGAACAACCCTCCCTCAGACTTTCCAAGTGGTTATCATTCATCGAGATGATAAGTTCGTGGTTATGATTGTACACCATTAGTCGTTACGACCCGAAACAACACTGAGGCTCTATATGCTAGGGCTGTGCTTTGACTCGTTTACTGGCTCCAGGAGAGTCATCAGGTGGCGAGGTTGGGTACAATTGCGAAACATATAGGAGCCAGTGCATTGTAGTCGGGGATTCATCGATCACCTGCGGGTGTGGATATTTTATGTGGTCTGATGAAATTATAGTGCATGGAATCTCTGGTCAGAGTATGAGATGTACGTTAGAGAATGAGTTCTCGAACGGTACATGCGATGCCACTATTTATAGTTGTCACATAGTTATCGAATTAATATGCAACCCTCGATGAACCAATGGTTGCAGATTCGATCGGGATATATGAGATGAAGGGACCGTAATGTACGTTAATCATAATCGACTGGCTCTTGCAGGCACTATCAGTGATACCTAGGGGACCATGGGGCGATGCTACTAGACGCTCTTACCATGATCCGATAGGTGCAATCAGAAATGAGTTCTGACATTCTTGATCAAAGTATTGATGAAAAGAATGGTAAGTCCGAATAAAAGATTATGTCCAGAATCACAAAGATTTGTGAACCCACGGCTAGCTGTATCCCTGAACCATTGAGGGTCACACAAGCACTGGATCGTTTGTTCTCGTTGAGAGAATAAATTCAAGAAGTTGAATTTATATTATATAGTAAATTCAAGGAGTTGAATTTATGATAATTAAATTTTGAGAGAATAAATTCAAGGAGTTGAATTTATAAAATTTGAGAATTTAATTTATTAAACTTAAATGTTGGGTTTATTAAATATTAAATTTTGGAAGTGATGAAAATTCAAGTAGTTGAATTTATAATTTAAACAATAAATTCAAATGTTGAATTTATAATGTATTTAATTTATTAAGCTCAAAAGTTGAGTTGATTAATTAATAAATTAAATATGGTGGGTAATATGTTTAATGGGCTTGTAGGAGTACAAGTCTAACGTAATAATTAATTAAAGTTTTAATGGACCTTGATTAAATTAATTAAACTAGTTGGACTAGCCCAATTAATTAAATCAAGCTCATTAATATTAATTATGTAATTAGGCTATGACTTAATTATAAATAGGGGTTGCAAGTCATAACCCTAGCATACTACAACCATTATTTTCAAAAAACCACTCCTCGAAAGAAAGAAAAAAATTGGACACCTTTTGAGAAAGGTTTATGAGCCGTCTCTCAAATAATCTTCTCCTACGTTAAATCTCTTCTAATATTTCTAGTGCAATTTGGAAGAGGATCAAACAATTCAGTCGTGAACCTGATTAGACGAAACGAAAGGAGTCTCTTGAAGAAAGTTCGTAGGGATTCATTAAGAGCTAATCCGTTTATACCGGATTAGTTGGAGCCAAGTGAATTAATTCACAAAGGTATAAATTTTCTAACATCCTATGTATGTTTATGAAAACCATACGAACGCCCTATCATATATATTTTGATTGTCAAAATAAAATTAAATTTTAAAACTTCCGCTGCGTTGGGGCGTGTAGAAAACCGAGATCCAACAACATCAACCTGGTAATAATAGTGTGGATGACATGCACGAATCTGGTTTTATGAACTATCAAGTGTTGAACAGGGAAATTGAGCCTTCAAAAAACTACGCCTTGATCGATTGAAGGGCCTCATTCTTGAACATATAACTCGTTTTCCTATATAATTTCTTACTTTTATGCAAAGAATAAATATGATTCTACGAAATCCAATCATTATTTCATCTTCAAAATAACATTAACTCGAATTAGAAATTATCAAGTTTTCTATTTTCTTACCACGGACACCAACAAATCCATGACAAACAAACAATCCAAACTAAACAGAGATTTGAAGCAAATTGATTAGGTAGTTTCGTTGGCAAACTAGCTGCATGCCTCACGTGCTACTCCGAGCTTAGAATTGGGGATGTCGATGAGGATGCGGTGGTTCTGCTGCTGGAAGCTGGCGATAACATTGAGGACGGAGTTCACATTGTCCGGCGCCCCCGCCATTGCGAGGCAGGAGGTGGTGCCTGCGGTGCTGCGGATGAGGAAGTTGTCCTGAGGGAGTGTGACGTTCATGCCTGAGAACATGAAGGTTATGGTGGGGACGGTGACGGGGACGGTGTAGCAGGTGTCGAAACCTCCCAATGTGGAGATGGTGGCGTTGCCCATCCTCCGCCGAAACTCATCTCTCACGGCGGTGTAGGCCGGCTTCACAAGACTGGTGAACACTGTCCCTGTTGGTAATAAGAGGAAAAAATCAAAAAATAAAAAATAAAAATAATAATTTAGTAACATTGGGAGTATTGCTAGAAACTAAAAGTGGCCTTTATGGGATGGGCCTCGGCCCAAAACAAATACCGGAATCGAAGACAGTCCCAGCGCCGGTGGTTGGATCGAATGTGAATGCACTTGGAGGGATGTTAACAACTCTTCTTCCAACCCTAATTGCCATGAGATTCACATAGTAGAGGGATGATCTTCTTGGATTTCTAAGCAATGGGCTAGTTTTTATCCTCTTTGGCTGGCTATTGGGCCCAAGCCGGAGTGATCCAGTGAAGTTGTTAGACTTATAACTAGGCAGGCAATAAGAGAATGTGGACTGGTATAGGCTGTTGGATTGGGTCACTAGAGACAATGGGCCTCGGCCCAAGCCCAACAAACCCTGCGCAGGTAGGGATGTGCCGGTTGAGGTTCGAACGCAGCTGAAGGTGTAGCCCACGATGGAATCGGTCGCAAGAGTGACGTTGTCTTGCGCTAGGGTTGAGGAGATGGCGGAGTTGCCATAGGTGGTGTTGTACCCACATGTGGTGACTCCACAACTTGGGTTGGGTACCTGATGTCAGAAACAACCAATAAGAAACATTTGAGACATCTTACAATTTTCTGTCCAAAAATACTTGGAGAGTCTATGCTACACTTTGGAGCAATTCTCTTTCTTGTCACTCTTGGATTTTGGACATTTGATGACATTTAGTACATATGAATATGTATTTTTTTTAAAAAAATGGGGGAGTGCTTGAGATCGCACCTACACAATCACGCTTCGCCGCCAGAACCAAGGACGAAGACAAGGACAAGGACATGTCAGTCGAGGGACAGGACAAGGATTCAAAACAAATATAGGAAGAATATTGGATTTATCTGGACATAATTGAATGACGTTAAGGAATATATTCACGTGACATTATTTATTTCATAAAGTAAATATAATTAACTACAATCAATAATGCTTTACCAGTTCAAGATAAAACTATTTTAATCATTATTATTTGATATATATGAGTCTTATAAGAATATCTCACCAATATTTATTTGATAGGTCGATTACAACACAAACTAAGAACGTAATTTGTTCGAAAAACTAAGATGTAGAAATAATTTGAGATAAAAATAATGATATTAAATCTGGAATGAATATCAGTCCAACGAATGGAGACTGATGAGGCCAATGTTGCAAAAAACAAAAAAAACAGGGTAAAAAAACAAAAAGAAAAAGGACGTTACATTATGCAACATAGACATTGTTCTCATTTTTTTGGAAACTTTACAGCAAATCACTTTAACAGTCATCATGATTTGAGGATCGATCATTACTTCCATTAATATAAATGGTTAGCATCATTAATATTCTTACACGACTAGCTAGCGCACGATTACATATTTTCAAAGATTTTATTAAAGTTAATATTGGTTTTTTCTTACANTAAAAAAATAATATAGATTTAATATTCAAGATGCACAAATGCTAAAATTCAAGAAGGCGCAATATAATGGCATAAACTTTACAAACAAATCAAACCAAACTCGATTCGAGTTTCAACTTTCAAGCTTATTCGTTTCGTCTGTAAAACAGAACAACTTTTGGTAGTAATTATATTAATGTCATATGCACGTCCAAAAAAGAAAACAAATGGATTAATTAATTTTGTTTATTTTAAGTTTGTAAGTTTTAAAAAATAAATAATAAAAATAATTTGATTTAAGAAGACGAAACGGGAATGGTTACTGATGATGACCTACACTGACACCGCTCATCACGGGTCGTCACGAAGAATTCCACTTCAGGCAGGCAAAACAACAAAAACAAATTCAAAGCGATCACATGCATGCAGCGCGAAGCAGTACGTATATATATATTCTTATCTACGGCGGCGCGTGGCACCTAAAACTAACACGCTGTATGTTACGTTATACATACGTACCTGGCTGCACTGCGGGCCACCGCAGGGAAGAGGTTTGAAACTGGAAGACAAAGACGGATCGAACTCGGCGGAGGAAGAGCAGCCGACGCAGCCAGCACAGGGAACAAAGGCCGCGTCATTGCTGGTGTCCACAGCCATGAGAAGAGTCTGAGAGGGGGTACCGATCTTGGCCCGCACAATGTAGGTTGGATTCTGCGTTATCGTCCTGCCGGAGGCGATGGGGGCTATGGATCTGCCTGCGACGAGGCTAGACAAATATTGCAGCCTGGCGTAGTCTTTGGACTGCATCTGGAGCACGCTGTGCTCCCAGGAGAGGGGTGATTCAGTCCTGAATGGGGAGCATGGGCTGTTGACATGGAGGATTTGGAGGGTTGAGCCTCGGTCCCGTGTGTCACATTCAGGGGTGAGGCATTGGGCTATTGGGAAGAAGAGAATGATAGCTACTGAGAAAAGTAGACTTCTCATGGTTTGCTTTGCGATGTTTCGAGGAGATTTCGATTTAGTGATGCGTATTTATAGTTGCGCGCAAGAAGCCTTCCCTTGGTTGGCATCAATGGATGGTGAAATAGGAAGGAATCCGATTTGATTTGATATAACCATCGATGTTTATATGATCATCACTATTAATTTGTCTTATTTTGGATTTTAGTTCAAACTTTGGTCTCGAGGCAGCAACTTTTAATTTGGATTATTTGGGTCGCAATAAATATTGGTCATTTTTGAGTCGAGGTAGGTGTTTGTTACAATTGAGTCGTATGATCGGGCCGGACGGAAAGTGTATATTATACTCTATGTTTATTTTTATTTTTGTAATTATTTATATGGTGCTTCGAAATAAATAAATTAATATGAAAGCAAAAATGTCATCCAACAAACTTGTGAATACGGGAAACATGATGTTTATGTATAGTGATGACCACAAGTGTCGTATAGCTTGTTTGGAAACAGACTGTGATCCATTAACCTTTTGGTTATTTGATGATAGTGATAGGATGGCATGGATATGTCAGTGGTTTTTGTCAAATTTCTCATGCCTTTTGACCCTTTCTTGAGCGAGGGAGGATGTATAATTTTCTTTGTTTCTACATTTTTTTTATTTGTCGTCTACTTAATCTTGGATTTAATCACAAATTTTGAATAAAATAAAACATAAGGGTTGGCATGTGACACTATATATACCCATCATTCTTGCTCTAGCTGTTATATCGGGAAATTGGTCTTCAGTCCCCAGCCGTCGTTTTTTTTTGTGTTCAGTCTCTGGGTACTTTTTTAGTACCACATTTCCACATGAAGTGTACCACATTTTCACATGAAGTGTACCATAATTTGTAAGATATAGTACCACAATTTTGTGGGTAGGGAGTGAACCCAAAGAAATGTTTTGATTGGGGATTTTTCACCAACTTTCCCCTGTTATATATATAAATATATTCAATTTTAGTAATGTTTCTACGGTTGCTAATTATATGGATCTAACATGGCATAAACCATTGGTGATGTTTCCGGTTGCAAATCAACATTTTCGTAGAAAAAATTTATTAAAATTGTAAAAAATTTAAAGATTTGTGACTAAGATTCATTTTTCACAACATAATACCAAAATCACGAATAGAAAAACATATATGATGAATATAAAAATTTTCTGTAAAACCTAATTTCATAACGAGAACATTCTATTTTTCTCAGGTGTATGATAAGTCATTTTTCTCGTGGTCATTGGTATCCTAGGTGTTGTGTCTAAAAAATAATCCAGAAGCCCACAAAAACTTGGAAGCCTATAAGCAAAAGCCCAACAGATGAAAGCCCAGGAGAGTTGCAGTCGGCCTAGAAAAAGCACGACGTGACGAGTCGAAGCCACTACCCAACAAGGAAGATAGTGGAGAGATCGTGGAATACAGCCTAAACTAACATGCGGAATGTGACAAAAAGCAAGAAAAAGAATCAGAAGAGGCATCGACAAATTAACACAACAAGCTACAACAAAACTCTGTTGAATTATATATCAATTTTATGTCTGTTTATTCAAATTCTAGTTCCAGTAGCAAAGTCTTCTAAATATTCCATATGTTCACTAATATTCTTTGTAAAAACGTTGATCAAGTTCATAGCAACATAATTAGATTTGATGTTATTAATGGATTTCTCTTGTAATTTCATTATATTCTTCATTTTATGTTTTTGTTTTTTGGAGTCATTTCGAAGGAGTTAGAACGAATGACCAAATCGAGATCCACAACGTTTGATTAAAGAAGTCAGATTATTTCACAACTTTGGCACTATCACGTGCCTGGAACGCCCCGCAATTTTTGTGATAAACAAATCGGCACGTCCGGTGGGACACGATGCCTCCAAAGCGTACTGAGAAGAATGAAGGAATTCTTCCATCACAGGGGAAAGGTCATCACTCAAAGGAAGAAGAAACTGATGCAGATGGAAGAGTAGTTGAAAGATTCGTACACCAGTTCGAAGAAGAGGCTATGAAGGAAGGAATTGCAGTTTCTGGTGGCGATGGGGCTTCAACAAACTTCATGTTGACCATGGAGAGAAATATCCGTAGTGATCTCAAAAAAATGACCAAAGCTTTCACTACTATCATGATGAAATTTGTGGCAGAAGTAAAAGAATGGAGAAAGTCTGCAAAAGACGAGATTGTTACACCAGAAAATGATAAACTTCAAGAAGCTGATACTAAACTGTTTAAAGATCAAGGCCAGGGATCGGGGATTTCTCAAGCAGGTGAAAATCGCCGCTTGGGAGAAGCACTGATTCCCGAATCTGCCAGGGAAGGAAGATATACTCCTCCACACAAAAAGGACGAGGATTTGGGTTAAAATACCAAAATTGCAGTAACAATAAAGAAGTTGTTGATAATATATTTTCTGTGACGTCTCCTAACTTGCATCCAGGGATGTATGTGATGGGGGAATGCGTGGGTATTCAATACTAAATTCGGGGATTAACACCAGGGGGCTATCTATCCCCCACACCAATTACGACAAACTCCAGTGTTGGATTTTGAGACGGTATGTGATGTTATTCAAGAGTTGTATGGCCCATGAGTGAGGTCAATCAACCGACCAGAGTTTCACAAACTGTATCCTAACATTGTTGATCGTGACAACCCTTATCCACGAGAATACCGCATTCCAGACTTCACTTTATACTCTGGGGAAGATGGTCAATCTAGCGTTGAACATATAGCAAGGTTTACAATCCAATGTGGGGAGTTAGCAAATTTGGAAAAATTTTCTTATTACAAGTTACGATTGTTCCCCAATTCTTTGACAAGCTCTGCTTTCACTTGGTATGCGACGCTACCTTGAAATTTTGTGAGAGTTTCTTCTCATTCAGCTCCTCGGGAATAAAAGCCTTCAAAATGGAATCTGAAACGTCTGCTTATTCGTTCTGCTTAAAAAGTACTAGAAAATTTTTTATTTTTATTAAAGCTCTCTGTAATTCGGCCAATACATATACATATATATACAAAATATTTTTTTGCACCATTTTAAAAGAAAATCAACCAACTAGTATTTGAAAAATCCAAAGAATAGTTCAAAACGTCAAATCATCTAACATTTTACCAAACCTAAAAAATAATAAATTTGTAACGTATAGCCCATACTAAACCTCTCAAAAACATAAATAAATAGTCGTAAAATCTTTAACGAAAATCATAAACTTAAATGCGGAAAGTAGAAGCGCTGGTCTTCGGGTTATGTGCACCTTCAGTCTAGTCAAATCAGGAATACAAGCCTCCCTCAACATTATTATCACACTCACCTGCATTAATCACACCTTGTGAGTCTAAATACTCAACATATCATATTCTTGATACCAAATAATACGTATAAAACCACAAGCAACAGTGAAAATATTTTTACGTAAAATAACATTTTCATGACATGTATAAACTTCAAACATAAACGTTTTCATAAACATTTTCATATCATCTTCAACATATTCATATACATATTATCATCAACATATATGTATTTCTTTTTCCTTTTCGTTGAATTCAGCTCGTTAATTGTGACTTTCGTGTTCATCTACGTCTATGTGTTGGGCGATGGATCCATTTACATGTAACCACAGTACTGGGCGGTAGAGACATCAGCAACACTCTCACCGGTCAACTGAGCATTGGCCTTACGTATTAACATATCATCGTATACATATCCGTATCCAAGGAAATACGATCGTCGGGGTTTCTACTGGGACCGTCACCCTCACGATATCTCCAACTTATCCTCGTATTAGTCACAATTACTTCACTTTCTTCAACATTTCATATTCTCATCACTTTATAAAATTTAAACATGCATAAAACATTTTTCTTTTAAACCAAGCATGCACATGTCTTTTAAATGTCCACGTTAAATCATAACATTCCTAAACATTTTAAAAATAAAATTTTTATCATATACGTATCCATGAACATTAAAAATAATCATATTAACATATAAAACAACAATCATAGTACTGTCATGACATTTACTAATTTTCGAATGTAAAATTACCATTTTACCCCTAGACGTAAAATTTTCCGTTTTTGAAATTTTCTTAATTTCATTGACTCTAACATGTCTCAAATAATTATTTAAGCTTAAATTAAAATTTCCATAATTTTATTTAGCTTAAATACTAAGCTTTTTAATTAATTCGTAATTAATCGTTTTGAAGGCGTTTTAACCCCGAAAAATCCCAAACTTTAATATAAAATTCCTAAATTCAAAATTTAGATTTTTTATATTATTTTAGCCCCCGTGAACCACGGCTCGACCCTTGTGATCCGTGTTTCGATTTAATTTCCACAGAGCAACCCTAGCTTGACCTATATATTTCGACCCCGAGCCATGGTTCGATTTTCACGAGCCAACCTCGAACCATGCTGGACCAAACCCTGACCAACCCCTAAGGACACCCTCCTGGACCCTTGAAACCCACGGACCAGACCCCTAGGCTTGAACCAAAAGCACCCAACCAGCACTTGTACTCGGCCGAGCCATGATCCCTGCACAAGTCCCTGAACCTTGCGCATGCTGCGCGTGTTCTCGGGTGGGAGTCCTAGCAAGCTAGGACTTCTTCCCCAGCCCATGACTCGAGCCCTATAGTGGCTAGGACCCCTTCTCCGACCCCTCACGAGACTCTAGCCCAGTCCTGGTCAAACCGCACCAAGCCAAGCTAGCAAGACAACAAGAACGAGCCCCATGATCAACCCTTGCCCCGTTTCGGTTCCAACTTACGTGTTTTAAGTTCGTGCAACGTTTTGGTATATTCTAGGGTTCTAAAATCATGAAAAACAATGCTTGATCATACCTATATCATGGTAGCCCCTTTTGAACGTATTAAACATGAATTGGAAACAAAATCGAGGCTTAAAAAAATCCATGCTCATGAAAAAAGAAATTTAGATAACATGTCCCTTGTTTTTCATAATATTCATGCATAAAAACATAGTACGGTGTGGTGATGCTTGAAGGAAAGAATTATGCGTGCCGTTGCGTATTTTACGGATGAATTCTCGTTGACGATTGCGAAGAACGGCGACGACAACCTTGGCTTAAATATTGTATGTGTGTGCCGTGTACTTTGGAGGAGTTTTTGGAGTGAAAAATTCTGAAAGTGGCGTGTAGAATGTAAGGTTATGGGGTGGTTTGAATATTTATATTTTTAATTAATCATTAATTAAGATTAGGCCCATTAAGCATACAATTTAGGTCCATTAGTGCTTAATTAAATTATTAAAAATAGTTTTGTTTAAATAAATTTGTGAATTTATTAGCCGGTTTGCCAAAACGTTCGTATTTTTGTTGAACAACCAACACGATAAAATTTACGTCCCGGCGTATAAAATCACCTCAAAACCCCTTATTTTCAAAAATATGAAAATGCATCAATCATATTTTAAATAATTAAAAAAAATTATTTAATAAAAACATTTTACGTTTTTCAGCCCTCGGTCTCCGTTCTTCGATCGCAACTCGAATACCCTTAAAAATATATTTTTATGCATAATGACAATAAAATCCTATTTAACATATAATCATGCATGTCACATAATCAATTAAGCAATTAAAATCAATTAATTAGCCTTTTTTCATATTTCCGATTTGAATGCAGTTGGATTACGTCGTCTTAATTTTGGACCTTACAAAATAACTTAAATTTGAATCTATATTAAATAGATGTTCACATTTTTTTTTAAAAAAATTCCATTTTATAAAAAAATTAAGTTTTCGCGGGCGAATATTTACTCTTGCAATCTCTATTTCCGCGCTAGGACTTGTTCATGACTTCTGAGAATAGATTTCCGGTTCATTTCACCGTCCCTACTATCAAATCATTAAGTATTATAACTTGGCATGATATGGAACGTCAATTCCATACACAATTTTTCAGAACCGTACCTGAGATTAGTATAGAGGAATTTTCAAGGGTGGTCCAAAAACCGGGGGAATCTGCTAATGATTTCATTTGTAAATCCTCCATTTGTAACTATTCTTCCTCGCTATGTCCACATTCCTCCTCAAATATTACTTCAGCTCCATTGATATCCCACAAATCCTGAGACTGCACTTCGTTCACCAGCTGCTGCATTTTATCTTTCCACTCGAAAGTTGCAGCGACTTTCATGTCTTCTTTAGTGAACTTAGTCATCGACCTCCTCGATAATAAGTCTGACCATGAGTCTAGGAGAGACCATGACAGTAGGTTTGAGAACTTTCTCAACAGCTTCTTTAACCTTTTCAGTGTCCACGTACATTGCTCCTGGTTGTCGATGCACCTTTAGTTACGAAGCTTAATTGAAGCTCCATCATAATATCTAGTGCAACGTCCGAAAAACCAACCTACGTAAACCACATACATGCAAAATTGTTTTAATTGCTTAATTATTTTATTTAATTTTTTATAATGCTGGCATGATATTTATTATATGATTAAATGTATGATTGCATGATTAAATGATTATGTAACATGTTTTCATTAAATTAAGGATTTTTACCCGAATATTCGATAATAGGCAGGGGAAAGGAGACCGGGGACGACCAAGACAAGAATATGTATTTTTATTTAAATAATGACAAGGTTTCATAATATGATTAAAAATGATTTAATTTTTCACAAAATATTGGAGTTCGAATTATTTTACGAGACGTGCTCGATTTTGTATGGGAAATTGGTTTTGGGCCTATGAATTACTTTTAAAAATACCAAATGCAATATTTCCGAAAACTAATTTTTGTAGAATATTATTTTACAATTAAATAAGGAAAATTGGGCCTAATTAAGCTAAATTAAGTAGGCCCAATCACCCCTAAGCAAACAAGCCCAAACCTAAGCTCAATTACATGTTAATTAAAATACATAAATAGTGTTTTAGAGTTTCTTTTCACCATAATTCCTCCCCATCAACCGTGACACACACCACACACAGACTTCAATATTTTTGAAAAATAGGAGGAAGAAAAGCTTGTGTTCTTCGTCGCTCGTTCGCCTTTCCTCGTCGACGATTGCAAAATTCGAGCGTTATAAACGCAAAGACACGTTCTTAAACTCTTTGTTGGAACTTTTCAAGTTCGCAATCTTAAATTTTGATGTTAACAAAACTTGTTAATTTGTGTTACTAATAATCTATCTTAGTGTGCAGAAGCTAGGATCAGTCACGAGCTGTTTACATCGCAAACTGAAGACCTAACTGATCGCATAAATTGAATCAGTCTAACTGTTACGTCAATTGAGCAGTCCAGCTGATGATCCAGTTGATAGGTGGTTCAGCAGGAGAACCTCAGAAGCCTGGCCAGCCGAAGGAGTGTTCAATTGATGAAGAAACCCAGCTGACCAATTCAACTAAATGAGAGTGAAATCAGTTCAACTAACGAGTCAACTGATTTCACCAGCCCAACTGAAGATCAGTTCAGCTGACCAGTTCGAAGCATCAGTCAGAATCTTTCAGTTATAGATGAAAACAAACTTTTTCAATGGATTCCAGCTGTGCGTGAAGGTACAAAGCCATTGTCCAATCAAAAGACAATAATGGACGTTGCATCAGAGCATTAAAGACAACATTTTAGAAGAACAGTCGAAAAGTCAAAACACAAAGTCCAAGAAACGAATTCAAAATGCAGCGGATACAATAAATGAATCTCACTGTACGATCAGTTTATCCTACCTATATAAAGAGAAGATCAGTGAAGAATGAACAACAATAGAACAACATCAACGCAAATAAGAAAGAAAAGAAATGGGACGCTCATTTCAAATCAGCTTTCAGAAGCAATCAGCCCAGAGGGAAACTTCAACGTGTTATCAGCTTAGTATAGAAGCCTATATCCTCAGTTTGTGAGAACATCCCTGTTCAGTTCTCACACACACAAACACTCTCAACCACCCAAACACCGTCTTGCACAAAGACGTTAAACTTGTGTATGTAGTCTTTGACACATAGACGTTAAAGAATTGTTTGCTGGAAGGTGCTGCCTTCAGTCGTAGATAGGAGTTCAATTTAGGCAGTAGTGTAAGTTCTAGCTGAGTGGGTTTGTACAAAGAGTTGTATAAATCAAAGTCTTCTAGTGGATCTTACCCGTGGTGGTAGAAGGGGTGACGTAGGAGCAATTGAAGTTTTCGAACACCCATAAACATATCTTGTGTATTTAACTGATTAACTGCTGTTTTCAAATTGTTTTGATCAGTTACAGTATCCGTCAGTTCAGTTGTCACCATAACTGAACTGAAGAATGCAAAAACTAATCTACCCTTTTTCATTTATTTAGTTTACATAATTTAAAATGTTTTCTAATAACAGTCTTCTTCACGAAGGATTACTTCGAGTTTCTTCCCCTTGGTTTTAAACCAAACTCGATTTAATTCATCGATGTTAATATTATTAGAACACGAGCTATTGCAGCTCATTGGAGAATATGGTGTTCAAAATGCCTTCGAAGGCACTAGCACACTCGATCCTTCACTCTTTTAAAACATCATACAAATCATAATATGCTTGATTTAATTGATTATGCATGAAAAATATTGGGTTCGATTATTTTACGGTACGACATGGATCTTCAACGATTTTACGATTTTACGCTTGCTTTGAAAGAATCGTTATGAAAACAACGAACACGCTGCCAATACATGATAAAATGTGATTGATTATGATTAAAACATGATAAATTGATAGAAGGAAATAGGCTGGAAGTACCGTGAAATAAAAAAAGAGAGAAGATAATCCGTGGGTATATGTGTGCTTGTTGGGGTTCAAGTGGCTCAATTACTATGCATGGGGGGTTATGCTCGACCAGGGCTGGTTTGGGGCTTGGTCAGGGTCAGGAGCAAAGGCTAGATAGGGTCCTAGGGTGGCTAGGGTTGAGGTAGGCAGTTAAGGAAGAGTCCTTGCGTGAGCTAAGGTGATGGTCCATCATGGTCCTAAGGTGATGGTCAGGGGTCAGGCTAGGGGCTGGAGTGGTTGGGTTGCTGCTGGCTCGAGCAAAAAAATGGAAAACGTGAGGAAGGCTCCTAGGTGGACTCGCAGGCTGTTGTCTGCTTCAGTGGTTCGCTGCTTGAGTTCTAGTGGCTAGGCTGGTCTGGGTTGGGGCTGGGCATGGTTTAGGGATGGTTAGGGTTAGGTGGGCTTGGTGGTGGCTTGGCGGGAGGAGTCCTAATGCACCTAGGAGTCCTTGAGCGTGAGGTTGTAGCAGCAAGGGGCCTTGGTTGTGTGCAGGGAGAGAGTTGCATGGGTTAGGGTCGGTTCGAGGGCTTGGGCTGGTCTGGGATGAGTCTGAGCATGGTCTAGGCTTGGTGAGGGTCAGTACTGGTTGATGGTTCATGGGCTTTAAGGTTCCTAGAAGTGTTAGGAGTCCTAATGCACCTAGGAGACACACACACACACACATGCAATCGGGTTAGGGTGTAGCAGGCTTTTTGAGGGTTTAATGGGCTGGTCAAGGGCTTGGGCTTGGTCAAGAGGGTGCCTAGGTGGGTTGGCTAGGGTTTGGCTTGAGGTGGCTTGGGCGTGGCTCGAGTATTTCGGGTGATGGCTCGGGTAGTTCGTATATGTGTCAATTTCGAAAATTTAAGAACTAAAATTAGAACCAGGGTTCCACGGGTGCGGGTCATGGCTCACAAGGGTGGAATAAATATTAAAAATGTTATGTTTAAAATTTGGGATCAAAATAATGAGTTTTGAATTTATTCGGGATTTAATCTCCACACGAAACACTAATTAAATAATTAATTGAAAAACCTAGTTTTAAGCTTTATAAAATTATGAAAAATTATATTTGAGCTTAAATAATTATTTAAAATAAACCCATGTCATTAAAATTGAGAAAAAGATAAATTCGAGAATTTTTACGTTCAGGGGCAAAACGGTAATTTTACACTTAAGAAAATACGTAAACGCTTGGTAGCGTTCCGAAGGATCATAATGCTTGTAAAATGATATTTTATGATTTAGAATGATGATTTTTGATGATAATATGTATTTTTATAATTTATGGTAAATCTGTGCAAATTTTACTATTTAAAATGCTAATTTTGGAAAACTGTCTTATTTTATGCTTTTTAAAGAAAAAGAAAAATATTTTGAGGGATATGAATCGACTGTGACAAAAATATGATATATGATTTTGTGCGGATTTCGTGAGGGGAAAAGGCCCAGATGTAGCCCATCTACGGGAGAAAGCCCAGAGGGAGCTCATCTATGGGAGAAGGTCCCAGAGGGAGCCCGTCTATGGGAGAAAGCCCCCGATAGAGCTCCGACGATCGTATTTCCACGGTGGAGCTTAGTGCACACCCTCATGAACCATGTGGAGCTAAAACTGTAGTCGACCAAAAGATAAAAGCTAGTCACTTTCAAAGATCAAACTTCATCCAAAATGATATCTGATTGAAAGCTTATGATAAAAATGATTTTATGATATATGATTTATGATGATGATTAAAGTTATTTTTAAAATGATTTATTTATGCTTAAAGCTTATTTTAAAATGATTTTTAAAAGATTTATTTATGCTTAAAGTTATTTTAAAATGATTTTACGATTTATGATTTAATTATGCTAAAATGATGTTATATGGTTTATTTATGTTCAAAAGCTATTTTAAATAAAAGTATGCTTTTAATGCATGTGATTGTAAATATATTATTTGTTATCCATGTTTAGAACATGCTGAGTCTTTAGACTCACTAAGTTTGTATGATGCAGGATTTGATGATTTATGGGAGGTGCTGACGATTGAGTGATCGAGTGCAGCAGTACACAACACACTCGAGGGTCTTTATGTTTCCGCACTATCTAGATAGATAAATGATTTAAAAATTTATGTTAAGGATTTTTATTAGAGATATTTTTATGCTTCATTTTATTGTTAGTTGATCTTTTAAAGGTCGATTTAGGAATTTTGGTTAATTGATGATTTAGGATTTATTTTATTCACTTGAGATTTCGTATGTTAAATTATTATGATTCATGATTATGTTAAATTATTTTATTTAGTAATTTAGAATTTATGATTTAAGATTAGAAAAAAAAAATCGAGGTCGTTTCATCTAGATTCCACGGCATTGGAATTATATTGATACGACTGTAAATCAGCTTCTACCACTTAAACCTCATCATCATCTGTCAATGACTGGTGCATGGAGGATGTCACACAATAATTGGTGTGAATATAATTCCTCCCTAACAAAGCATGGAAGCTAGCACTGGAATTGACCATGAAAAAAGCTGATAGCGAGGATCGAGACCCTACTGTAACATTTTCCGGCAACACTCTCAAAGTTTTTGTAGATTCCCCAGTAAAAGCCGCCACAGAGACTTCGGTATGAATCAAGTCTTCCACATTCTTCCCCAACTTCTGAAGGATTCTGTATGGTAAAATATTGACATCAGTCCCATTATCTATCAGTACCCTAGACACCGGTTTTCCATTAACATGCGCTGTGATATAGAGTGGTTTGATATGTTTAGTCATCTCATTGGTAGGTCTCTTCATGAACACTCTTTTCTCTTCATCAACAAGAACACCAACGCAATCCTCAAAATATTGATTTGAATGGATTCCGTAACACTTTGGTTTCCAGTGGAGACATCGGATTCAAACATCTTTTTGCGTTTAAACTCCTCTGGCAACATTAACGATAATATGTCCCATCTTGAAAGTAGCCTTCTTGACTAGTTCACTGTCTTCCTCTGATAACAAGTCGTCACATTCTTCCTCATTATCTTCAGTAGCCTTCCTTCTAAATTTCTTCTTCTCTTTGAATGACTCTTCCATCTTAGACCTGCGCTCTACAGCCTTCTCCCTTAGAAATCGTCGTTTTCGGGTCCGAGAAATAGGTTTTGGAATCTTTGGATGTTCTACCCTCTTCCATACGCCGTCGGGGTTGCTATGGGAGGAACAAAAAAACAGGGTTTCTTTTCATATTTTTTATCAGTGTCTAGAGGTGGTGGCCTCTGTATTATCTTTTGGAATGATTGCGGGTCACTTCTTCTCTCGTCATTCACCAACCCAGGAAACAAGCTCCTTCTCAGGTACTGGTTCTCCGACCTTTTGGCCATGGATTCCCAATCATACCTCGTATTCTTCCCAATATAATGCATACCACCCCCACTGTAATAGCGGTTTTTTTCATGAAAAGTTTCTATTTTCTTCTCTTTAACCTCAAATATCATTTTTCGAGGCACCCAGCACTTCTTTATAGTAACTCTTGGCCTAATGGACCTGTCCTCACCTCCATTCATTCTCCTCTCATTGATTAAGAAACGCAAGTCAATACTGCTCACATTCACGTTGACTACCGGGGGTAATGATATTCATCCACTATCATTGTTTCTTTTTTCTCGGGAAATTTCAGGATTCTCTTGTGGATTCTTTCTTGAAAGACATTTTTGAAAGCCCAACAAGTATTAGTATTATGGTTGAAGGAATTGTGATACTTACATAATCTCTTCCTTTCTTATCCTCTCTGGTGGGTAGCTTATGATATGGGGGAACATTATAAACTTTTCCTTCACCAAGTGATCAAAGATTTCTTCCGTCTTTGATACATCAAAAGTATATGGTATTTGCACTGGAGGAATGTTTTTCTTGGAAAGTTCTTCACTCTTGCATTTCAAGAAAAGGACAGTGCGTGATCCGGAATTTGCCACTTCTGCTAAGGCGATTTCCTCAACTTCATGGAATTAAGAGCCTACTGTAGATTTTTTTTAATGACTCTCATCCCGCAATAATTCCTCATTTTCTGATACTTTGACAACAAGCTCATAAAAATCACGGAATTCCATCTCTTGGAACTTCTTTCTAAGTTAAAAAACAAGCTCACGTTGTGTCATCATCACATACTCTGACTTAGGAAGGAACACTCGGCATCTACTTCTCAATTTCTGGAATTTGCAAATGAAGTCATTAGCAAATTTCCTCGGTTTTTGGACCACCCTTGAAAATTCCTCTATACTAATCTCAAGTAATGTTCTGAAAAATTGTGTATGGAATTGACATTCCATATCATGCCAATTCATAATACTCAATGATTCGAAAGTCGTGACGGCGAAATGAACCGGAAATCTATTCATCTATTCTAAGAAGTCATGAACAAGTCGTAGCGCGGAAATAGAGATTGCAAGAGTAAATATTTTCCCGTGAAAACTTTATTTTTTTATAAAATGGAATTTTTTATCGAGGAGGTCGATGACTAAGTTCACTAAATAAGAGATGGAAGCCTCTGCAAATTTCGAGTGGAAAGCCAAAATGCAGCAGCTGGTGAACGAAGTGCAGTCTCAGGAGTTGTGGGATATCGATAGAGCTGAAGTAATATTTGAGAAGGAATGTGGACGTAGCGAGGAAGAATAGTTACAAATGGAGAGTTTAATCTTAGCTACGACTCAGATGAATGATTGATAGCCGGAGACAGATGGTTCAAAAAGATGGAATAGATGAGAAATATTGTACAAAGTAGGCTGAATGACCATTTTGGTTAATTTTGTCATATTGACTCATAAGAAGTTTCTGTAAATATGTGAGGAATAGACTTTTAAGTCATTCCTTGCTGAAGTTGTTTGTAAACAATGATGGAGCATTTGTGAATTAATAAAAATTATTGCTCATGTAATCCGATGTAGTTGATGTATTTTTTGAAAAATATTCGTTGTGTTGGTTGGCCAAATTGATGAAAAAGTGAAGTTTTTTATTGCATATCTTGAAACCTTAGGGAGTATTGTTTGAAAAATGTTTCTTAACAGTTGGTTGGTAACAAGCACTGTTGACTCACCATGTTTGCATCAATGTTGAAGAAAACAGGCTTTTTGCCATTTGTTTAGTTTTTAGAAAATTTTTGCAGAGTTTTCCTTGTAAATGTGATAAGCCAAAAATATAAATACAAGTAAAAAAATCCCAAGAAGCATATATAATGTAAACAACATGTTTTCAAGAACAAAGTTTGGCTTTCAAGCCACTTTTTCAAGTCTACACATCAGAAAAGACACTTGCCAAACTATGACAAACAAGTGCAAAAAAGTACACCTACTATTCATAGCCTACATATTTTATTTCCTCTCAATGTGCATGACACTCCATACGTATATGCTCAACCGCTTGTAGAGATATTCATCAAAGCTTGGTAATTTTTTTTTGGATTGGTCAGCGGCACTACCATGAGGATTTTTCATCTCCGTTGATCTTTAAGGTACTTTCTGGCATTGGCCTATGAGATTCTCAAATACTCAATTTCTCCAACCATGTTTCTTGAAAAATAAATGAGAACCACATAAGAAATAATAGAGTGTTTATCAACAAAACTATGCTTTGAGTGCGCTATATGTTGTCATTGATGTGGCACTTGTCACTTCTTTGTGAGATTAAATGAATCTTGTCATTTTTGAGTTTATGATTTGCCAAAATTCCAGAAAATGAGATTTCATCCTCAGTGAATTTGATGGAGCATCAGAATTCCTTTTGCTGGTTCATTTCTTGTAAGCACATGGAAGATTACATAAGTTGCACAAGCTATAGACCAAGCTCTGAATATGCACACCAAGGGAGCCACTCTATTGAGGTGCAAGCAGTGGGTGTTGCAAGGTGTTACTCATCAAAAACTCATTCAGACATATGCACAAACATCTTGAGTGTAGCATGAAATGTGACATATTCTACCATGTTTTTGTGATGGAGGATTGGGAAAAATGCTTAAAATATACCTACATTGAGAATGTGTGGCTTGATGTAAAGGAGATTGATGATGGAAATTTTCAGAAACTTGGATGGCATCGCAAAGGCGATGTAATCGGCGGTGATATGGAACATGGGATCTCCATGAGTGGTTGAGTAGTTATCTCAAAGTAAAGGAGGATCGGTTGTGAAAGCAGTGAAGAATTGGAGGATTTTGGGGGAAGAAGACAAAGAAGAAGTTTGAGAAACATGGTGCTGTGAACTACACTGCTTTCTTTTTTTTTTTCTCTTCCTCCTCCTCCTCATATATGCCGTATTATGAATTTGGACCAACTTGTAAATGAGCCAATACAATATATTTGAATTATTAAACATAGCCAAATTGGCCCACTGATCAAATTAGCTACGAATGGGGAGGGAAATTGTCGTGCCTAAAAAACAATCCAGAAGTCTACAAAATCTTGGAAGCCCACAAGCAAAAGGCCAACAGATGAAAGGTCGGGAGAGTTGCAGTTGGCCCAAGAAAAGCATGATGAGACGAGTCAAAGACACTACCCAACATGGAAGATCGCGGAATACAACCTAAACTAACATGCGGAATGTGACAAAAAACAAAGAAAAGAATCATAAGAGGTATCGACAAATCAACACAACAAGACTCTGCAGAATTCTATGTTAATTTTATGTCTGTTTATTTCAACTTCTAGTTCCAGTAGCAAAGTCTTCTAAATATTCCATATGTTCACCAATCTTCCTTGTAAAAACGTTGATCAAATTCATAGCAACATAATTATATTTGATGTTGTTAATGGATTCTTCCTGCAATTTCATCATATTCCTCATTTTATGTTTTCATTTTTTGGAGTCATTTCGAAGGAGTTAGAACGAACGACCAAATCGAGGTCCACAACGTTTGATTAAAGAAGTCCGATTATTTCACAACTTTTGCAAGATCACGTGCCTGGCAAGCCTCACAATTTTCGTGATAAACACCTGGTATACATTAGGGGTTAGACAAATCGAATTGAGCCGAATATGACGAAAAGTTAAGGCTCAAATCAGTTGTATTTGAGTTCAATTCGATTCCAACCTTGACAATTTTTTTTAAAAAATTGCTCAAATTCGGTTCAAATTAATGCATGAGCACGAGTACGGCTCGAAAACTTTAAACATATTTGATGACTATTTGAATAATTTGATTCAAAATAATTTGGGCTCGAATTCAGCTCGAAAAAATTCGTACATGTTCGAATTCGGCTCGAATTTTACAATTTCTAATGTGCCTCAAATAATTTTCGAGCCTCGAATTCGATAAGCTTGAATACAAATCAAGTATTTTTCGATTCGGCTCAAAAAGCTCGTGAAACGTCTCAGTTCGTTTACATCCTTAGCAAAACCATGGCTTTCGTGTCTGGTTACAAATTAGTATTCTCGTAGGAAAAAAAATTTTAATATTAAAAAACTGAAAGATTTGGTGCTATGATTCAGTTTTGATAACATAAAATACCAAAATTACGAAAAAAACAAATATATAATGAATGTAATAATTTTCTTTAAAACCTAATTTTAAAACGAGAACATATTATTTCTCGGAAGTGAAAATGCATATGATGAATAACAACCACCCTATATAAATTAATTCTCTAATAAAATAATTAAACTAAATTGTTATAGATTTCTATTTTGATCCCCATAATAAAACACATCATATTACTACACAACGCTCCACCAACTTCTTATTTTTATTGAATTTGTGATGAAATCGACTTTTAATTTTGACATTCTTTCCAAAATACTATACAAATAATTTTTTTTTGAAATTTTAAATATTTCACCTAGATTAAAGATTAAAGCAAAGATATTTCTTAAAGTAAAAGAGGCTGAAAAACAAGCTTACCCTAATTACTATGGAAATGAAAATATAAGGGGCCATAAGTAAAATATACGCATGTAAAAAAATGACTCTTTAGAACACCTCAAGCTGTTTTTTTTTGGGTATCATATTTCGCCTACTATCAAGGAAGCGTATTGTATATTTTAAATTGATTCCTAGTCGATTCAGCCACATAAAATGAAGATAAAGGTCGCTCGAGCTTAAAACTATCATATGTGATGTCAACACCATGTTTCATTGGTAAAGACATTGAGATGTCCAATTCACATATATGTATGATCATTTGATGATGCATTGAACAATCCTACCTCGGATTTTTCAAGTGGTTATCACTTATCGAGTGGAATATTTTGCGATTATTATTGTACACCATTAGTCATTTGACCCAGAACAATGTAGAGGTTGCACTTACTAGCATGCACTTTGATCCGTTTACCGACTCTATTGAGAGTCATCAGGTGGCAAGGTTGGGTGTAGTTTACCGACTCTATTGTAATCGAGGATTCACCGCTCACCCACGGGTAAAAATATCTTGTCAAATATGATAAGTTCATAGTGCAAAGAATCTCTGACCAGAGTAAGACACGTGCATTTTGGAAAGAGGTTTTCCTCAATTGCACATATCATGTCACTATTATTACTCAAAAATAGATCACATCGTTATCAAATTCATTTGCAACTCTTGATATAACAATGGTTGAAGATTTGATTGAGATATATGAGTTGAAGAGACCATACTGTATGCTAATCATAGCTTAAGGTTCTTCCAAGCACTATCAGTGATACTAGGCGATACTGCTAGATGCTCTTACCATGATTCAATTGATGCAGTTAGACTTGAGTTCTGAAGTTCTTGATCAAGGGGTAGATGAAAAGAATGAGGCTAATTAGGGTAAGCACGAATAAGAACAAATGTTGTTCTGAATCACATGAAGCTGTGAGATAAGCCCGAATAAGAACAAATGTTGTTCTGAATCATATAAAGTTGTGAACACACGGCTAGCTGTATTCCTGAACCATTGAGGGTCATACAAGTATTGGATTTTGTATGTCCGTTGAGACAATCAAGTTCAAAGAGTTGAATTTAGCCACTGTAATTTGATGAAGATCAAACAAAATGCTTATAAAGGATTTTAAAAATTGACTCCATGTAATGAAAGTTGGAGAATTTAGCTTAACTGCTAATTAAGTGAGTAGAGCGGAAATGTCTGTTTTAATTAAGGAGTTCACAATATTGGTAGTTGCCAAAAAATGGATCAACAGAAAATTTTGTCATTCGAAATTTTCATTTTTTATTATATGAATGAGATTTGTACCATCGACGCATCGGCATAATATGATCGTCGATTGAGGTTATAATGAGTTCACAATTATTTATTTAGTAAATTTACTTATTAAATAATGAATTAGTAGTGACTACTAAGTGAAAAATTCTCGTGAAACATTCTAGAAGAGTTTAAAATAGATTAAATTAATTGATTAATTAAATAAAAATTATTTAATTTAAAGCATAAATATATATATATATGCGTGTGTGTGTGTGTGTATGTGTGCGCGCGCGCACGTGTATTTGTGTGTGTGTGTATTACATTATCAAAAATTGATAATAATTTAATTATGCATGATATTTTCAAGAGCATAAAATACATAGATGAGAGTCTTTGAATTGTGAAAAACGGTATCCTGAAAAATTGAAAGTCCTAATTAAATTAGAGAGAAATTTTAATATCTGTGTATTCAATTGTTAAATTAATTACACACAAATTTTGTCCATCAAAATTTTCTTCCTATCTCCTTGACATGAAGTTGGCCGCCACCAACAAGAGGCACATGGTTGAACCCCTCCACAGCACTGTCGCGCCTCTGCCCTGAGGTCGCTGCCCCACCGTCGGATTTTTTAAATTTCGGCAATCAACACTCGACAAAAATTTCGTTTCGATTTCTAGTGCGATCTATACGAGAGATTCAGTTTCTTATCATGGACCTGATTAAGGAAATTGAAGAATGTGGTGATTCCAGTGGATCGTTCCTAGGGATTTACAAAAAAGACCAACTCCTCAAATCTTAGATTGATTTGGTATCCAACGTTCTTAAACGCAAATGTAAATCAAATCTAAACACTATATGAATGGTTTAAATCATACGAAACCCAAAGAACATTTTGAGTGTCAAAACAAAAATTTAGACATCTGTTGCGTAGTGGGTGCTAGAAAACGGTGCACCAGACTGTGATATCAGAGCCAGATTTCAATTGTATGATTAATTGTTGTTTATTATTTAAATAGTGTTAAGTAATTTATTTTTAATCGTGTTTTAAATTCAAGAAAATTGAAGCCCCTAAAAAATTTGATTTTTTTTAAAAAAATTTGTTGTCCGGAATAGTTTCGGGCAACATGTACTTGGGAAAACACTGCCCATTTCAGGCAGTGCATTTTTTATTAAAAATAAATAAATAATTTAGATAGACAAGGCTCAGTCCTGCTCGTTTGGTGCTTTCCTAACAGTTCAAGTAGTGTAGAATGCGCTCGAGAAGGGTACCCGAGATGGTCTCGGGTAGCCTTGCTCCCACGGTGTCTCTTTTGAGGGCCTCGGGGCAATTTTTTATTTTCAAAATTTTTGGGTCAAATTGATATTTTATGAACATTTAATCAAATTAACTCCTGAAATTTAATTTTGATAAAATTATGAAATTTTCTTACAAAATAAATAATAGAATTAGACTTTAATTATGTATAGTAAAAAGTATTTTATAAGAAATTTAAATAGTAATAAATTAATTGAAGTTAGATAAAAGTTTTTATTTAACTTACTAATTTATTTCTAATTATGACGGTTAGTGATAAAGTTACAAGATAAATGATTTATTGATAAAATTTGATATTATGATTTTAATATAATATTTGGTATTATATTGAAAAAAGATGATCGAGAGTCATGACCAATTTGTTAGGTATATGTTATTATATTTTTCATGTTGTGTTTTTAATTATTTAAAGTGTGTCTGATTTATGACTCGTTCCCACCCTTTAAAATTTTGTCTCGATGTGTCATATAAATTTATTGTAAATATTACATTTACTGGGAGATCAAATTTGAAGATAGTGGCTCTGATCCTCAAGAGTTTTGAAGATTGAATATATGTAAAATATTATAAGTTTATGTAATATTTACAGTTGTGTCTCTGCATTTACTTGACTTAGATCTATATTTGGATCTTATGAATCAATTAGCTCTAAGTTATCAGTCATCATTTATTATTTATAATACATGTAATATGTGGGGACCCGGACGCTAATCATCTTCTTAATCGTCATTGGGATAATTGGATCAATATAATTAATATGGGTCTACAATTTTTTTTAATAGAGTGCGGAACGTAATGGAATCAATCTAATTATACATATCAGTATAATAGTACAAATCTTGTACAACAAACATCAAACTCAAACTAAGGTGTAACAACTAAATGTCAAGTGTTCCAAACCCTATATACATGAAAGTCCGAAGTCTCCACTCTATCACGATCTCTCTCCTCCTCTCCTCGACCCTGATCCTGTCCCACCTGTTGTCATGTACACATACAAACAAGACAACAGCTGGATAACTCCGGTGGGAATATGATCCCAGTATAAATCAACGAACATGCGATAATATAATCAATATACAAGCATGAAGTAAATATCAGAAATAAATGTCAAATCTGAAACATGAATCCATATAAAACTGTAAATAAACTCGCGACTCCACGTCTCAGACTAGACTCAATCCTAGTCTAGGGATCTCGGTTTCCAGATGATGGCATTCCATATCGAATATCCGTGATAGATGAAACTCCAATTCTAATCAACATCGATATAACCAAACATCCAGTGTCTTGACCTATCCGTCACAGACCTTAGCACTTTCGCTACTACACTATCCTGTAACAGAGTGCAATGTGCCAATGACGATTCCATCACTATCCGGCACTTCTGTCACAAGATTACTCGTCTAATACTCGCCTATAACATGCTTCCTATAACTCAATAGAAACAAGCATATCAATTCAAATCAAGGCATCTAATAACAATCAGTATGTGATTTAGGGAAACTCAAGTATGTCCTACTCAAGTCGATCTCCCAATACCACATTGACTTATACCTTTCGTTCGTAGTCTCGGTTT
>NC_133319.1:12823090-12869889 GCF_012295235.1 Primulina huaijiensis
AGAAAATCATAATAATTCCAGAATCAATCCGTTTTCTGATCTAACTTCGATTCTACGGTGTCTAGTATTCCCAGAACACATAATAATGATCAAATAACAATTCTCCCAATATCATAATTTCAAATGATAACAGAACTCAATAAAACTTACGTCCAGTAGTAGCTGTCGAGGAGAGGAATACGGTACCGTGTTCGGATTAAAATTCTGATAGACGGATTTGGAATAATCAAAATTCTACGGGATGAAGAAGCTTTGAAAATTTTCCAGAGAATGCACTCGGTTCTCGCTGAAGGTGTAAGGAATTGACAAAAGTTATATCAAATTGCATGTGACATGTGTCCGCTCAAATTTCCCTATTTGCACTTTAGTCCCTCAACTTTTCACTATTTTCACATCGGCCCCCGCTCGATCTTTTAATTCAATTTCAATCCTAATTAATTACAACAACCGTGGAATCTAATTCATCATTCCAAAATTCTAGAATTAACTAATCTCGGATTAAAATGATATAATTTCGGGCCTTACATAATATGTTATAAATAATCATTATGTGTGTTATTATTAATAAACAAGAGTTGCGTGAATCCGACAAACATACAAACAAACATGACACGAGGTTTTAAAATTAACGATGAGACAAATTTTCAAAAATTAAAATCCCTCATTTAAAATAAGATCCAAAATTTATATTAACACAAAAAAAAGTTTAATATTTCATTGTTTTCCATCAACGGTGGTTGCATTAATTATTCAAGAGGTGATTAAATCCCGAATAAATTCAAAATTTCATATTTTAATCCCAAATTTTAAACGTAACATTTTTATTGTCTGAACTACTCTTGTGGGCCATGAACCACACTCGTGGACCCATTGTTCCAATTTTAGTTCATTAAATCTTGAAATTGACCCTCACTCGAACAAGTCGAGCCATCTCCCGATCTACTCGAGCCACGCCCGATCCACCTCGAGCCAAACACGAGCCAACCCATCTAGGAACCCTACTGACCAATCCCAGCCCATAGAACCAGCCCCTAAGGCGCTCAAACACTCCTGGAAGCGAGCTATAGAATCTGTGCATGACTTCTACCCTTCACCAAGACTCCTAGCCAACTAGGACACTTCCAGTGAGCCTCTCTACCCTAGCCGCAAGCCCCCTTGGCTGCTGCTGTGAGGCCCATGGCCGAAGAGGGCGGGGGGTGATCGCCGGTGCCATCAGTTGCACGGACAATGAGCGGCTCCTGGCAGGCTTCTAGGTGGAGGGAACATGAATGAACCGATCCCACACGGGAATGAGAGGGATTCCAAGACTGTTCAATGTAATGGACTGTACAGTTGAAGAGGGCTTAAAAGATTTGATTTGTACTACTCATACCACGAAGGTGCATCTTCTTTTCGGTAGCTCATCACATAAGAACTCCAAAGTTAAGCGTGCTTGACTTGGAGCAATTGTGGGATGGGTGACCTCCTAGGAAGTTTCCTAGGGTGCGTGTGAGTGAGGACATAAGCACGCTGGAAAGACTCGTCTTGGTACAGTGAGGACAGTCGTCGAATCTGGGGCGTTACAGTTGGTATCAGAGCCGACCTCTCTTAGTACGGTGTGGTTCGGGGACGAACCAAGCGGAAGCTGGTGGGCATGTGAGGCCCGGGGCCGAAGAGGGCGGGGGGTGATCGCCGGTGCCATCAGTTGCACGGACAATGAGCGGCTCCTGGCAGGCTTCTAGGTGGAGGGAACATGAATGAACCGATCCCACACGGGAATGAGAGGGATTCCGAGACTGTTCAATGTAATGGACTGTACAGTTGAAGAGGGCTTAAAAGATTTGATTTGTACTACTCATATCACGAAGGTGCATCTTCTTTTCGGTAGCTCATCACATAAGAACTCCAAAGTTAAGCGTGCTTGGCTTGGAGCAATTGTGGGATGGGTGACCTCCTGGGAAGTTTCCTAGGGTGCGTGTGAGTGAGGACATAAGCACGCTGAAAAGACTCGTCTTGGTACAGTGAGGACAGTCGTCGAATCTGGGACGTTACAGCTGCCAAACCCACAGCTCGCGCGAGGAGTCCATGCTCCACGGGACTCCTCCACAGCAGCCCAGGCCCTAACCCAAGCCCTAGCCAAGCCGTGAGCCCCCATGCAATCCATCGGACCACAAAAGTCTTGTGCAACCAATTAAAACCCAAAGTTCCCATCCTATTGCTTCCCACAATTCCAGCTTGTTTTCTCTATTATTTTATCATGTTTTGATCATATATTGACAGCGTGTTCGTTGGGTTAATAACGTTCTTCATATAAACGTAAAAATCGTCGAAACTTTGAAAATACGTATCATATCGTAAATTAATCGAACACCACTATTTTTCATGCATTATCGATTAACACACACATATTATGATTTGTATGATGTTTAAAAGGGTTTAGAAAACGTGTCTTTGCGTTTAGAACACTCAAATATACGATCGTTGGCGAGGGTGAGACGTTGGACGACCAGACGACGAAGAACACAAGCTTTTCTTTCCTCCCAAAATCTCGAAAATATTGTTGTGTGTGTGAGGTGTATTTCGGCTGCTAGGTTTAAGAATTATGGTGTTTTGAAAGCTTAGGTAACTTATTTATAAATAAATTAACATGCTAATGAGCTTTAGTTTTGGGCTTGCAAGTTTAAGGGTAATTGAGCCTACTTAAATAATTAAATTGGATTCGATAACACTTAATTAATTAAATAATAAAATTTTATAAAATAAGTTTCCCAAAAATAATATTTTTGATCTTTAAAATTCCTTATTTGCCCAAAACTGGCTTCCCGCGAAAAATCGAGCCCGACTCGTAAAATAATTCGTTCTCCAACATTTTTAAAAAAATTAAATCATTTTTAATCATATTAGGATGCCTTGCAATTATTTAATGAAAAATACATATTCTTGTCTTGGTCGTCCCCAGTCTCCTTTCCCCTGCCTATTATCGAATATTCGGGTAAAATTCTCAAATTTCATGTAATCATGTCGTATAATCATTTAATCATGTAATCTTACATTTAATCATATAATAAATATCATGCAAGCATTTAAAATCAATTAAATAAAACAATTAAAATAATTTGCATGCATGTGGTTTACGTAGGTTGGTTTTTCGGACGTTATAAATGCTACCCGTGGTCAATGTCTTGCTTATATTATTGGAGAGGACTGGACGCCGGAAAGATGTAACTTCCACTGACATACTTGATGTGAACTACATGGAACTCCCATGACTTCGGCTTATATTATTGGGAGAGCTCATGACGACCGTCCACTAAGGGTCAACATTGATGGGTCGAACTCGACTCGTGAAGAGAAAAAAGTAAGATCATATTATTGGACCCTCATCGAACATGTGACAAAATACGTGAGTTGCAAGAGTTTGCAATTGAGCTCTATATTTTGGAAATTATGATTGACTAATATTATTCGATATCATAATTTAGCAATTAGGTCTTGCGTACTCATTAAAGAAATTTAATTTCTCGTTTTTATCAGATGGTGGTGAAAAGTCAAAATAGTGGGAGAAAATTAATAAAAACAAAAGGATATATTTTATGTCTTATAAAATATTTTAAAATAGTTAGTAACGTGTATTCTTTTTTCATTTCAGTATATTTATGATGTCATCGTGAAATCCTCTAACTGTTATACTCGATCAAAATAAGCTAACCAGATCGAATTACCTAGACTGGCTAAAGAATTTAAAAATTGTTTTAAATTTCGAGACTTGCAAGCTATATGTGATCAACAATACACCTCCAAAATAGGCTGCTGCCAATGTCCTTGAGGAATTAGCTAAGCTTGACAATTGGTGGGACCATGACTTGCAAGCTAGAAGCTATATGCTAGCTTCTATGTCAACGAATTACAGAAGCGGTTTGAGGAAACTGTAAATGTTATTGACATTTACGATCGCCGGCAAGAGTTGTACCGTGCATACAATACTTATATATACATTAGATTTTATTTTTTTGTTAATTGAATAAAAAAATTAAATATTATATTAAATTTAAAAGTTGTAGGGAATATTTTAAAAAGTATATTTTATAAAAAATTTATTCGACTCATTCACATCCAATAGTATTTTATAATACTTTTTGGATGAAAATAAATATGAAAATTTAAATTTGGATAAAATTGAGATAATTTACGTCAAGTGAATTTACTATAATATATATTGTATTAAATAAAAAAATTATCATAAGTATTTCTCTCATTTGATGTGGTCAAATGTTACTCCTTGGATCATCAACATATATATATCAACTTTCATAAAAATTTAAAACATTCACGTGATTTAATGATATTAGAATATAAGAAGTAATATTCTCGATGTGATAGATGTTTGACGGTGCGAAAAGCATGATCACTTGGGAATTGATGGCTTTTCAACTGAAAAATAATTAAATATATAATTGATTGTAGTTGCTGAAATTTTAATTTATTTTTCCTTGATTTTGAACATTGAAGGCCTTGTTTTCACCATACATTCATATACCGGTTTCCAACATATTAATCGTAACAATCATTGTCCGCGTGAAGTTGCGATTTTGTTTTTTCATGTCATTAAAATTGCGGCAAATTTCAGAAAATACCTAAATCAATGTTTCAATTAAAATTCAGTACATAGTCATAATTTTTTAGGATTCAGTACCTGACAGATCCATACTTTCAGTTTTAAATCCTCATAAAGCAAAATTTACAATTTTACCTTTTATTATTTAAATAAATATATTATTTTATCCACAAAAATTATATCTCTCTTCTCCATTTAAAATATAATTTTAAAAAAATATTGTTTGTCAATTATCATGGAATAAAAGTAAATACTTATTTTGACATACAAAGTACCTATTATGGTGTTTCAGATACTTGATTTCGCTCTTTAAATACTCCAAATATATAAGAAAATATTATATTTTCGAGCATTCACCATAAATTCAGTCATTGTTGATCTTTCCATGAAAAATGTATTAGGATGACTTATTCATGTCATTTTATTTTTTAAAAAAAAAATATGTCATCACTCATCATGAAATAAGATTAAGTATTCATTTTGACATACAAAATACCTATTTTAGAGTTCCAAATGCTTGATTTGACTCTTTGAATACTCCAAGTGTGTAAGAAAATACTGGATCTTCGAGCTATCACAATAAATTCAATAATTGTTGGTATTTTTATTGAAAATGCTTTAAGATGACTTATTTATGTCATCTAATTTTTGAAAAAATACAGTTTCTCACTCATTGTTGAATTAGGAAAAGTATTTATTTTGATCGATAAAATACTTATTTTGGAAATCCCAAATATTTGATTTGGCTATTTGAATACTTCAAATATGCAAAAAAATACTTAAGTTTCAAGTAATATTAAGTGACTTTTGATGGTGTCATTTGTGAAGTTAAAATGTGATACTTAATTTGGTACAAAGAATATCTAATTAGAGTCTATAAATACATGATTTTATCCCGTAAATACTCATATCCAATTATTTGAGGATGCCAAAATATAATTTGAAGTTAATATTAAGTGACACCGATGATGATATTCGTGAAATAAAAATGTGATACCTAAATTAATACAAATAATACATAATTCGAGTCCACAAACACTTGATTTTTACCTTTTAAATACTCAAATTCTATTGAGTATGTCAAAATATATAGTTTGAAAATAATATTGAATGTTCTTTGATGATGAGATTTGTGAATAAAAAACGTGTTACCTAAATTGGTACAAATAATACATAATTTGATTTGGCATATACTAGATTTTACCCTTTTAAGACTCAATTTTGATTATTTTGGGATACAACAAAAATATATTTTCAAGTAATATTGAGTGATTTTTGATGTGTCATTTGTGAAGTTAAAATTCGGTACCTAAATTAGTACAAAAAATATCTAATTCGAGTCTACCAATACTTAATTTTACTCCCTAAATGAGAAGTACTTTAATTTGAGTTTGTAAATACTTGATTTCGTAAATAAGATACTCACAATATGTATTAAAATACTGGATATTCGAATAAGCAGCGTAAGTTCACCAAGTGTTGGTATTTTTATGGAAGATACATTTTGATGACAAATTCATCTCATTTAATATTTAAAAAAAAAAAAAAATTTCTCAACTAAGCATGAAAATTTTAAAGTACTTAGTTTTACTTGAGAAGTATCTAATTTGAGTTTGCAAATACTTGATTTCGTAAATGAGATACTCACAAAATGTATTAAAATACCAGATATTCGTATAGACAACGTAAGTTCACCAAATATTGATATTTCTATGGAATAAGCATTTGGATGACATATTCATCTCATTTAATATTTTTTCTGTAAAAGAAAAAACAAATTTCTAACTAAACATAGAAATTTTAAAGTACTTATTTTTATTTGAGAAGTACAAAATTTGAGATTGCAAATATTTGATTTGGTACATAAGATACTCGTAATATGTAATTGAATACTGGATATTCGAATATGTAACGTAAGCTCACCAAGTGTTTGTCTTTCCTTGGAAAATGCATTTGGATGACATATTCATCTCATTTAATATTTTTTTTGTAAAAACAAAAAAGAAAAAAAAAACAAACAAATTCCCAACTAAGTATTGACATTTTAAAATACTTAGTTTTATTTGAGAAGTATTTAATTTGAGTTTGCAAATACTTGATATCTTGAATGAGATACTCAAAATATGTATTAAAATACTGGATATTCGAATAGGCAACGTAAGTTCATCAAGTGTTGATCTTTTCATGGAAGATGCATTGATACGAAGAGTATCTAAATTGGTGAAGTTAATATTGAGTGGTCTTTGATGATAACATTCGTGAAGTAAAAATGTGATACCTAAATTAATACAAAGAATACCTAATACGAGTCCACAAATACTTGATTTTACCATTTAAGTACTCAAATTCGATTATTTGATTATATCAAAATATATTATTTGAAGTCAATATTGAGTGGCCTTTGATGATGAGATCCATGAAATAAAAATGTGATGCTTAAATTGTTACAAGTATTACATAATTAGATTCAACTTATAATTGATTTTACCCTTTAAAAACTCAAATTTGCTAATAAGTATAATGAAATAATATTGATACATATAATGAATGATTACCAATAAATATTATGAAAGAATATTGATGAGGATGATATCAAATAAAGTATTGCCTTGTCATTTAATGAATACCAACAAGTATTGTGAATGAATATTAATGATATTATAAATTAATACTCATAAATATAAAGAAAAAAATACTAATAAGTATAATGAATAATTACCAATAAGTATTATGTCAAATAAGTATAATTGTCAAATAAGTCATTCAATGAATATCAAAAAGTATTGTCAATTAATATTGATGAGTATTTTATAAATCATTAATCCATGAATCGATATATATGCTTAAAGTGCAAACTTCAAGCTCATTTACGAACTATGTTCCTAATGTATCTCCCAATTAATCCATGATGAATAATGAACTTTGTTTATTTATTTAAATGACATGAATAAGTATCCTAATGAATTTTTCATGGAAATATTGTCTATTCGAATATCCAGTATTTTAATACACATTGTGAGTATCTCATTTACGAAATCAAGTATTTGAAAACTCAGATTAGGTACTTCTCAAGCAAAACAAAGTACTTTAAAATTTTCATGCATATTTGAGAATTTTTTTACCAAAAAATATTAAATAAGATGAATATGTAATTCATATGCATCTTTCTTGGAAAGACAAATACTTGGTAAACTTACGTTGTATATTCGAATATCCAATAGTCTATTACATATTATGAGTATCTCGTGTACCAAATCAAGTATTTGCAATATGAAATTAGGTACTTCTCAAGTAAAATCAAGTACTTTTAATATTCATCCTTATTTGAGAATCTGTTTTTTCTTTTACAAAAAAATATTAAATGAGATGAATATTTCATCCAAATGCATCTTCAATAGAAAGACCAACATTTGGTGAACTTATGTTACATATTCGAATATCCAGTATTCTATTGTATATTATGAGTATATCATGTACCAAATAAAGTCTTTGTAATATGAATAATTCTCAAGTAAAACTAAGTACTTTAAAATTTTTATGCTTATTTGGGAATTTTTTTTTACAAAAAAATATTAAATTAGATAAATTTTTCATCCAAACGAATCTCCCATGAAAAGTCAACATTTGGTGAACTTACATTCGAATATCCAGTATTCTATTACATATTATGAGTATATCTGGTACCAAATCGAGTATTTGCAAACTCAAATTAGGTACTTCTCATCCAAATGCATATTCTATGGAAATACCAACACTTGGAGAATTTAAGTTGTCTATTCGAATATCCAATATTTAATACATATTGTGAGGATCTCATTTACGAAATCAAGTATTTTCCAACTCCAATTAGGTACTTCTCAAGTAAAATTAAGTACTTTAAAATTTTCATGCTTATTTGAGAAAATTTTTTTTTACAAAAAATATATTAAATGAGATGAATATGTCATCCAAATGCATCTTCCATGAAAAGCCAACATTTGGTTAACTTACGTTGGCATATTTGAATATCTCTTTTCTATTACATATTATGAGTATCTCCTATATCAAATCAAGTATTTACAAACTCAAATTATGTACTTCTCATCCAAATGCATATTCCACGGAAATATCAACACTTGGACTCTTGGAGAACTTATGTTGCCTATTCGAATATCCAATATTGTAATACATATTGTGGGTATCTCATTTACGAAATCAAGTATATGTCAACTCAAATTAGGTACTTCTCAAGTAAAACTAAGTACTTTAAAATTTTCATTCTTATTTGAGAATTTGTTTATTTTTTTTACAAAAAAAATATTGAATGAGATGAATGTGTCATCCAAATGCATTTTCCATTGAAATACCAATACTTGGTGAATTTACGTTGTCTATTCGAATATCCAGTATTTTAATACATATTGTGAGTATCTCATTTACGAAATCAAGTATTAGCAAACTCAAAATAGGTATTTCTCAAGTAAAACTAAGTACTTTTAAATTTACATGATTAGTTTGTAATTTGATTTTTTTACAAAAAAATGTTAAATGAGATGAATATGTCATCCAAATACACACTTAATGAAAAGATAAACAATGACTGAATTTATAGGGATCGTTCTAAGATCCAGTATTTTCTTACACATTTGGAGTATTTAAAGAGCCAAATAAAATATTTGAAACTTCAAAATAGATATTTTATATGTCAAAATAAGTACTTAATCTTATTTCATGATGAGTGATGAACTATATTTTTAAAAAAATAAAATGACATGAATAAGTCATATAATGCATTTTTAATGAAAAACCAACAATGATTGAATTTATGGTGATTGTTCAAAAATATAGTATTTTTGTACACATTTGGAGTATTCAAATAATAAAATCAAGTATTTGAAACACCATAACAGGTATTAATACTTTGGTAGATGGAAAACACACAATTAATTTGGTGAATAAAATTATATCTTTATATAAATAATAAAAGGGCAAAAATGTAAATTTATTTTTGTAAGTAGCTAAAACTAAGTTTGTATTGTTGTCAGGTATTAATTTGTAAAAAAAATCTTCTAGGTACTGAATTTTAAATCAAAGATAGACAGATGTATTTTTTTCAAATTTGCCCTTAAAATTGAATCATAATCCTGTATATTTTAATTTTTGATAATTTTAATATTTTTTTATTGAAGATATTGATGTAACACTACACGGTCAACATCACGTTGGAAAATGACAAAAAATGACAAAAATAAAATAAAATAACTGACTAAGATCGAAATTTAACATGAAGAACAAAATTGCGAAGAAGTAAATATGCAAGACTCAATTACAATTTTCCCTGGATGGATGCACTTGAAAGTGTCGATGCGACAAGCATACGATATGAAATATGATCGAACACAACCTTCTCACCATGTGTTGTCACAGAGACGAATAATGCACAAAATTATTCACAATACATAGCTATTATCGCTCAGAAAATGGAATCATATCCAACTTTCTCATTGATCTAACTAGGAATTTCATATTTATATTTACATTTATAAATTATAATATCATAATATAGCAAGCCACTTCACATTTTCTACAGCACTTTGACCCTTTTTCTGGGAAAAAAAAATGCATTCAGCTGTAACCATTTATGGTTATCGAGAGCTCGAGCAGAACTTCGAATAACATCGATATTTATTGCGAGATCATGGCCAAAGTACAAATGAAGATGCAAATCCCTCAGGAATTGCATATAGTTTTCCAAATATTCTTCCATCTTGTATACAAAGTATTCATCTATTTAAATTCCTTTTGTCATTCCTCAATAAGCACTAAATAGACATCTGAACCCGAAAATTCTTTTATCATCCTAAACTTACGAGTTTGTTTAGCCAAAGTTAGTCCCCGCCGTTGTGAGTTTTGTACTCAAGTAGTTTCCCAATTCGGAATATTAGCAGAGGCTTCATTGACCATCTTTACCAGCGTGACCTGCAAATATAAAAGATGAATTAGATTAAAACAAAGAGAAATCACGAAAATAACTGTTTTCCTATGTTACATGTTAAAATGAAAATCGAACCATATATGAACTCATAAATTTCTAGCATAAAAGCCAGAAATGAACAAAATGCGAATTCTTCAAAGCCTCAAAAGAGTCACTTCATGAGAACTAATGCTTGATATGAAATATTTTGTATATGAATACATATAAAACAATATTTCCAAGTTCCAACAGTCCTTCAAGATTGGTAGTTTGTATCAAAGTTTGGTTTTATACATCTTCCACTATGCCATATCCTAGCACCCATGAGATACGGATGCCGGTTGGTTTGTAGTCATCTACACTTGGATAGATGTCGGTCCGGATAAGTCCATGCTTATGTTTTTGGACGCACATCATTTCAGAACGACTCGATGCTGTTAACTTTGAGAACAGTATCATATTTAAGAGGAGTTCACTCTTTCACCAATTAATTTTTGAGATTAGAAAGGAAAGAAAGTCTGCCATATTTTCGTAAGCAGCTGGATCAATCCAGCAGCAGCAGAATCCATCTACTAATCATGTTTTTATGCAGCTAGTCATTTTGTAATAACTGTACATCAGCATTCCACACACTCATTCCTTGCATCGTTTTGAGATGTATCTATATAAACGGTTGAACTAGCAGTTTGCATAAGCTAAGTTGCAGTTCCACAACACAAATTTTATTAGGGTCAATGTCTTGATTTTCTTATCCTAAGATTCAATAACGATAAGTAAATCGAGATTCCGCAGTTTCATTACAAAACCCCGGCATCAGATCCATAGGTAGTCGTATGCTTTGGTCTTTGGATCCCATGGTCACCATCAACCTGTTACGGATTCCAACATTTTGCGGGCCCTGATATTATGGACCTAGGCCCAAGAGTCCCAAGGCCTTGGAAGAATCTAGAAGAAAGAGAGGTTGCTACATACATTCTGTTATTTTCTCAAGAGTTTTGTAACCAGCATTGGTAGGGGAGAGCAAGAGATCTTGTACAGAGTTAATACTCCAGGTTTTACATTTTATAATATATATAAACTTAAGTTTCAGCATTCAAAATTATATTTGATCTTGATCTCTTTTGTCGATAAGTTGGGGTTGTAGCACAACAATCTAGGGTTCAGCTATTGGGAGTGTCATGGAGTGTAAGACGAGCCAAGCTATCATGAGTTACTCGGCTCAAGTCAAACTCGAAAGATTACATACCCATTTCAAAGATCGTGAGATAACTCAGGATCTTTTCATTATTGTTATTAGATACTAATTTATTGAAAGTGTGATGTGCCATATATTTTATACTGTTTAAATACTATACTATTATACTTAAAAAAATTAAACAAAATCATTTTCACATCTAAAGTTTCTTTTAGCATTAAAAGAATAAGCCAACTCTTTCTCCATATTCTATTGTAGGGTGATTTATTTGTACTCAGATTTAGAATCAGATCATTTATAGAACAAAATTAACAAGCGACTCAAACTCGATTCAAAAATTCATGAGCACAAATATGAGCTTCTAACCTGTGGAAGCTCGATTTGTCAACACTTACGCAGAAAGAGGTAGCAGAACATAGATAATGCAGATATATGATATGGCATGACAGTTGTTCTTACTTACCACACTTTCAGGAACACCTAGAGGCGGCATCGATAGGTTTCGAGGTGGAGGGCCATCACCGAATGATCTCTTGTCAAACCGCCACTCTCCAATTTTGCCATAAGTTAGTTTACCCTGAGACACCAACAACATTATGCATACATATTTGTGACAGAGAAGTTCAAAACCCAAAGGATACTTTTTTCCAAACAATCTCAACAGCCTCATAGGGACTCGATAATGGGACAACTGTTACAAACATTTCAGAACTTACTAATATCTATTTACAAGATGAATGGTAAGATACAAATGATTTTTTACCTTCAAGTCATAGTCACAGCCATAGGTGTAATGAAGAATAAATTTATTTCGAGTTTCCAAGTCCCACGGAGGCTGAAATATTAACATGCAATATACTTACAGCTGAAGACAATATAACAAAGAAATCATCAGCTTAGCTTGTTAAGTACAGTTTGGAAATAATACCTGCAACATAAAGTCTTTCCGGAGAATATGCCGCACGCCATGAAGAGCAGAGGCCACAGCATATCCATACCTTTGTTGACATTGAACAAGAACATTAGAAACAATAACAAAGTTAAGTCAGTAAAGCTGCAAACTCAATACCAAAGCCATAAATGGAATGCCTCTTAGATTGGCTTACATTTCAAGCACCCATCCGAATTCTTTATCTGTCTCTGGATCATTTTTCATTTTCAAAGAGACGTTCATCCATGTAGGAGCGATTTTTTCCAGCAAATCCTGGTGTTATAGGAAAGAAACGAATGACACGGGCATAATAAAAATCATGAGGCAACATTATATCAATTAGATGCGATCATATTTATCTCATCAAGTTCAGGAAAACCAATAGATTCACCTTTTTAATTATAACTGGAGAATTTCCAATTGGATCAACGTTTTCCACCGGACCCATCTCCTCTGGGAAATATTTTCTAATGAGTTTTGTATTTTTGACAGGTTCAATGTAGAAAAACGGGAATGCAGCTGGAAATCCTTCACCTCCCAAGTTGGGGAGTGGCTTTAAGAATATGTGATCAGGTTCTGCCATCAATACATAACTGCAGCAGCGGGAAGACAGAAATAAATCTATTTCATGCTCTCACTACGCTAAATTTCCAGTTATTTCATACTTAAGAAAGCAAACTCACTCTTCTTCAATTGTTGCCTTCTCTAGCCATTGTACAAAAGCCCATGGTCTATTCAAGACAATATAACCCTAGATACAGAATCTCAAATCATTTAAAGGAACCAAGACTGCGCATGGTGTGTTAGAGTACTTATGCCGTACACTAAACAATGAAACTTCAGATATTTACATGGACCCATGCATCCATTTGATGTCCTTCAACTATATGTACAATTATACACGACCGGAATTAGATATCAAAATAAAAAAAGGAATAATGACAGTGTAAAACATAGCAGGAAGTTGTCAATGACAAAAGGATAAACTTCTCACCCTATCCAAGCCTGGAGGAAGAGGATCAACCACAAATGAAGGGATCTCATCCATCAGGTTGTCAGGTGTTCCTGAGTGAAGAATTCGAGTGAACTTTCCCATCTCTGATCCTGGTAAATCCTTATTCTTCTTATACCAATAGTACATAACACGACTCTGCCATTTGGTGTATGGTGAATCAGTTGCTGTGAGGGCTATATGAAAAAGTGCCCGTTCCCTCTTGGGTTTTTTGGCATTTTCCGGCATCTCAATCACCGGATCAATAAGAAGTCGACTATGGTGCTCAGCGAAATTCAAATTTTGAGGATAAATGTTCTGGTAACGTATAATCATTGTAACAAAGTTATATGTGAGAAGGAAAGCACCAAGAAACAAGAACACCAGGAACACACGTCCTTCTCGCCCCATAATTTGCCTCCCAGGCAACATAAAAATATGATCTAGTGAAACCGTAAACCAACTATTTATTATCACTTATCAGTGAAATATCTTGTAAGAAATAAATACAAGCGTTCAACCAAAATTCCTACACAGAACAGGGTCTCATTCTGTTTTCTAACACGTTCAATGGAATGTTGATTCGCACGGGATTGATACACGAAGAAGCTACCTGCAAATGCAAGATGACTGAGTAAGATTGGCACGGAAGATGCTTTACGCAGGAGAATATAAAGAACTCACAACTTATGGAGTCACAAACAGACATAAGATTGACACCATTTGATAAACCAAATTTCAATAAAATAAACAAAATTCAACTGGAATTCAATTGTCTACGCATATTTATCACCATTTTCGTACTTTGGAGAACAAAGTCAATGAATTTTGATGGGACCACTGATTAAAATTCCAATAATAAAATCAGGCTATGACTAGTGCTGTAATGTGAAAGTAATGGATAAATAAATGACAGCCAGACTAGGAGAAAGGCATGCAAATTATTTATTCTTTCACAGAACAACAATAATTTACAATCCAAATTTCAAATAATCCACAAATTAATAAAACCCACATCCAAATTCCAATTAACCAGTCCAAAACACAGGCAAAAACCATCGCACAAATTTTCACAAAGATGACAGAACATAACCGTAAACAAGATTTTCAGACAAAATACAAAAAAAAAAAAAAAAAAAAAAAAAAAAAAGACAGAAAATAACAGTAAAAAAAAAGCCACATAATCTCGTATTGTACAATCTCAGAAAGTCAACGTTTCCCACGTACAAACCATTTCAAACAAGAAAATTCTAGAAAGAAAGCCATAACAGAAAATCATTTCGATGAACCCAATAATTTATATCAAAGAATGAAAGACTCGCCATCACTCCAAATTTACGCAAATAGAAGATGATAAGAATGGATTCAATTCCGGGCCAATCAAGAAAAGGGGAAACCTTTCTTCAACAAAGGAAAAAGGTATCCCATACAGATAAGCAAAAGCAAGAAAGTAAATGAGTAACAAATAAACTATTAGTGATTATTACTGTAATGTGAAGTTGGATCAAGAAGGGATTTCAAAATTCAAGGGTGACAAGAAAAACATTTAGCACGAAGCGACACCCAGAGATTTGAGTTGTGGTGTCATCGGAATGAACCCAAAAAAACCTACGAAACTGTGCTGGATACTGATGTGCGTGTCCGCACGAAAGCGACCTGAAGAGATTCGGGGCAATTTTGTAATTAGAGCAATGATATTTAATTTTAATAATTAATGTATTTTAATTTTTATTCCAAAATATGGTGATCCGATTCAACAAATTAAAAAAAATAAAAAATTGTTGGACATTTGATTCATTTATAGTAAGTTAAGATTAAGATTGAGAGAATGATAGAGATAAGCAATTTTCGAAGAATATTAAGATTTTTATTAAATACTTGTGTCATATTACGTGTGTTGTAGACGAATGTTACATATTTATCGAAAGAAGAAAAATAATTTTCGAGAAATATTATGCTTTTTATTAAATACTTGTGTCATGTTGCGTGTGTTGTAGATGAATGTTATATATTTGTCGAAAGAAGAAAAATAATTTTCGAGGAATATTATGATTTTTATTAAATACTTGTGTCATGTTGCATGTGTTATAGACGAATGATATATATTTGTTGAGAGAAGAAAAAAAGTTGGGACGGAGCTACAAAAATTAGCGAGAGAGTTGAAAACAAATGTTTTAAAATTTTATTATAAAAAGAATATTCCAAAAATTACAAAAAAAAAAATTTTATTTTTAAACTAAAACTTATATGAAAATATTTGTAAATAATATCTATATCTATATATAGATATAAAAGTAGAGTTTTTGCCAAAAATAGTAATTTCCTGCCAAAATGTTATTTCTAAAAAAAAAGATATATTATGAATATTGAAATATGTGTACTACAATAAATGATAACTTCAATTATTGCTTGCATTGATTATATCAATTCGTTTAGTTCAAATTTGAATTTAATTTATTTTTATATTAATTCAAATATAATTTTTGCATTATATGTTATTTATTTAAATTGAAACTAATCTCTATTGAAAACATAAACTACATTAAAATTTTTGCATTGATTATGTCAATCAATTAAACTTGTGATATGATTTTGTGTTACTATGATCTATTAAATTTTTATTACAAACTGTATAAATAAATTTTAAATACAAATGATTGCAATATTCAATATCACTAATGAGGTAAATCATTCAAAAATACATTTTGCTATTTTAAGTAATTTTATGCCCAAATTACTTTTAAAAAAAAGAAATACAATATTTAATTAGTTTATTTAATTTTTCTTAAAATAAAATTGGTTGAGTATTAAAAGTTATCACTATAACAACGTTTTCCAATTGACATTAAATTACCAAAAGAAAGATATATCATGAATATTGAAATGTGTACTACAATAAATGATAACTTCAATTATTGCTTGCATTGATTATATCAATTCGTTTAGTTCAAATTTGAATTTAATTTATTTTTATATTAATTCCTCATATATCCATATTTGATCTCCCTCTTATACTTCAGTAAATTGGAAACCTCCACTTACATTTGCATTTAAAGTGTTTGATGATTTGTCAAAATGCCAATGAAGCATGTATATCTCATATTTTTTAATGGCTTATCGTGAATTATCTCTCCCAGTATTCTATCAATATAAGCTTCTTTTATAACACCCACTGCTTGCACATCAACAAAGCGGCTTCCTCGGTGTGTATATTCAGAACTTGGCCTATAGCTTATGCAACTTATTTAATCTTCCATGGGTTTACAAGAAATGCACCAGCACTAAAGGATTAGAAAAACTTTAAAAGCACGGATGAACCTTTCTGAAGCAATACATATGGGGAACACAGCCACAAAAATTACTCTTCCTTGATCAAAATTATTAGTTAGCACTGTATGAAATAGCTCTGATTGAGATGGTAGAGTCTGGTGGATTTCAGAAGACGGAAATGGGGTATGTATAAATCATCCAACTTTCATTCTCTTGGTTATCTTACATCCTGCCTGATAGATGCTCTTCTTCCACGTTGTTATGTTGCATTATTCTTTGAGCATTCATAGTTTTGATGATCAACACTTCATTAATTCTCATTTGTTTCTCATTTATCTGCAGAAAACATAGTTGGAGAAATCGAAGATTTGAGAACCTCAAAGGTCAATGCAAGAAAGTATTTTAAAGACCAATGGAGATGAAAAATCCTGATGGTAGTGACGCTGGCCAATCCAAAAAAAAATTACCGACCTTGGATGAATATCTTTGCAACAGGCTAATATATATGTATGGAGTGTCATACACATTGAGATGAAATAAAACACACAAATTAGGGATAATAGTTATATTTTTTTGCACTTGTTTTTCATGGTTTGACAAATGTCCTTTTGATTGGTAGACTTAGAAAAGTGGCTTGAAAGCCAAATATTGTTCTTGGAAGCATGTTGTTAGCATTATACCGGCTGCTTGGCATTTGTTTAGATGTATTTTTGTTTTCGGCATGTCACATTAATAGGGGAAAATCTGTCCAATTTTTTTTTTTTTTGGTTGTAAAAAAGGTCAAATATCTTTTTTTATATGACACATAATTATTGAAAGAAACGTAACACTGGTATGAAACAAACCACATAATTCCATCGTCCACCATCAACCATCTAAAATTAATGACGATATTTATTGGTATTTCACAGCTAACCTGGCTACTAAAACGAGATAAATCCACCAATATCTTTCCTTAAAACCAACAATACTGAAAACTCTATGATCAACAATTATTTTTAATCCACAAGTGCTTCACCATTATTTAAAGTAAGTTTTGAAGAAAATAGTTTACAAACATGTTCCCCACGTCCTTATAAACTTTCTTCATACACAAGTGTTGTACAGCCTACTTCAATGACTCTTCTACCTTCAACCTTCTCTTCGCAGTCTTTTCCCTTAACAATCGTCGATTTTTGGTTTGAGAAAGATGTTTCAGAAATTTTGGATGTTCCATCAGAAATTGTTGAAGAAACAACAAGATCAAGTCTATGTTGACCATTGGGGGACCTCTGAAGCATCGTTTGGAATGACTGTTGGTCATATCTTCTTTCATCATTCATGACTTTAGTAGAGGAGCTCCTCTTGAGGTATTGGTTCATCGACCTTCTAGCCATGGATCTTCCATCATACCTCACATTCATCCCCTTATAATACACATTCCCTCTACTGTAGTGATGATATTTTAATGAAAAGTCTCTCTTATTTTGTCATTAACCTCAAATATCATCTTAATAGGTACTCAACATTTCTTTATAATAACTCTTGACTTGACGGATCTGTTTTCAACTACACTCCTCCTCTCATTGATTAGAAATCGCAAGTTAGTATTATTCACATTCACGTTGGCTACCTGGGGAAAATGGTCTACATCCACTATCATTGTTTCTTTTTTCTCGAGAAATTTCACGATTCACTCACTGATTCTCTCTTGTAGGACATTTTTAAAAGTCCAACAAACATTAGTATTATAGTTGAAGGAATTATGATGCTTACAGTAGTTCTTTTCTTTTATCACTTCTCTGGTTGGTAACTTATGATATGGGGGAAGTTATAAATTTTTCTTTCACCAAATGATCAAAAATCTCTTTTGTCTTTGACGCATCAAAATTATAAGGTGTTTGAACTAGAGAAGCGTCCTTTCTTAGAAAATTCTTCAATCTTGCGCTTTAATAACGGGACAATACGTGATCCAAAATTTTCCACTTTTGCTAAGGAGATTTCCTCAACTTCCTTGAAGTAAGAACCAACCGTGGATTTTCTTTCATGATTTTCCTCACGCAATAATTCTTCATACTCTGATACTTTGGCGGCAAGCTCAACGGAACTCCATCCTTTGGAATTTCTTTCTAAGCTCAAAATCAAGTCCTCGCTGCGTCATCTTTACATATTCTGATTCAGGAAGGAACACTTTGCACCTTCTTCTCACTCTCTTGAATTTACATATGAAATCATTAGCAGATTCTCTTGGTTTTTGGACCACCCTCGATAATTCCGCTATACTAATATCAGGCACTGTTCTCAAAAATTGTGTATTGAATTGGCATTACAAGTCATCCCAAGCCATAATACAATTTCGAGACAGTGTTGCATACCAAGTGAAAGCAGCGCTAGTTGATGAATTCAGGGACGACCGTAGCTTGTAGTTAGAAAATTATCCAAATTTGTTAATTCACCGTATTGTATCATAAACATTGCTACATGTTTCACGCTAGACTGACAATCTTCCCCCGGTTATAAAGTGAAGTCTGGAATGCGGTATCCTCATGGATAAGGTGAAACGTCCTGCCCCTTTTTATTGCTTTAAAAGTACTAGAAATTTTTTTTTCCTATATTTCGTTCATCCCATGAAAATATTTTTATAAAATATTTTACCCTTTAAAATGAAACACCAACCAACTAGCATTTTTAGAAATCAATGAAATAGTCATAAGAATGAAATCGTCAATTTGTTTTACCAAACCTAAAAAGCAATAATTTGAAAAGTAAAGCCCATACTAAACCTCTCAAAAATCTCTCAAAAACATAAGTAAATAGTCTAAAAAAAACTTTAACTTAACATCATAAAACGTAATGCGGAAAATAGTAGCGCTGGTCCTCGGGTTGTGTGCGCCATCAGTCCAGTAAAATCACCCGTCGAGACCTCCCTCATACCCACCTGCATCCATCACGCCTAGTAAGTCTAAAGACTCAACACACCATAATCTTGATAGCAAATAATACATATAAAATCACATGCAACAGTGAAAAATACTTTTACGTAAAATACATTTCATGACATGCAAACATAATCTTTAAACTTTTTCCTTTATCCTTAACATGACATAAAAACATTTTAACATGAACATAAACCTTTTCCTTTTTCCTTTGTTGAATTCAGATCGTTAATTGTGACTTTCCTCACATGACATGATCGATGGATCCATCTAAATATAACCACAGTACTGGGCGGCGGGGACATCAGCGACGCTCTCACCGGTCAACTGAGCCTTGGCCTAACATGATCGAATAGAAATACGATCGTCGGGGCTCCCTCTGGGGCCTTCTCCCATAAATGGGCTCCCTCTGGGGCCTTCTCCCCTCACGATATCCCCATTCTTCCTCAAACCTCATAACCTCATATTCGCAATAACGGAAACACGATCGTCGGGCTCCCACTGGGACCATCACCCTCACGACATCGCCATTATTAACGAATTAGTCACAATCACTTCACATCCTTCAACATTTTTCATTCACATCACTTTAGAAAAATCCTGAATAATATTTACATTTTCCATTTTGAAACCAAGCATGCAACATGTATTTTAAATGTCTTCCTTAAATCATAAAAATCCTTTAGACATTTAAAAATCATAAATTAATCATGAACATTTCATAAACATTTAAAAATATCATATTTGACATAAAAAAAGCATTTCGGGCACTGCCATGACCTTTACTAATTTCCCGGTGTAAAAAGACCGTTTTACCCCTGGACTCGACTTTTTACGTTTTCGACTTTTTTTCTTGATTTCATTACCCTAACATGACCCAAATAATTATTTAAGCTTATAGAAATTTTTTCGTAATTTTATTTGGCTTAAAACTTAGACTTTTTCAATTAACTTTTCTTAATTATTTTAACGGTGTTTTAATCCCGAAAAATACCAAACTTTAATATAAAATTCCTAAATTCTAAATTTAGTCTTTTTATATTATTTTAGCCCTTATGGATCACGACTCGACCCCCGTGAGCCGTTTTCCAAATTTCCTTTATTTTAACACTCACTTTGACACCTAAACTTCGACCCCGAGCCATCTCTTAATTTTATCGAGTTCCCCCCGAACCAAATCAAGCCAAAAGGTGCCCAACATGTTAAATTAGACTACTGGACTCTGAGTTTGCCAAAACGACACCCCAAAACCCAAAAACGAAACCCTCCCTTAAGATACATAAGCTGGCCGAGAGTTGCACATGGGGTGAACTCTAGTTTTGTGCACTTGAGGACCTAGCCGACTACCCAGTACCCGAACCAACCCCCATTACACCTTACTAGGACCCTAAAGAGTCACCCTAACCCAGTCCACGAGCCCTGGACCAAGCCCTCACTCCTCTACAAGCCACGCCAACAAGCTGCGCGGCCTGCACCACTTCTCGGGTAGGAGTCCTTGATTTCAAGGACTCCTCCCAGCCCTTCTAACCCGAATCCTAGCTTGGCTAGGACTCTCCCCTTGACACAACCAGACCCTAGGCCAGCCCTGAAACCCAAGCCAAGGCCAGCCCGCCCATTCACCAAGTCAACCCGCTGCCATAACCGAGACAGCAACAAACCGATTTCCCGCTTGCACCTGTTCTGCCGTGAGTTTTGTTGGTTAAGGTGAGTGTTTAGGACTCTAAATCATGCATAACCTTTACTTAAACAAACCTAGACATCATGGCAGCCCCTTCGTATCATGAAGCGCGAGTTAAAGCATCACCAAGTTAGCAAAAAAAATATCATGCTATGACAGAAAACGTGCAGCAAGTTGGTGTGCTTCAAGCCTCATGCAAACCGATTTTTAAAAATATAAATATGACAAGATGGATGACAAAAGGGAGATTAAGGTGTGCCTTTGCGTAATATACGCTCGAATATCCTTTGACGACGAAGAACGGGACGTGACGACGCTTGGCTTGAAGCTAACTTTCGAAAATTCCTTCCCAACAAGGTGCAGCCGTGAGATTTTGTTGAGAGAAAGCTGCCGTGTGTGTGTTGTGTGGTGTTGGGAGAGTTTTTCAGTTTTAAAAAAGTGAGCGGCCGATTTTTCCTTTCAAGTAGACTAGGGTTTGATTTAATTAATAAATTAAATACTAAGTTAACCACCTACAAGGCTAATTAGGCCTATTAAGCCACCTTAGTAGGCCCATTAGTCTAATTAGGATTTAAATAAAATAATACCAAAGTTTTTTCTTTATTTAAAGATGTGAATTTATTAGCCGGGTTGCTAAGAAGCTCGATTTTTTTTTGTTGAAAAACCAACACCGATAAAATTTACGTCTCGGCGTATAAAATCACCTCAAAACCCTATATTTTCAAAAATTACTTAAAAGCATCGGCCATATTTTAAATAATTAAAAATAATCATTTAATAAAATCATTTTACATTTCCAGGCCACGGTCCCCGTTCCTCGATCGTCACTTGAATATTCCTAAAAATACCATTTTATGCATGATGATAATAAAAGTCTGTTTTAGCATGTAAACAAGTATGTCACATTATTAATAAGCAACTAAAGTCAATTAATTATTTCATTTTCATAATTTCCTAGATTCGCATGCAGTTGGATTACGTCGTCTTTAATTTTGGACCTTACATAAGGATTATCACGATCAACAACATCAGGATATGGCTTGTGAAACTCTAGTCGGTTGATTGGCCTCACCCCTGGGCCATACAATTCTTGAATAACATCACGTACAGTCTCAAAGTCTAAAACTAGAGTCTGTCATAATGGGTGTGGGGAATAGATTGCCCCCTGAGTGTTATTCCCTGAATTTGGAACTGAGTATGCATGTATTCCCCCATCACCATACATCCCTGGATGCACGTTAGGAAAATTCACAGCAAACATATTACCGGCTACTTGTTTACCATTACTGTAGTTTTGGTGTTTCGGCCCCAATTCATCTTCTCTCTTGTACGGAGGAGTATATTTTTCTTTTCTAATAGACCCCAGAATTGAGGATTCCTCCAAGCGAAGGTTTTCACCTACTGGAAAACTTCCCGACCTCTGGCCTTGGTCCTCACACGACTTAGTTTCAATCTCTTTAGGTTTACCAACTTCTGGTGACTTATTCTCTTTCTTTGAAGATTTTCTCCATTCCCTTATTTCTGCCATAAAGTCTATCATGACAGCAGTAAAAGCTCATTTCTTTGAGATCACCACATATATGTTTCTCCATGGACAACATAATGTTAGCTGAAACTCCCTCGCCACCAGAAAATACAATTCCTTCCTTCATAGCCTCTTCTTTGAACTTGTGTACCAGTTGTTCCACTTATCTTCCATCAGTATCGGTTTCTTCTTCTTGTGAACGATGGCCTTTCCCATGTGATGGAAGAATTCCTTCATGTTTCTCTGAATACTTTGGAGGCATTGTCGTCCCATCGGCCGTGCCAATTTGTTTATCACGTAAACTTACGGGCTTGTCAGTGCCAAATGTGAAATGATCTGACTTCTTTTATCAAGCGTTGTGTGTTCCGGTTCGACCGTTCGTTATACTTACCTCAGTATGACTTCAAAGCTAAAAAACAAACTGAGGAATATGATGAAATTATAGAGAGAATCTATGAACAACATCAAATCTAATTATGTTGTTATGAAATTGGACGACATTTTTACAAGATGAATAGAAAAACAAGTTGAACATTAAAGCAATTTGACTACTAGAAATTGAAATATACAGACAAATGATTGAGAGTTTTTGAAGAAAATTTGCATAGCTTTTTGTTGATTTTTTTGTCGAGTCCCTCCTTATGATTTTTTTCCCTGTTCTTTTGTTAAACTCCACAGAGCGGTTTGACCATCTTTCATGATTGTTCATTGTGGATTGTGGGTTAGTTTCTTCAAACATGGGCATCAAAAAGATGTCAGACACTTGCAAGTCTATCAACTTAATTCTATAACTTATTATTTCGAGATTTCTATATGCTCCATAAAATCATAGCCATAGTAGAAGTTGTCAGAGAGGGATAGTGTTCCAAACAATAAAAGAACTATCGCACAAAAGAGTATGTTATTTGCGCAATCTCCCACAAGATGTAGCAAATTTACCAGGCTCCAACAAGTCCGTGCATATGGGCAGTCAAAAAAGTGATGCCAGTTATTCTCATTTTCTGAACTACGACCACAACATAAAGGTACATCAATAACACAATCCCGTAAATTTTGGCAGCAAGGGATGTGGTTTCTTGCAGCTCGCCAAAGGAAGAACTTGACTTTCTATATGCTCCATAAAATCATAGCCATAATAGAAGTTGTCTGAGAGGGATAGCGTTCCAAACAATAAAAGAGACATTGCACAAAAGAACGTTTTATTTGCGCAATCATCCACAAGGTGCAGCAAATTTGTCAGGCTCCAACAAGTTCGCGCATATGGACAGTCAATAAAGAGACGACAACTATTCTCATGTTCTGAAGCACAAGACCACAACATAAAGGTACGTCAATACCACAATCCCGTAAATTTTTGCAGCAAGGGATGTGGTTTCTTCCCGCTCGCCAAAGAAAGAACTTGAATTTTTTGGTGGTAAATGGAGTTTCCATAGTCGAGTCCAGTTTCTAGGTACAAAGTGAATAACTCCCGAGGGTCATCATAAATTGTTCTGGCCTCACCAGCTATGTAGTACGGATACTCTTAAAAAAATCTGAAGTATTAGAAACGGATACGCGAAGGATAAGCATACGACACATGGATACGCATGTCGGATACGAAAAATCCGTTGCATTGACTTTTTGTACGTTTGACCATTCGGATACGTCTTTGACACGACTAGGATATGTCAAGTATATGACGATGATAGGTTTCTAGATACGTTTCGGTTTTTTTTTAATAAATCACTGCGCTGAAGTTGTACATTGCGTATATTTACATAAATATGTATATATATATTTCTACAATATATTTATATAAATATATATATCTCTACAATTTTTAATATTAAATATATATATATATATTTATAATCTTTATATATTTTTAAATAATTGTAGTATTGTAATCGTATCGTGTTTTATATTTTCAATTTTTTTCTGTCCGAAAACATGGGATTAAGGAAAGATTGCAAACCTGTTCTCGCCGACTTGTTAATCGGGCCGTGAGACTCAATAACAATTTCGCCGGAGACATTCTTAGCCAGATCAAAAGATTCATGCAGCCATTTTAAAGATTTAGACTGTGTGAATCACTGGTCAGGTGCTCGTAGCCATGCACCCCATTCTGTTTTCATATTCTTATCATTTGAAAAGAAGAGTGCCTCACAAAATCATTCCGTGTGACCCAAAGAACCACATACGAAGCAAAATGATGTGAGCCCCTCTCATGTTTAAAATGTACCAGAAACTAATTGCCTTCTGTTGTACAAATTTTCTTACAACGCATCAAAGGTTTTTTCACATCAACAACTACTTGAACACATATATATATGGTCTTCAAAAACCAGAATTATTTGAACTTTAATAACTCAGAAATTGACCAATAAAATTTTCCGGTTGCTTACCAATAGATTCAGAGATGTACCCAACTAGAAAATCATAAATTTGAACCCAAAATGGAACAATATCAAACCCTGGGACGGTCAAAAATGACTCAAATAAGATTGAATACATTAACTATGATTTCGATTGAGAGTGACTTTCTAGAAAAACTTAATTATGAAATATTGATTGATGAGGTTAGTTTGAAAATGCCTTAAGGTTAAGATAAAAAAAAAAAAAAAAAGCTTATAAGGATGAATAAACTTATTTAACAATTATAGTAGATTTTGCAAATCAAATTGGGTTAGCGGCTTGAAATATTTTTCTAACAAGACTAAGTGACTCAACCAACTAAAATGAATAAAAGTGTGGAAACAGCTCAATACACAAAGTAAATAAAAATATACATAGTATTATAGAAAAGATATTGTAGATGATTATTGATAATATTACGTATTCAAATTCTGTAAATCTACTCTATAAATAGAGGTCTCAAATGATGAATAAAGTATGCTAAATCATTCTCTCTTCTCTATATTCTCTACTATTCATAACACATTATCAGCACGAATGCTCTTCAAGGTAAAATTTATAAATAATTTATTCTTATTCTTGTATGAATGCTCTTGAAGAAGCACAATATTTAGATTTAATATTGATGCTCCTAAAGTAGCACAAATTATAGATTTATCTTGATGCTCCTGAAGAAGCACAACTTTTAATTTTATGTTGATGCTCCTGAAGTAGCACAACACGACTTTATGTTGAAAATATTGATAGATCTATGAATAAAATATAGATGAATAAGATTTATCAATATTTCCGAAGAATCTTGATCTAAAATCATAAAGATCTATCAATATCTATGAATAATATTGATATAAAATATAACGTTATCATATTCCTGAAGAATTTAGATAACTATCATATATTTCGACAATATTCTTGAAGAATTTTGATTATAAATGTATTGTTGTTTTGATTCAAGTTTTTTTTTTTTTATCATATCTTGGATTGCTTGTTTAAGATTTATATTATTTGGATTTTGATGATTTAACTAGTCGCTAAAATATTTTGTGAAGCCATATTACGTGCTGCATCATTGATTCGTATAAGGCCAACTAATTATCATCAATACTCACCCTTACAACTTGCTTATGGTCGAAAGCCTGATGTTTCTCACCTTCGAGTATTTGTTTGTGCAGTACAAGTCCCTCTCCCACCTACACAACGAACCAAAATGGGCCAACAACGTAGACTTGGGATTTATGTGGGATATGATTCACCATCTATTATTAGATATTTGGAACCTTTTACAGGAGATTTGTTTACTGCGAGATTTGCAGATTGTCACTTCGATGAATTGGAATTTCCAAATCTAGGGGAAATAAAGTTGTGTCCCGAAGAACATCAAAAGATTTTTTGGAATGAGAAAACAATATCTCATTATGATCCTCGAAATAATCAATGTGAGCAAGAAGTTGAAAGAATCATTCACTTGCAAAGAATTGCAAATCAATTGCCCGATGCTTTTGTTAATACAAAGAATGTGACAAAGTCACATATACATGCAGAGAATACCCCTGTAAAAATTGATGTCCCCGTAGGACCAGCTATTATTCAACCTGCAAATGAATCAAAAATACGCCAGTCAATTGGTTCAAAAGATACTGTACCTCGAAAAAGAAAGGTACAAGAGAAAGAAAATTCAAAAGCTCCCAAAGAAGAAATCTTGGATGATAGAGTAAGGGAAATCAATGAACCAAACTTGGATAATATTATTTCTGAAGAATCAAATTCTCATGAAAATAATGAGATTTCAATAAATTATATATCATCTCGAAAATTGGGCGATCGAAATAACACAATTGTTGACAATGTCTTTGCCCTAAATGTCGCCCTTGACATCATACATAATGAAGACCCAGAACCACAATCCGTTAAGGATTGTCAACAAAGAGATGATTGGCCAAATTGGAAGAAGGCCATACAAACTGAATTAGACTCACTAGAAAAACATAAAATGTTTGGACCTGTAGTACGAACACCTGAAAATGTAATCCCAGTAGGACACAGATGGGTTTTTGTACGAAATAGGAATGAAAATGGTGAAATTGTAAGATACAACGCCCGCCTCGTAGCCCAAGGTTTCTCGCAGAGACCTGGAATTGACTATGAGGAAACATATTCACCTGTGATGGATGCCACTACTTTTCGATTCCTAATCAGTTTAGCAGTATCAGAAACTCTTGATATAACTCATGTCCAACCCGAAGACATTGGAATGGTGTAAAACACATATTTCGTTACCTTCGGGGTACAACTGATATGACATTATTTTATTCGACAAAATCAAAGTCTTCTTTAGTTGGATATGCAGATGCAGGATATCTTTCTGATCCATATAAAGCTAAATCCCAGACAGGTTATGTGTTTACACGAGGAGACACTGCTATATCATGGAAGTAGGTGAAGCAATCCTTAACAGCGACGTCTTCAAATCACTCTGAGATCATTGTAATGCATGAAGCAAGTCGGGAGTGTGTGTGGTTGAGATATATGACACAACATATTCAAGAATCATGTGGGTTCCCAATAGCCAAAGATGGCCCAACAGTAATATTCGAAGATAATACTGCTTGCATTGCGCAGTTAAAAGGAGGCTACATCAAAGATGATAGAACAAAGCATATTTCACCAAAGTTTTTCTATACACATGAGCTTCAAGAAAATGGTGATATTTAATTCCATCAAATTCGCTCAAGCGACAATGTAGCTGACTTATTTACAAAGGCATAGCCAACTTCAACATTCAAGAAATTGGTGCACAAGATAAGGATGCATCAGTTGAAGGATCTCAGATGATTGAGATCAGGGGGAGTATCTATTGTTGTACTCTTTTTCCTTCGTTCAGGTTTTTCCATTGGGTTGTACTGACAAGGTTTTAACGAAACAACATTTGAACTCCCACATCTCTTAGAAGTAATTTGTTGAGTCGATAATCATCTAAGGGGGAGTATTATAGAAAAGATATTGTAGATGATTATTGATAATATTACCTATTCAAATTCTATAAATCTACTCTATAAATAGAAGTCTCAAATGATGAATAAAGTATGCTAAATCATTCTCTCTTCTCTATATTCTATACTATTCATAACACATAGAAGATTAGATAAGCAAAAGACTGAGAGTAAATATAGTTTAGAGTTTATTTATGGAAGTTTGATGACAGTTTCTATGTCTCCCATTTTTCTGTTTTTAGAAGGATTTAACCATAAGATTTGTTTAATACAACCCTACAAACCCCACTTCAGTTCGGTTCAACAAATCTTTGAGCTAAAACTCCTAACAACTACATAACAATATCAGTTTGTTCATAAATGAATTTTCATTGTTAATTATAATAGCAGGTCTCTCAAAATTTTCTATAATGTAATGATACTGATTATTAGCAATGTAGAATATAATGTTTTTCGTTATTATAAATATTAGTTTATGTTTTCATTTAATGAAATTATCTTTATATCATTGATTTTAAGATTATTTTTTATAAGAATAAAAAAGGTCCAATTTTTATTGCACCGTACCCTTCAAAGTCTAAGACAAGTCTAAGACTGACCCAGTCTGTGTCATTTGTTCACCTTGTGTCAGTCTGTAAAACAAGGCAAGGCGGTAGTTGTCAAAGGACCAAGGCCCCCCTTCCAAAATCCGGTCCATACCAATTTCACCAAAGAACTGGAACAAATAAAATTGACCCTCAATTTCACGAATAAGAACTCCCTGGCCTACAGATGTCTATCGATCAGTTCTTCGTCGTTCCGAAATTTATCGAGCGATCAGTCGGGAATCTCCCCACAAACCATAGTTGAAGAGATGATGAATGTGGATCAGATTCAGATGGTGCCATGAGCACATCAGTTTCATCCATGGACAATGATAAGTCTGCCATCATTGAATCCATAATGCCAAGGAAATTTGGGAGCCAAGAGCGAGCAGAAGGAGAAAGGATCGGACTCTCAACAGGGAGAGAGAATCTTAAATTATATGTTATATGTCCACGAAAATGATGAAATTTGAATTAATACTACATATATTTAAGGTGTATTATCTACCAGAATTTGTTGAAGTACTCTTCAACTTCTCATTATTATTTACGTTCTTGAACATATTATTTATTATGTACTATATCAAGTTTAGTATGATAAGTCAATATTGTCCCATGGTGAATAATTATATTTAAGTTTCAAGTGCATATATATCTAAAGAAATAAATGCTCCCCTGGCAAGTAAAATGAATGGAAGAGAAAATTAAATAACCTGAAAATAAAGAGTCGATTGTGCAATAATATCATCAGCAATTTCCATCATTTGATCATTAATTTAAAGTATTTCATCCATGCAAAGATGAGATCTATACAACAACAGTACACCAACAATGTAATTTCTGAAATGACATGAACCTATAAGAAGAAAATGAAGCTTGAGGAACCTGTCACTAAGCTGGGGGCATCTACTCGGCTGGCGAATCCGCACTTCGTCTCACAAAGAGCTTGCTTATGTCCTCAGTCACCACGTTACTTCTGCAAAATTCCATTCATGTATGGTTAAAAATGTGTTCATCGGTGGAAGTGCAACATATCATGTGTGAAGGAACACTACCAACTGTAGGGACACCAAAAAATGTTCACATACACTGGCATTTGTTGGATAAAACTGTTGAATTTTGAAGTAGAGAAAATAGAGTGAAGAAAGAATGCTACATTACAGGATTTAAGTATGACGACACTACACAGGATCCCTATTTACGTCATGATACAACCATTAGAGTTTTATCCATTGGAACAATATGTCACGGATAAAGGCCTGCCTATAGCTTCTGTTTCTCCATTCACTATGTTTCTTCCACTTTCAAATACCAAAAAAAAAAAAAACATCAGCAAATTCGATCTTTTTTTTTCAGCTGATGTTTGTGATATATCCAGCCAGCTTACCTCGGATTTTCATTGAGGCACAGTTTCCAGCTTTCCAATATAATATATTAATAAGGATCTTACTTCGGGGATCAATTGACGCCTAAGAGATCCAAAACCAATAAGGGTGCCTCTTGGAGTAGAGACTGTTGCTCAACAAATGCAATCTAGCACTAAACTCATAAGCTGTGCCCTCCAACCAAATAAACAGCAGGGACAAAAATGACCTTCCAGTCAAAATTTTCAATAAAGAGACCTTCCATTCAAAAATTTTCAATAAACATCATATATGAAAAGAAGTAACGAATGTCAAACTCTTCACCACAATACTGACTCCAATCAGAAAACATAATTATTGATAATTTCTACCTTTAAAGTAATTAAAGAAGTTGCAAAATAAGTACATAACATCTTGACATGAGATTCCATCTTAGCACCACTACAGAACTTCGAGAATAATGAAAGAATTCAGAAAAATTACATCAGATGATGATTCTATTGTCACCACTTGGGCTGAACCAAACGTGTATCAGATACAATCGGTATTGGGCATTGTTGAAAAAAAATATACAGTAAATGTACCTTCCCACAAGCTGAGGTGGAAGAAGACGACCGCCTAATGTATCTGGAACATTCTTTGATTGAGGCAAGGACCCTTTCGGAAATTTACTACGAGGATTATTGGCAGGTAACATATTCAACTCCCTCTTTCGTGCTGCACTTCGAGCCATAGCAGCAGCAACTCGGGATGAGTGGTCTGAAGCATCTAAACCATTTGAAGGCACAGAAGGAGAGTTCAAGAGAAAAGATGCATCAGGAAGTTTCAGCTCAGAAGACTCTGACTGATTAGAAACATTTTTCATTTGTTTAGTCAGTGAAGATGCCGCTTTCCTACATTGTGGAAAGAACTAAATTTAAAATAAAATGTTTCTCGTAAAACACTGAATAGGGCTGAAAATTAATATCATCACAAAAAATCGAGGGCTATTATTATAGAATAGCTAGGAAGTATAGACACGGATAATGAAGATATTGTGTTTGACATGCAATCAGTGATAAAGGGAAAACTATATGGAGGCAACAATTACACCCCACCCATCCAACTTAAATATTCAAGGTTAGCTGGCTATGAGATTTTGGCACATCAACAAGTCTACCAAATTCTTAGCACAGAATCAAAAGACATTCATGAGGACAACCACCTTGCTTAGAGGGGAAGTCTATGTGTACCTGTTTGGAGAGCAACAAAGAAAAGCTAAAAGAAGAAAACTAAGAATTGATAAATGGAATATGCAATTAACTAATGTGTCATTGCTTTTTGTAAGACTATATATCATGTATCCATACAAAATTTTTGACACGTGTGGACAATTCTGTCATAACAGAATGCTGCCACCTGAAACACATGGGACTACAAAATGCCAATTCATTCTTTTTGTTTCCAAAAGAATAATATTTAATTCCTTTCCTCAACAGTACCATTCGAGCAGGTTATGTGGGGAAACAACAATTGGCTGAGGTCGTTCTTCACTTGACCACATGGACTTAAGCATATTAATCAAGCTGTCAAGTGCCTAGCAGTGTTTACAGGGAGAAGTGCCTAGCCCATAATAACCTTAAATGCTTGATGGAAATCCTTCCCATTTCCATTATTTACATCAATACATCTAGTGCTTCTCTAATGTGGTACCTGATATTGTCCTCTTTCGGACAAACCACAAATTTATCACATTTAAAATCCCTATCCATCTATGTGGCAGCAACATGGCAATTCTAGATGAAAAAAAAAAAACAGAATTCAGACCCAATACCTCATATCTCACACCAACCCAAGTAAATAGAATAAAAATGTGTTAAAGTATCAGATATTCAATCCTCAAGTCAAGGGAGACATGTAAAATTCCAATGCTCAATGACATTATTTTTGGCATTTGATGGAATCACAGAAAGAGAAAAGGCCAATTCCTAAATCAGCAGAAGCGCTTGAGATGTGTTGTTCAATTCTAAGGATACTAGAGGAAAAAAAAGAAAGGAAAGGAGTAAAATACTCACTATAGTTATAGCATCACTATAGATACAGGATTCGTTTTGTAAAAAGTTGAGCCACCAAAATTTGAGTTCAAAATCATCCACTTTCCACAAAACAAAATACAGCTTTTACTTTCTCGAGTTCAGATCGAAACAGCCACAGAAAAAATAGAAATCGAAGGAAAAGGCGGGTCCCTTTTACACAATGAATGGGTATAGCTTTCCATGCATTGAACTTCATTTAGATGCCAATGCAACAAAATCAAGGTTACAAGGAAACAAGTTTTTCAAGTTAAAGTCTAATACTTATTTGCTTTATTGTAGTCGCCAAGTCATTCCAATCAAACATCAAGGAAAGAGTTCCTCTAATTTTCTAAATTTTATATTCAAACCACAAATTCGCAGAGTGGCGACAAAAAGTAAAAAATGTGATTTGTTAAAAAGTAAAAACCCACAAGAAGTATAAGCAGCCAACTTACACATTTATGTTTTAAAAACTAAAATGTGTTTGACACAAACTTAAGAGACATGATCGTGAAAAAATGAAACTATCTCAATGCTCAAAGAAGTGTAAACCTTGGAAGATCAAAGCTTTTAAGCCAATTATTAACTGAGATATCAAGGAGCCTTAGAGCAAAAGATAAAAACTTACGCATGAGCCATGAATACACGCAACATCAAGTCCAATGCTGTTTCCCTAATTCTTTATTTAATTGAATTGACAATACGATGCAAATAACTTCCTCACCCCTCCCTTCATCTTTTTCTCTTTTCTTATTCCACCATTACATTCAAGATCCAGAGAGAATGATTGACAGTAATTACAAACACAAACACATGCAAAAATATGCGTATGATGCAGTATCAAGAACCTAAGTATAAACTTTCTGAAAGAGGTTACCTGCACATATGTCATTCTTCTCCATACATTAAGAGGGAGAATGTGCTTCAGGGACTCCAAATGTCCATTACCAAATATACATTTTACCTCAATATGAAAAACCCAGTAATGAAAAGGTACAATTTTATAAATCAGCTTCATTGCGCACTCATCGTTTTTAACTGTCACTTGATGTTGATCAACCATAAAACGCTATTTATTTTCGATTGCTCGTCTCAAATACAGAGAGCTCAAAAAAATTGAGGATCCGAGGAATTGGAACAAAAAATTATCCAAATCATTATTACCTAACGAATCGAATTACAATCTTTAAAAATAGCAACATGGCAAGCAAACTTAATTAGTCACGCACATCAACATTGGTCCAGCTTGTGTCAAGAAATCAACATAGCCTAAGCTGGCATGCTTACCGGGGCATTTACGCATTGGATAATCTCAAACAATAAGACGAATTGCAATCTCGATTCTTGAAGCAAAGATTCACAGGACCCAGATAAGGGTTTATAAAAAATTTTAAAAAAAAAGAGGAAAAGGGAATCTTTGGGAACTACCTGTTGAGTTCTTGACGAGACGAAGCGTCGTTCATAGGCTGTCGAAGCTTCTCTGTTTCTTCTTCATCTGAAGACGATGCATAATCCACCAGAGACATATCTCCGAATTTTTCACTTTATTTCTCGAGCAAGCTTTACAGAATAATAATTATTTCCTCTGATTTGTGGTTTGGTTTTTTTTTTTTTAAGTTACTCAAAATCAAAATAAAATCATTACGTCGTATATAATTAATTTTGTTGTGTTACCATTAATGGTGTCAGCTTCTATGATCACTAATTAGGTAGGTAGGAAGCATATCTGTATATGCAATATACGAGTACTATTTCATTAACGATAATGAAGTTGATACGGTTGATGGACAACATATCAGTATTTATAATAGTATCGGTACACACTCGTACAATTTATTTTATTTTGTTTTGTTTGAAAATTATTTTATAGCTTAATCAACTTTTTTTTTAAAAAAAAAATTTATTTATATTAAAATAAAATTAATATTATAATTACAAAAATTGATTAAAGATCATACAACAATTTGATAAGAGACTAAATTGTAATAAGGTGAGGGTCATACTATCCAACCAATTTGGTTGGATATTGACTAATGATCAAGCACACACGATGAAGACAAAAACTTGTGTGAGACGGTCTCACGGGTCGTATTTGTGAGACGGATCTCTTATTTGGGTCATCCATGAAAAAGTATTACTTTTTATGCTAAGAGTATTATTTTTTATTGTGAATATGGGTAGGGTTGACCCGTCTCACAAATTAAGATCCGTGAGACGGTCTCACATGAGACCCACTCCACGATGAATATGTTATGTAATTTTTGGTTTTTTAAAAAAGTGATTTTTGAAACATATACTATGGTTCTCTAGGTAGATTAGAGGAATCTTAACCTACTTTAGGGATGTTAGTGTTTCTTATATTTGTTGTTAATATTTGCATTAGTTTATTAAAAAAGTAAGATGACTATAAGGCTATGTTTGGTGTGTTGGATAGGATAACTAAAGGATTAGTAATTAGAGTGATTAAAAAATGAGAGATGATGATAAATAATATAGTGAGATAAAATATATGATGTTTGGTATGATTTTAAAATTATGAATAAATTTTATGTACTATCTTGAAATGACCAAAATATCCACACTATGTGTATATAATCACCTTACCTAAATATAATTAACATAAACAAAAAATAAATAAATAATAGAAAATAAAATAATAATAATAATAAACAAATAAATAATTTTAACAAATATTTGATTAATTCTTATTATTTTTAATATTATTTTATTACCTATTCATTAAATATCATTCATTATTACTTTTTTTCTTGTTAATATTTATTATATAATTATTTCTTATTACTTATAACAATTTTGTTAATTTTACGTTGATTATTTCTTATTATTTTGTTACTAATTTATTTTTATTTTACTAATTATTCTTCTTCCGACTCATAATTGTTATTATTTATCAAAAAAATTATTTCTTATTATTTATTAATAACTTTTTTTATTATACAAATACTGACTGATATTAATAATAAAAATTCATTTTTTTTTTCTAAAATTATTTTTTTATACAATAATTATTATCGTTATAATTAATGACATATTATTTTAATCAATAATTTAATTATAGTTTCATCATTAATTATAATTATAATTAATCAGTAATTTTATTATTCAATAATTTCTTATTAATTTAATTAATTTTTTTATCATTATTTAATTTTTTATTATTGATATTAATTTGTATCTTCTCATTTATTATTATTATTATTTTACATCTTATTATTTATTTATTTATTATTATTATTGTTAATTTGAATTATATAATTTGAAAAATAATTAAAATTAAATCGTGAGTAGTAAATCCATAAGCTGGGATTAAGACGATTTTTAAGATTGTACAATTATATTTTATTGCATAAACTTTTATATTTTAATATTTATCTCGAATTCTTATCATAAAATTAAATCATATGTATAAATTTAGTTCATACTTGTTATTAAAGGGTAAAACAAGAATTATATATTATTGTCATTGGGTTGTATAAAGAATCACTTCGACAAGATGTGATAGTTAATCTCCCATGTAATATGTACAGTGTGAGCCATACACGGGTCATGTAATAGCCCACAAGATAATTGGGAGTACCAATACTTATACCAAACATGTGATGAAGAGTGATTACTCATCAATCACCCTTTTATCACCCACACCAAACATATCTTAAAAGTATATATATCTAGTTTGGTGTCATATTGACCGGAAAAATTGTTTATACATGGCTCAAGTTCAATTAATAGTACGTATAGATAGATAGAGATAGAGATAAACAATTTGTGATGATAATGAAAAATAAAAACGATAGTATTTGCATATGTTTAACCAGTGGCGTTTCTAGAAATTTTAAATAGGGGCCGAATATTAAAATTTTTAGTGTTTTTTAATGTGTTTTATATTATATATATGTTAATATTGTTGGATCAAATTAGAGTTTAGACAGGATAGATAAACTATTTAAAATTTTTTCTTGAAAGTGAGCCGTTCAAACAGTTTTTAAGCTGTTAGAACTAGGATTCTCAAACGACTAGTTTCACTTACCATTAAAAGTAAACAAGTATGTAAACGGTCTGGTTTGACTAGTGATAAAGTATGTATCCAAGTAAGACGACAATTAATAAGCAAAGGATGGAAACAATATAAGCAAGAAAATAAAGTGCTTAAAGTAAATGAGACAAATATTTTATGAATGTTCGGAGATTAATAACACGCTTCTTCCAAAAAGAAAGGTATTTATTAAAAGATTTTGACTTTACAACAACTTGTAACAACATACTTCAACCAGGACTTATCACTGCTTAAGTTGAAATTCTTAGTGATCATTTTACAAGGTCTGGAGTTGAAGAACTCTCGGTTCACCAGAAGACAATACAAAATTATCAACGGTTGCTTGTAACGGCTTGGGTTGGTGGAGTAGCACAACAAGATCCTTGGATGGTTTGATACTTTCTGATAGACATATGCTAAGTGAGCAACTTGAAGTAAGATCGCTAACGAGTGCTCAATAATCTAGTGATAATGCAGACTAAGAGATGCGTGAGAGTTGGATTTTCTTATGATCTGAATGTGCATTTTTATAGTTTTAAAGCTCCAAAGGTCGGATAATTTTTTTAACGATCATCTGTACTTGTTCTCGACAAAAAATCCCTGTCATTATCACCATCGTACACTATAATAAATTTCATTAAATGTCCCTATGTTTTTTTCGGATTTAGCTCGAATAACTTCTGAGAAGTTACTTAACTTAAGTCACTTTGAGAAACATTTTGTCACATCGGGAGTTTGTGGAACATTGTTCTTCCATGCTATGGCTGGTAATTTCAGAGTGGTTGGAAGTAGAGTATCCACTTTGGTTTGCTCATATTTAGTCGAAAATTGGATGGTCATATTCTTTATTTAATATGGGTCCGGTTAGAAATCATATGATCTGCAACTTGAAAAAGCTAGGACGTTTGAGCGGTTAAACTTTTCATTAGCGGTCGAAAACCTTAAATACATGAAAATAATGATTGGTTTCCTGAAACAACTCGATGATGTTATTTTGTCAATAACTAAAACTTAGGTTAATAGAAATATTCTAACAATTTTTCTCTTTTTGGTGATGACCAAACCAAGTTGCAAGTCTATACAAAAAGTTACATTTAGACAACATAAGCAATGATTGAATGAGAACAAATTTCATTGAGTGAATGAAATTTGTTTTGTCAGGTGCAGAAAATTTATATCATAATACACCTACAAAGAAATATAAAACCTATCTTCTATGGCTTGAACTTCCACCGCCGTCACCTCTTCTATTTCTTTTATCTCCCTCTTTTTTTTTTCTTTTATCAGTTCTCTTAGACTTTGTATACATAGCCCTTTCTGCTCGGTGTATTAGCTCTTTTAACTTTTTAATCTATCACTTCCCCTTTGTTCGCATCACCATATTGCATATAATCAAGAATTTCTTGCAACTGGCGGCCAAAGTGTCAAACCACTCATCCATATGATGTTTGACCTGAGCAACTTCAGATTTCAACTCAGTTTCCATATGAATTTGACTTCGAGAAATCTGTATTGAGCGTTTTGGGTTCATGGTGATAGCTCGAATCTTTAATTGGGTTTGTTCGGACTTTGATAATCTGAACAGAAATTCAATGTTACCTAAGATCTTGATCAATTGAGCCTTGAAATTGTCGAACATTACCCGATGAGCATAGTTTTTGACCTCTATGTCATTCATTGATTGAGAGATGATGATCAATTGAGACATGAGATGCTCAGATGGAGTCTTTGTTGGAGAGACTGTTTTTTCGGATAAAAAATTGTCCGAAGAGGGGAGTAGGGACCGAATTTTTGTGCCACAGTACCACATGTTGGACTTGAGATAATGGCATTGACAGTTGAAACTGAGACGTTTTCTGGCTGTGGATCAGCCAATTATTCCAAATGTTCAAATTCCCAAATGAGTTGCTCAATCTCTTCACTTCGAATTACCAACTCCTTACTAGTCGTGTTCTCAGAAGAGATCATTTTATTTTCAATATATTTCTTACTGGCAGGAGTGGTTGGCATTCAAATTCATATCTTTGTCCGCATAATTTCTTATTTTTATCGACGGTGAAATCTTCAAACATGGGAGAAAAAGGGTTCATCTTGCTTTGATCAAAATCAAATTGAGATAAATATTTTACTCTTTCATCCACATAGATTAGATGAATCTCTGTGAGTTATTTTGATGGCATGTGTTGTTATGGGAAGGATGGAAGAGCTTGTTCACTAGATGGTTCATATCGGTCTCTTAACAACAATGTGATCTTTAGGAGCTGCATCTTGAATATCTTCGGCCTGGTTCATAATTTGACTTTCTTCAAGATAAAAAACTGCTTCAATTGTTGCTTCCTAAGCAGCTGGAAGTTCATACTCTTGTTGCATTACTTCAACTCTCGGAGACACAAAAAAAAATCATCCATTTTCAGCTGGTTGATCACCACTGCATCATCCTTGGCTCAGACTATGAGCAACAAAATTATCTTTTTTCTATTAAATTAAGTATCGTATGATATATTTTTTAGTTCAAGTTCAATGAAGTTTCGCTATTTGAGAGTTTCAAATATAACATATGTTTTCGCCCACTTCAACATTTTCTGCACGATTGCAGTAACTTCTTTAACTTTTTTATTTTCTTAAAAATTCCAAATGGACAACGGTCCGAAAGTTCACCCAGCCGTCAAAATCAGTCATTTTCTCTTGATAACTTTGGTTTACTCGCTCCATACCGAGATTGATTGCGGCCTGAATGTTTGAGATCTTGTCTTCCACCGGTATAACCTTTCTCTTGGCCTTGGGATCAATCAAAGACAGACTAGATGTCATTGAAGTGATGTCACGTTCTGTGATGGTGATACATTTGGACAGGACAGATAATGGAATAACTGCAATTGGAGCCGGTCGTAATGGTTCATTGACGTGTTTTATCAATTTTATTTTCTTCATCTTCGGCCTTCTATCCTTTTTCGTTGTCTTTACATCATTTTCCTTAGGCTCACTCACCTCCTTGCTCACATTGAAAATTTGAGTAAAAGGTTTCTTCTCCCGATCATCTTAATAATCGAATGAAAGAACTAGCTTCTTTTTTGTGTTCTTGACATGTGCCTTGTGCTGCTTGACTGGCTTCTTCTTCTTCTTTTTTTGTTCATGTTCTTCCCTTTTTTCAATCTTAACAGCAATAATTTCTTCGCCAGTTGGAACATTCTTCTTAACATATGTCGTCGTTGTGGTCCAATCAAGTAACTTGACTTTGTGGAGTTTGAAGACATCCACCATCTTGATTTTCAAGAGTATCAAGAGATAGCACAATGGGATGGCAAATCCTGGAGATTGTGCTTCTTTCTTCACAATAGCCATGAAGATGTTGAATAATATGTCTTAACAAAATTACTTTGATCTCAAAGGTGATGGTTTCCATGGCCAGAAATTTTTCAGTGGCAATCTTATCAAAAGAGTCTACCTTGTCCAATAGTGGCTTGCTAACAATGTGTAGAGGCCTAAAAATCCTTACTTGAAAATTTGCGGAAAATTTAAAATTTTTCTTTTAAAATAAATGGAGTGCCTCATTCATACCAAAAACTGATAAAATATTTAACGTTCAAAACAGCAGCGGAAGAAATTATTACTTGCCAAAATAACAAGTTAAAGTATTCAATAACTAATAAAATATTTGAGCATCAAAATGGCAAGTGCTGAAACTGAGGTCCTCGGGTGCCACTACTGCCGACTCGAGCTAGCTCACTGGTCCCCGTCCTCGATCCCGACATCATCAGTACCTACAACAATCAAGTCTAGTGAGTCTAAAGACTCAACATGCATATATCGTAAATAACGAGTAAATATAGTAAAATTGCATGGGAGTAAAATTTCATGTCATGAGGCATATCGTAAAATGTCGTGTCATGATTAATTATAATACGTGCATAGCTGAACTGAAAATCATAGTGAAACTGTTTGCTCCTTGGAGCCCTGTACTGAAATAGCATATAATAATTTTCTGTGAGATTATGGTCTACGCAAGTGGTCCCTGAACTGAACTGAACTGAGCTGACCGATACTGGTGACCGGACCGATACTGGGGATCGGATTTACGTCTGATCAGACTACTGCCACAGTACTGGGTGAAACAACTGAACTGACCGGTAACTGGTGACCGGGCCGATACTGGGGACCGGACTTAAGCATGATAGTAAAGTGACCACAAGCAATATCGCATAAATCTCAAAATTTGTATTTTTGCACGTAATATAATTAAATAACTGAATTAAATATCCTGTACCCATTTTACTGCTTGGATTGGATCGCTCCCAGGCTCGCTGCAACCTAAATATGCCATGAAAAATATGCAATAGATTTATGGGACCAAACTATACAATAACCTTCAAAAATGTGACAATTACGCCTACCGACTTCGTATTAAATCATGACTCCGAGCCAACCCGAACCAACACTGAACCATCATGTAGTCATGATTAAAATACGTCTAAAATGATCAAATAATGCTCCTAAAATGGTGAGGGCCGAAATCTAGGTGAATGGAGGCCAAAACATGAAACGCTCTTTCGAGAGTCAATTTGGCACATCGCACCGTAAATTCTCGTACGACCTCAAAAATGATCCGAATCACGAACGGCCAAAAACATGACCTTCCTAACTCGATGAGGTACTGTCCAGTCCAAGGCCATGGGCTAAAAGCCAACCGAGAACTCGAACGAGCCACTGAACCGTCACAGCAAGTTGCTGTCCAGAAATACAGCAGCTGTGCTTTGGTTTCTTGTGTCGTTTGCGAGACTAATGGCCATTGGGGCTTGAACCACCGACCAAAATCTCTTACCAACATCCCAAGGAATGATTTGAACCATGGCTAAGGGCTTTAGACCAGCCACAATTCGAAATATTCCAGCAACGACCCAAACGTTACAACCGAGAACAAATTCTGCACGTAGGATGCATTGCTTTTGTTTTGCTGTCACGAATCGTTCCAATGGCCATTTGATTGACCATGACACGATCTAGACATCTAGGGGCATGGTATGAACCGTGGCTAAGGGCCATAGGCCAACCAAGATCCACACCATCCCACCAAATTCGAAATACACATGCTGTCAAAATGAGAAGCCGAAGGGGGGCTGGGGCTGTTCTTGCACTTTTAATTAAAAACCGATGCACCATGGACCAAGCCTCCAAAAGGGCGACTTAGTCACGTCTTAGACATGCTAGGGAAGTTATCTAACCATGGCTATAGGCTTTGGGGCAGCCATGATCAGATTCATTTCCTTTGACAGCACACGCAGAATTTTCGAAAACACAAATGGCTAAGAATGAGAAGCTGCTGTCATTTCTCGTTTCCAGCGGGTGTGGGGCTCGAATGAATGGACCAAAGTGATCCTAATACATCCTATTACATGTCTATAAGTCGCCTTGGGAGCCTGGAATCGAACCAATACCTGAAACCCACAAAACAAAGCAACCCGTGAAGCACAAGAGAAAAACCGAAAAATTCTGCATGTTGCATTTTCTGAAATCTCTTGATGTATTTCGGTTTTAACATGGAAATGATGATCATGTAATGAAAAATAATTGATAATAGGACTTGATTGAAGAGTCAAGGAAGAATATATGCATGCCTGGTTTCGTTTGAAAGAAAAACGAAAAGAACGAGACGATCCGGCGCGGAGGAGGTGGAGCGTTTTCTTTTCTTGCTTGCTACTCGATTTTCTCTCCTAATTCTTGCTAGGATGCTCACGGTTTTTTACACTATGAAATGCCTCTGAATTTCGGTCATGGGGGAGGGGAAGTGATGGTTAGGAGAGTGAGGGAAAATGAGTGCAATATAGGTGGAAAAAGCAAGACCAAGTCTCCATTTTATTTTTTTGAAATTTGAATTTTGGTTGCTAACAAATATTTGTTGGGGAGAGAAATGGATGGGGTGACCGATTCTTCATGCTAGACTAGGTTAGGATATTGGTTAATAATTAATTAATTAAGGTGGATAAAGAATTAAAAAGATTAGTATGCTAACTCAACAAAGAATGGGTCAAAAGGTGATGAGTTGGAAATGACTAGTCTAGATACTAATGACCGAAAATTCAATAATATATGGAGGGGAAATGTTGATTATTTACTAAATTTATAACCCTTATAAGCCTTACCTATCCTTTAATTAATTTAGTGAACTAACCCCTTAATTATGGAACTTAATTGAATTTACTTTCTACTCACCTCAAGTTGCTTAAATAAATCCTCAAACCTCCTTAATAATTTAAATTAACTTACTTGCTAGCTAAAATAAATTCCGGAAATATTTTCTAAATCTTAAATTTTATCTCTAAACTCCAACTCCAGCCCGGCCTTACTGAAATAACTGAAAGGATAAAAATTTAAACTACTACGTAAAATAATTAAATTTAAATACTCATGCAATAAAAATCATTTTAAAATACTAGAATTATGCATGGCTTATACGTAGTCTAAGTTACGGGTTCTACAATTCTTCCCCCCTTAAAAGAAATTTCGTCCTCGAAATTAAGACTCACCGAATAACTCGGGGTACCGACTCCTCATCTCTGGCTCTGACTCCCACGTAGCTTCCTCCTCTGAATGGTTGAGCCACTTGACTTTGACTCGCCTAACCAGCTTGTTCCGAAGCTTCTTCTCCTGCCTGTCTAGGATCTGCACTGGCCTCTCCTCATAAGATAGGTTCGGAGTGAGCTGCAACGGCTCGAAGTTTAAGACATGCGAAGGATTCGCCATGTACTTCCTCAGCATAGAGACGTGAAAGACATTGTGTACTCCGGCCAGATTCGGCGGAAGATCCACACGATAGGCTAGCGTCCCAACTCTGTCGAGGATCTCAAATGGTCCAATGAATCTCGGACTGAGCTTCCCTTTCTTTCCGAATCTCATGACACCCTTCATGGGTGCCACCTTCACGAAAACATGATCGCCCACAGCAAACTCTAACCCTCTCCTTCTCTGATCTGCATAGCTCTTCTGTCGACTCTGAGCAGTCCTCATTCTATCACGGATCCGGGCTACTACATCAACAGTCTGCTATATAATCTCTGGACCCAACTCTGCTCTCTCTCCTACTTCATCCCAATGAACAGGAGATCTGCACTTGCGACCATATAGTGCTTCATACGGAGCCATTCCTATAGACGACTGAAAGCTGTTGTTATAGGTGAACTCTACCAATGGCAAGTTCGACTCCCAACTCCCTGAGAAGTCAATGACGCAAGCACGGAGAAGATCCTCCAAGATCTGAATAACTCGCTCTGACTGCCCATCTGTCTGCGGATGGAAAGCTGTGCTAAACAGCAACTTCGTACCCATGGTCGAATGCAAACTCTTCCAAAACGAGGAAGTAAATCGGGGATCTCTGTCAGACACGATAGAAACTGGAATGCCGTGAAGTCGGACTATCTCTCGGATATACAACTCCGCATACTGAACCATAGTGAAAGTCGTCTTAATAGGCAAGAAGTGCGCTGATTTGGTAAGACGATCTACAATCACCCAGATAGCATTCGATCCTCTGGCTGACTTCGGCAATCCTGTCACAAAATCCATGGTAACGTTCTCCCACTTCCACTCGGGAATAGGAAGAGGCTTGAGCAAACCTGCTGGTCTCTGATGCTCGGCCTTCACTAACTGGCAAGTCAGACACTCGGATACAAATCGTCTGATGTCTTTCTTCATCCCAGGCCACCAATACAATAGCTGTAGATCTTTGTACATCTTCGTACTCCCTGGATGAATAGAGTACGGCGACATATGGGCCTCTGATAAGATGTCTGCTCGGATAGAATCACTGCTAGGAACCCATATCCTGTCTCGGTATCTCAGTATGCCGTCGCTGACTGAATACAAAACACTGCCCTTGGCCTCATCTCTCTGCTTCCACTTGGCCAACTGCTCATCTGCTGCCTGACCACTGCGAATACGGTCAAGAAGGGAAGACTGAATGGTCAAGGTAGATAGACGGGGAACTCTACCTCGAGGATAAGTCTCAAGATCAAACCTCTGCATCTCAAACTGAAGAGGTCTCGAAACTGCCAAATGAGCCATCACTGCAACTTTTCTGCTCAGTGCATCTGCAACTACATTAGCCTTACCCGGGTGGTAGCTAATGTCACAATCGTAGTCTTTCACAAGCTCCAACCAACGCCTCTGACGCATGTTCAGCTCCTTCTGCGTAAAGAAATACTTGAGGCTCTTGTGGTCGGTAAAGATCTGGCACTTCTCTCCATACAGATAGTGCCTCCAAATCTTCAAGGCAAAAACTACGGCGGCCAACTCTAAATCATGGGTAGGGTAGTTCTTCTCATGAGTTTTCAGCTGTCTAGAAGCATAAGCTATCACCTTCCCATGCTGCATCAATACGGCGCCAAGACCGAGCTTCGAAGCATCGGTATACAGAACAAACTCACCGGGCCCTGACGGCATGGCCAAAACTGGTGCTGAGATAAGAGCTTGCTTCAAAGTGTCGAAGCTCTTCTGACACTCCTCGCTCCAAACAAATTTCACATTCTTCTTTGTCAGTGCTGTGAGTGGAACTGCAATCGAGGAGAATCCCTTGATGAACTTCCGGTAATATCCTGCTAGGCCAAGAAAACTGCGGATCTCGGATGCATTCTGAGGCACTACCCAATCTCTGACTGCTGCAACTTTCGCTGGGTCCACCTCAATGCCACTGCTAGAAACAATGTGGCCTAAGAACGCCACCTTCTCCAACCAGAATTCGCATTTACTGAACTTTGCGAATAGTTTGTGCTTCTGCAATGTCTGCAACACTGTAGTCAGATGCCTGCTGTGATCCTCCCGATTCTTGGAGTAGACGAGGATGTCGTCTATGAATACTATCACGAACTGATCGAGGTACGGCTGAAATACGCGATTCATGAGATCCATGAAGATCGCTGGCGCATTCGTCAAACCGAACGGCATCACAAGGAACTCGTAGTGGCCATAACGAGTCCTGAAAGCTGTCTTCGAAACATCAGCATCTCTCACTCTCAACTGGTGATAACCGGAACGCAGATCTATCTTAGAGAAAATCGAAGCTCCCTGCAACTGGTCAAACAGATCCTCAATCCTCGGAAGTGGGTATTTATTCTTCACTGTAACCCTGTTCAACTCCCGATAGTCAATACAAAGTCTCATCGAGCCATCCTTCTTCTTAACAAACAAGACTGGCGCGCCCCAAGGTGAGAAACTAGGGCGAATGAACTCCTTGTCAAGAAGTTCCTGAATCTGCTTCTTAAGCTCTGCCATCTCTGTCGGGGCTAGTCGATACGGCGCTTTTGAGATCGGAGCCGTACCTGGCATAAGCTCGATGGAAAACTCCACCTCTCTCTCAGGTGGAACACCAGAGACGTCCTCAGGGAAAACGTCTACGAAGTCTCTAACAATCGGAACATCTGAGGCTGACTGACTGGGTGCCTCGGGGACAGATATAAAAGTTGCTAAAAATGCCCGACACCCTCTATGCATGAGCTTTCTAGCCTGAACATATGGAATAATGCGCGGTAAAGGAAAGTACCTGTCCGGCTCAAATAAGAACTGAGTCATCCCAGGCGGTCGGACTAGAATGGATCTCCGCTGAAAGTCGATCAAAACTCTGTTCCGCGATAGCCAGTCCATCCCCAGAATGATGTCAAACTCTGGCATCGGCAATAAGATGAGATCCGCATAAACAAGATTTCCATGCAGCTCAAGGTCTATGTCTCGGATCACGCTGGTGGCGGTTATCTCCTCTCCCGAAGGCAATGACACCGAATAGGCTACATCTAGCCCGATGGTCTTAACTTTGAGAAAGTTTGCAAAGACCTCTGAAATAAATGAGTGGGTAGCCCCTGAATCTATCAGGGCTTTGGTAGCTGAGCCAGCTATGAAAATTCTCCCTGAAAGTTCGGAACACTAAGCTGAACCCAAATAATCACAAGAGCTAAGCTTATAGACATGCAAAGGTCACAGTTCTTCTAACTAAATCCCGAAAATAATACTGAGTAGAGCATGCAATCCTATCGCAATTCTAAGTTCAAAATCTTAATCCCGATTCCCAAAACATTGGAATGCAAATGTAACTTAAAGCTGTAAGGTACCTGTCATCAGCATGGTGTCAGGGTTCGTCTCCGCAGCATGGAGAGCAAAAAGTCAGCCTTGGGTAGGCAGATTCTTCCGGGGGCACTGCCGTAGCATGTGGTCCGTGCTGCCACACTTAAAACATTTCCCTGAGCCAAACATGCATGCTCCCGGATGACGGCGTGAGCACTTGGGACAGACTGGGTGCTCAAAGGTCCTCGGGACGACACGTCCCT
>NC_133319.1:12872772-12946952 GCF_012295235.1 Primulina huaijiensis
ATGGTGGTTAAGAGGGTGAGGAGAATGGGTGCAAAATATAGGGAGAAAATATCAAGACCAAGTCTACTCTTTTTGAAATTTGAATTCTTGTTTGATATCAAATGATTTGTTGGTGCTTGTTGGGGTGAGGTGGCCGAATACTCATGTTTTCTAGACTAGGATAATGCTCACTAATTAATTAATTAAGGTGGATAAAGAATTAAAAAGATTAGTATGTTAACTCAACAAAGAATGGGTCAAAAGGGTGATGAGTTGGCAATGACTAGTCTAGATACTAAGGGGCCGAAAATTCACTAATATATGAAGAGGAAATGTTGATTATTTACTAAATTTATAACCCTTAAAAGCCTTACTTTTTCTTTAAATAATTTAGTGAACTAATTCCTTAATTATGGAACTTAAACGAATTTATTTTCTACTCACCTCAAGTTGCTTAAATAAATCCTCAAACCTCATTAATAACTTAAATTAACTTACTTGCTAGCTAAATTAAATTCTAGAAAAGTTTCTTGAATCTAAAATTTTATCTCTAAACTCCAACTCCAGTCCGGCCTCACTGAAATAACTGAAATGATAAAAATTTAAACTACTACGTAAAATAATCAAATTTAGAAACTCATGCAATAAAAATCATTTTAATTTAAATACTTGAATTATGCATGACTTATACGTAGTATAAGTTACGGGTTCTACACAATGTATGCTAGAAGCCTATACTCCACCTTCAAATCCTTTTTCTGGGCAGTAGGCGTGACAAGATAAAATCCATACACAATGAACTTGGTCCTCCAATGAGCAGAATTACCATTAGGAAGAGCAAAAAAATATTGAGTCTGACTGTCATAAAGTTCGAAATTTGTTTTGCGTGATCAATATGTTTGAACCCTGGACCATGCAAAAGACTGACCCATTCTCCATTTTCGTTATTTCAAAGAGCTCATTTAGCAGTGTTTCAAAAACATGAAAACTACATCCTAGAAGTTTGCGTAGTCCATATGCTTCGATCACGTTAAACATCTTCAACATGGATTCATCTTCATGTCCCAACACCGAGCCAGAGATGATGGCAAGAATGTTTGAAGAGTAGGAAGTAATCTTTGTAAGTTGGTTGGAGTGAACGAGTTGACTTGATGTGCAGAACTGTTAGAGTGCAAGAAAGCAAATATTCAATAAAACATAAGGATTTTGAAGATTAGAAGTAATCAAAAAGAGATAAATTAGGTGAAGAAGATACATATATACAATCAGATGTAATAGACATGACAATCCACGTGTCTATAGGTCACTGGTTGAAAATTAAAATTTGAAAAGTCAAAAATTGACTGGTTCATATATTCAAGTAAAAATGAATTAATTTTAAAAAATAATAATAACTTTTAGGACAATAAATACAAAATTAAGACTAATTCAAAACTTGAAAAGACAAAAATAATTAAATTTGGACCGTTCATAAATGATTAAAATACCTTATGAAGAAATGATCAGAGCATATGATAAAATCAAGTTTTCACAACTTCTAAACGAAGCGGTCAGAGTTGTATACTAGTCTGATTAATTATTTTATCAGCTCGACTTTTGTTCTCCCTAAATATATATATTAGCTCAAATAAATTAAAACAAGAATATTACGAAATTAAAAAAACTTAGTGTCTGGTAATAGCTTGGCGAATATGTCGGCTGCTTGTTGATATGTTAAAATATAATCTAGCTGGTTGTCCTTGTTCATTACATGATATCAGATGAAATAATGTCTAATATCAATATGCTTCGTCCCAGAATGTAAGATATGATTGTAGGGTATTGCTATGACATTTGTCTTATCACAGAATATTGGGAACTCATCAGTTTGAATTTCATAATTTCTTAATTATTTATGAATCTATAGTAGTTTTGCACAACAACTCCCAGTGGTTAGATACTCATCGTCATCCGTTGATGTGGCAATAAATGTTTACTTCTTGCTGAACCAGGAGATCAGCTTATCTCCTAAGAAAAGACATGATCCACCGGTGTTTTTCCGGTTGATCTTGCAACTTATATAATCTGCATCTGAATATCCGATAAGTTTAAAACTTGAGTATTTGGGATACCAAATACCCACACATGAAGTTCCTTTAAGATATTTAAATATGTGTTTAGTTGCGGTATAGTGATATTGCTTAGAATTAGCTTGAAAGCGAACAGACAAGAAAATAACAAACATGATATCTAGCTGGCTGGCGGTCAGATAGAGAAGTGATCCGATTAAACTGTGATTTCCACTGATATTCCCCCCATCGCCTTTAACTAGCTTGATTGATGAGCTCGTTGGAATAGTGGCAGCTGCACAGTTCTCCATGCAAAACTTTTTGACTAAGTCTTCGGTGTTCTTGGTTTGGCTGATGAAGATGTCATTTTCTAGTTGTTTAACTTGCAACCCGAGAAAAAATGTGATCCATCATATTCATTTTGAATTTTCCTGGCATTATCTTGGATAATCTCTCACAAAGATTTTGATTAGTTGAGCTAAATATGATGTCATCAAAATAGATTTAAACAAGTAGAACATGATCACCGTTAATAAATTTGAGTAGGTTTTATCTATTGTTCCAATCACAAATTCATGGTCAGACATTAATTTAGATAATGTATCATATCATCCACAATGAGCTTGTTTTAAACCATACAAAACATTATCAAGTTTATAAACATAACTAGGATGAATGAATAACAAAACCTTGAGGATATTCAACACATACTTCTTCATTTAATAAACCATTAAGAAATACTGAATTAACATCTATCTGATAGACCTTAAAGTTCTTAAAGCAGTATATGCAAGAAATATCCTGATAGCTTCAAATCTAGTCACATGAACAAATGATTCATCAAAGTCTATATCTTTGTGTAACTAATCTTACTTTATTTCTTAATACCGATCCATTATCATCTATTTTTATTCCTAAATACTGATATGAATCTGACCGGGCATGGCGTTCAAAGGATTGGAAGGAGGGTCAAGGAAGCATTGTATGGACTCATGAACAATCGCGATGAGCTTTCAAGCAAGGTTCCAAGCCTCGAAGGGATTGTGATGCATGGAAATGAGCTTGGGGGTCATAGGATCGTTGTGCGAGTGTTAAATGAAGAGAAATGCAGAATGCTCCATGCCCGAGAGGTAAAATCTTACCGCCGAGCGCCAAACGTACTGTACAAGTCTAGAAACCCTGGTGCTCGAGCGGCAGAATCCTACCGCCGAGCGCGCCGCCAGCGTGAAGAAGACCTAGTTTCCTAGTTTAGAGTTTTAATTATTTTGGTAACTATATTTTGCAATCTTTTGGTTTTGTAAACAATATATACACGAATTGTACACACTTTAAATTAGATTATTGATTTTTATCATATTTTGTGAGTTTTCTCTCAATTTCAAAGTTTGGCTTTGTCACCTTTATGTATTTCTCAAATCAAATTTATCAAAGTTTAAAACTTTGTGGCGTTTGTATATTGTTCTTCACTCGGATTGTCAAAGACGAGTTCTTTGAAGGTTCGTTTGAATTTCGATTTTTTATCTTTAATATTTGTTTTTAAGTTTTTCGTAACTTAGAGGTGAATATTAAACCTCACTTGCGTCAAAAAGATAGGGACAACACAATTGTTTCTTTGTTTCATCGAATCGAGGGCGAGACTTTGTTTTTGAGCGCTCTTGCTTTTAGTGGTCGAAGAATCTCATCATTTGCTCAGCAAAAAAAATACAAAAATTCGAAAAAATTACCATTGTTTGGTTTTTGAATTTTGTTCTATTCTATTGTGGGAGCTATATTCAAGTGTCTCTCATAATCAAAAAAAAAAAAAAATTTGTGCTATTATTTAGCATTAAATCTTGTTCTTATCTCTTTTTTGAATCATATTCAAGTCTCTCACAATAAAAAAATTCAAATTTCTTGTTTTTACGCAGTCCGTATAAGTCGATCTTCAAGTGTCGGAAGTTTGAACTTGTGAGTTTGATGTACACAAGCTACAAAGCCTGAAAGCATACCCTACGAGAGAATTCTCAATCGAGTGAAATACTTGAGGGCGAGCATTTATTTCTTAGAGTGACGTGCGGGGTTTTGTAGTGAGGACAAGAAAAAAAAAAGAGAAAGTTGAGTGAATTTTCATTGGAGTGACCGTGAAGATTCGTTGTGAGGAAAATTTATTCTTTATTGTGTCTACTAACCATTTCTTGCAAGTATAATGATTGACGATCGTCAATTTCAAATGTTGCTAAGAGGGTTGGATAGAATATGAGAGAAGGAGTTTAAGCCTCTACGTGAGAGGTATAGGCAGTGCGAAGAAGTTGGGACGTATGATAGGCATGTTGATGAGAATAGACGAGGTAGTGGAGTTGAAGGAAGTAGAGGGTTGCATTTGCATCGTGATGATGATAGGCGACTTGAGGAAAATAGAAGAGTGGGCAGAAGAAGTGAACGTGAGGCTAGAAAATATGAATATCAAGATACATTTAAAAACTCAAATTCTAGTACTTGTGATATTATATGTTGTTGGTGTTTAGAGGTCGGGCATGATATCATCCAATTTCCACGTGATGAGGTGACCGTAGTAGAATCGTCTGTTGAGCCGGAATCTGAGGTTGAGGTTGTAATTGAGCTTGAATCTGGGGTTGTGGTTGAGAAAGTTGTAGATGATGGTACTTCACTGGTTGATGATACGAGTACTGTTGAACAAAACATTGTGCAAATTGAATCATTATGTGGGAAAGAAGTGTGTGAATTGTCTACTAAGGAAGAAGAGAGTAGGCAAGGTGAAAATATGGTTTACGAACTTCTTGAGGAACAAAATGTTTCATTGGTTCAATTGAATCTAAATGTTCTTGAGGATCAATTGAAATTTATTCATGAATTGAGTGGGGAAAAAAAATGAAATTACCAAAAATAGAGAGAACAAAAAAGTAAGATGACCATAGAAAGAAAAAAAGAAGAAAGTGATATGATGAGAGAAAAAAGAAAAAAGAAAAAGAGGCCAAAGAAAGAAAAAGAAAAATGAATTAAAGACCCAAAAGAGGGAAAAGAGTGAGGTTGAGAGATATTTATCTTTGCATAAACTTTTTCATGTACCTTTGTACAAAGTGGTTTATTCTCATTATGATGATATAGCCGGTTCAATCCCGAGCAGTGTTATTGCTTATTTGCGGGATTATAGAGATGTCATGATGAGGAGGCAAGCAAGAACTAATGGTGGAGGAAGGTCATGTGTTGATCAACATGACGTTGTAGGCAATCAAGGTGAGGCAAGGTTAGTTGCCAACACAACAACCATGAGGTATGACTTCCGTGCTTATCTTAATTCTTTGATGTGTCTTTTTTAAGAGCTTGGAGAACGTATTGCAAATTTGTTGGTTAAAAAGCCGGATGTAAATTTATCTTTATTCATTGATTGTTATGGATTTGAGACCATGGATGAATTGCATGTGCCTACTATGAATTTTGATGTCTCACGATTTACTAAGTTGATGGGATTTGTTTGTTACAAGAGTTCATATGCATTGGACTTAAATTCGTGTGATGTGGTAAATGATTGCATGGATAATACATTCAGTATGTTCTATTTGCATGATTCGTACCTGTTTGATGATGACTTTGGAAAGAGCATGAATGGATATAAGAATTTTTTTGTTTATAATGGATACAATTTTAAGGAGAATAAATTCTTCATTCTATATTTTTTGCATGAGTTACGTGCTAGTGAGGAATATTGTTGCGATTTTATCATTGATATAATACATGATTATTTGTGTTAGTTGTATATGAAACGACATGTTGAGTGTGATTGTGATACATGCATTGCATATGTGAGAATGACATGTCGACTGTATTCCTATGTCGTACATCAATTATATCTTATTCTTAGTGAACTAAGGGGAGGAATGTAATTTTCATGATACTTAATGAGATTTTATTATTTTCATTTTGTATCATTTGTTATTTATTGTTTGGAGTAATAGATGAATACATAGGAAGGGCAACCGTGGAGTTGGGAATTCAAGTGCGGTTGCGGCGATCCGATGATAGCGCCCACAAACTTGAGCTTAAAGGTAAGCATGTTGATAATATCTTCCTTGTTATTACTAACTTGCTTCGTTTTTGTGTAGATAGACAAGATTTGAGGGCAAATATTTTTGAAGCAGGGGAGTATGATATGAATCTGACCGGGCATGACATTCAAAGGATTGAAAGGAGGGTCAAGGAAGCATTGCATGGACTCATGAGCAATCACGATGAGCTTGCAAGCAATGTTCCAAGCCTCGAAGGGATTGTGATGCATGGAAATGAGCTTGGGGGCTATAGGATCGTTGTGCGAGTGTTAAATGAAGAGGAAGGCAGAATGTTCCGCGTCCAAGCGGTAAAATCTTACCACCCGAGCGCCAAACATACTGTACAATTCTAGAAGACCTAGCGCGCGAGCGGCAGAATCCTACCGCCCGAGCGCGCCGCTAGCGTGAAGAAGACCTAGTTTCATAGTTTAGAGTTTTAATTATTTTGGTAACTAGATTTTGCAATCTTTTGGTTTTATAAACAATATATACACGAATTGTACACACTTTATATTAGATTATTGAGTTTTATCATATTTTGTGAGTTTTCTCTCAATTTCAAAGCTTGAATTTGTCACCTTTGTGTATTTTCTCAAATCAAACTTATCAAAGTTTAAAACTTCGTGGCGTTTGTCGATTGTTCTTCACTCGAATTGTCAAATACGAGTTCTTTGAAGGTTCGTTTGAATTTCGATTGTTTATCTCGTTAATATTTATTGTTATGTTTTTCGTAACTTAGAGGTGAATATTACAACCTTACTTGCGTTAAAAAGATCGGAACAACACAACCGTTTCTTTGTTTCATCGAATCGAGGGCGTGACTCTGTATTTGAGCGCATTTGCTTTTCTGGTCAAAGAATCGCATCATTCTAGTTCCAATAATATTTTCATTAACCGATCGGGGAACTAGATGCCAAACCTTGCTTTTCTCGAATTGATTAAGTTCTTCCTGCATTGCATCTATCCAATTTCAATATCCTAATGTTTCATCTATTTTCTTAGGTTCAAGTTGGGATACAAAAACAATATGCATGAATTCATCTATCGTTTGTTTTATAATTCTATGAGAAACGATCGAATTATCGATGAGCAGCTCGAGTGGATAATTTGCATTCTACTGGAGGCTTGATCTAAATGGATTTAGATTTGGCTGTTGAACTGTTAGATCTTCATTAGTTTTTGCATTATCCTATTTTTAATGTATTTATGGTTGGTGGTTAATCACCAAATCAATTTCTTCAACCGATTGATTTTGGGCAGATTGTCGGTTGGACTTATTTCATTTTTGTATCATATTTTGAGACATCATCTATGCACTTTACGTCATACTTAGATGAACTCATTGTGAATTAGCAAGAGGTGTGCTCATGAAAAACAAAAGAAGAAAAAAGAGAAAAGAAACAATCTAGAACTTGTCTGATTATCTTTCGAGGCGAAAATACAGAAGAAAATGACTTGGGGATGATTTAGACGATCCTTGAACTATGTGAGCCTTTCGAGCTTACCCTATGCATCATTATATCTCTAGTATCCCATTTTGAGCCTATAAAAATCGAATGGAGTGTGTCAAAGACATACAATTAGCCCACATTCGTATTCCTTCAAAATCCCACATCAACTACCTAATTTTAGCATATACACTATTCATATAACTTAATTTGGAGAGAAATAAACCCCTTTAGCGCTTTAAAATTTTCAATAACTCCCATGTGTTGATAATTGATAAGAAAAATTGGAGGAGTTTGGAAAAAAAAATCATGAAGAACGAGAAAGGGATTGATGAAAAGATGTATATAATTATAAAAGAAAAGGAGGAGGAATGAATGTTGTATGATGTGGTGATTGAAAAAAAAACTAAAAGGGAATATTGTTGAAGATTGAAAAAAGCTGGAGTAGAAGAAAAAATGGGGGAATATGAACGAAAGTACAAAGAAGATAAGAGATGAAATGGTGCGCTTATGATTAAATTATTTATTTTCTCTCATTTTGAATATCACTACCTTTATTATAGTCGTAAGCCGTGGCCTAACATTATAAACTTGAAAAGACATTGACCGGGTCATATTCTTCCAACATTTAGTGGAGAAAGGTATGAAAGACAAGCTTATGGAGAGTTTTCTTTTTAAAAAAAATTTCAGAAAATATGAGCACTCCTTGAACTAAAACACCTTTCAGGAATATGAGTTTTGACTTCGACACTACACTCGTCTCATTATTTTGATCTCTTCTAGTGAATGCTTGAGTTTTAAAAGTTGCAGCGAAAGTAAATTTTATGATTTTCGAAGTGCGATCTTTTGATTGAGTGACACGGAATTTGGTAGGTTGAAAAGTGTTAATTGTGTCATTTTTGTGGTGAATCATTGAATATTCCTTTGTCATATTTTTATTCTCTGATTTGTTCGAGGACGAACAAATGCTAAGTGTGGGGGATTGATAAGGCCAAATCTTACAAAGATTTTAGGGACTTGATTTTTTAATATTTGTCTTTATCTAGAATTTTTATCCCTAATTATGTGGTTATTTGAATTAATAATTGTATATTTGAATAAAAGTGAAAAGTGTTTAAATTGGGATATAAGATAAATTTACTAGATTTCAAAGGAAACAAAATATCAAAAGAAAGGAAATAAATTATTCTTATATTTTATTCCTTGATGATATTGAAATTTTGGAAAAATCTATGTAAATCTTGATAAAGATCTTATCTACATCTTTTTTTTACTTGACATGTGCTTAAAAAGTTTTGAAGGATGAAGCCCATTTAGGAGGATAAAAAGAGGCGTGAAGCAGAGGCACGAGTACGTACAGAGGGAGGAGAACAGAAGAGAGGACGGAAGTGCAGGAAAGAAGGAGGAAGTGAACAGCAGAGAAAGGGAAAAGAGGAAGGAAGCACAAAACAGAAGGCAACAGTGAAGCAGCAACAGTGAGGAAGTGCAGAAGGGAGGAAGACAGAAGGCAAAAGCTGGAGGAATTCCTCAATACACGCCAAAACACTGAGAATTCTTTTCATTCAGTCGTTCTTATTAAATCTATCTCATGATCATTGCTATATTTAAAGTTAGTAGCATTCAACATGCCTCTAAATTATTGTATATTGCTACTATTATTATCACGACATATAAAAGATTCATCAAATACCACATGCACATATTATTCATCTATTAGGGTTCTATAATTATAAACTCTATTAGCTTTATTAACCGAAGAAAATCATAAGAACACATCAACGTCATATTTTGCATAAAAAGCGTTTAAGTGTGTTTTTACTATTATTGCGAATAAAAAACTTACAATCAAATATGCAAAAATATGATATTTCTGGCTATTTGACATTCCAGATTTCGTAGGGGGTCTTCCCATGATTCTTATTAATCATTGATCTGTTTTTTGTATAAAATTTAGTGATAGCTTCTGCACAAAATCTTTGAGAAATTTGAACGGTGCTCCAATTGTACTGGATAACCAACAAATCTGAAGAGAATGTCACGTGTCCTTGTCGTCTTTCCAAATTTAATATTAAGCAATATATTTCCTTGGACACTAGCTAGATATAGTAACTAATAGTTCTTTATTTCTGTTACATATAGAATGATATTTGTCCTTTCTGATCATATTCAAAATTTAAACTTTGAGAAGACTAGCTGTTGTACAGAGAGATTCTCTTCAGATCAGTCAGTATGCAACTCAATTGGTCTTGAATAGGAATAACCCAACTGATTTAGAAATCCAGATCAATTATCCTTATTGTTCCTTAGGGTCATCGGTCCGAACTAGTTTACTTAACCTATATACAATTGCTTAACTGATTTATTAAGTCTCTTTTATCATATTAGTTCAATATTGTCAGTGTCCAATCACATGAGTTTATTATCTCCAAAACTTAAATCAAATTTTATCTTTGACACACTATGAAAAATGAAGCCTGTCAATGAGCTACAAGCGTTGGAAGGAATTATTTATGTCAAACAAACAATTAGAAACACCTTGAGCTTTTCAAAATAGGTCCGAATCAAATAACAATGATTCGATAACTCAATTGCATATATGAGCAAAATACATGATTTTTCGAAAGGGTATTGTATGGCTAAAATAATCAATTATAAAATTTGAGGACCTAGTTCGGAACTTGATTCTAAAAATGGGATCAACTGAATCCAAACATAAACATTATATTCTAAAGGTAGAAAACTAGAGGATAATAAGAATGGCCTTCATAGATGCCAAGGATTGGTCGAGTCAATTCTTGGTTCATGTACATATTTCATATCGCCAAAATGAGTAACTTGCCTACAGTACTTGCGATTGATGATTGATCTTGATCTAGATTGCGAATAATACTTACAGTTTTTAAGGGGATAATACTCATTTTCGTCCTTTTCGTTAACCGCTTTTCCCATTTCAGTCCCTCATGATTTTTGACTGCGTAAATAATCCTTCATGTTTTCAAAATATTCCCGAATTGGTCCCTACCGTTTACCTGACGTTAAGATTAACGTTGACTCATATCACGTGCCACTCACATGATCATTTGTTTATGAAGGCAGTCAGTCGAGTATTTCTTTTCAAAATTACTCCCCCACCTATACAAGAACCCTAATCCCCAAATCAAACGATGGAAGGAAAGGGAATGTCGAACTCGAAGAAAATGTAGCAATTCCAGATTCATTGATTCCATTACAACATCTGCCATGGTAAAGGCTTTTAATTATTTTCCATGATTTTGTTGTAGATTCTCGATTATTATGTTCGTAGCATTCGTATCTTGTGAACTTTTATGTAATTTTGAAATGGAATATGTATGTATATACTGTATCTCAACATTTTCGAATTTAAATTTCGAAGGTGGTTTATCAATATTTTGGTAAATTGTTAGGATAATGATGGGGGCCAACTCGAAGGTGGTTTATCAAAAATTTTAGGATATTTGATAGGATATTTTTCTAATTTCGAAGGTGGGTTATCAAAATTTTTTAACAGAGTAGTAGCATTATTATTTTATTACAAATTTAGTTTGTATTGTGTAACTTTCTCTGTGATTTGCTTACGTGATTTTCATGTTTACTTTATGCATTTTTTTTTAATTTTGAAATTTCTTATTTAATGCAGAGGAAAACATATATTGTATTTGTTGGACGAAAACCCGGTGTTTACGAGAATTGGGAGGAGGCTCAACTTCAAGTGAATAAATACAGTGGAGCTTCTCACAAATCCTATTGGAGTAGAGAAGAGGCACTGAAATCTTTTGATGAGTACATGAAAAAAAATCTGGTGGAGCTACTACTTTTAACTCTGACGAGGAAAAATGTTCAAGTTCAACATGTGATGCAAGTTCGAGCGGAAAACCGAAAGAGTATGAAAGAATAGCCCACTTAGTGGAGGCTCAAATGGAATTAGAACGTGAGAATCGAAAAAATGCATTGAAAATGGAAGAGTTGTCTAAAGAGATCAAAGAAATACTACAGTCCCTACACCTTGGTGAAGATAAATAGAGTTGTTGTTGCTTCTGTTGGTGGCGCAGCTAGTGAGGCACATCTAGTGATGCATGTGTTTGTATCATTTTCGATTATCCTGCTCTTGTGTAAACACTGAAGTTTCTTTTATGTATTATGGGATTTGAATTAACAATGCAACAATCTGTCTTCAACAATGACTTGAGTAAGATGTATAATATTCATCTTGTGTTTGCAACTGTGATTGTTAATTATTTGTGTCCAAATTTTAGATGTATGAGTACCAGCACTATTACGAATAGCAGTGTCAATTCAAATACCAGCACAACCAGCACCATTAAAATGCTGGATCAGTACAACCAGCACCATTAAGAGATTTCCCAATTCAAATACCAGCAGCATTAAAATGAAGAGATTTTCAAAACTACAACATTTACTTCCACAACCATTAAAATCCAACAAAAAATAAATAACATGTCCACAACCACTACTTCCATAAAATGTAGAATCCAACAAAACAAGATAACATGTCATCAACCACTAGTTCCAAAACCATCCAAGATTTTGATGATGATCCAGTACTTTCAAGATTTTGATGATGATCCAGTACCCTTTTTCTTTGCGGCATCTTTCATTAAACGAGATCCATTTGATTCTGTCGGTGTTTTTTTCCTTTGATCATCCAATGAAGCTCTCAAACTAGACACAGTTACGAAGTTCCTTCCGCCTTTCACAATAACATGTGTTCGTTTGTTGAGTACTTTATCGACCTGAAAAAAAGATAAATAAACTCAAACATATCCAACTCACGAAAATAAATGTAAAAGGTTTTTTTGCACTTACATTAACTGATGAGATTCTGTTAGAGCTGCCAGTAATTGTTACTCCACTTGCTCGTTGTCGTACTACCTGAAAATAAATATTTAAATCCAAAAACTTTTACATAAATTATTGTCACTTAAAATAAACATAAATACACAAGAAGTAGTTTATAACCTGTAATTTTTTCCTTTTTTTGAATGCTGCTTCAGCACGTTCAACAGTTTAGTGGAAATGAATCTTTCGCTTTCATCTGACGTTGTGTTGCCTTGTCCAGTCGCAACAAACTCGGCTTCATTGCATGTTTGTGGTGCAGATTCAATGTCACCTATGAAATGCTCAATATTATTTAGATAAAAATTAAAATACGAAACTTCAATATCATAAAAGTAACTCCAGAACATCACCTATATCCATTTCATTGTAATTTTGCGGTGCTTGAATTTGACCTCTGTCCATTTCATTGTTTTCTTGTGTTGGCTTATCTAAACCACTTGCTTTAGTTATATTGCAACTCCTTTGATTGTGTCCAAACCCACCACATGTCCGACACTTGTTGTTTCGTTTCACACCTTTCAACTTTGATTGTCTTGAAGCAGGAACTTCATCAGGTTGTCGCCTTCTCAACTTGGCTGGCCTACCAACTTTTTCTTTATAGATTGGTGGTAATGGAGGAGTTAACTGGCATTCAGGCCACAGGGCTGGACCATTAATGGGCATGATGAAGCGCGAGTAACACTGCTTGTATTTCAAAACACTGTAAAAACGATGTACATAAGCCTCGGGGTTCTCTTGCTTACACCAAATAGCACAAACAGCATGTTCACATGGAATTCCAGTCAAATCCCATTTCCTACAACTGCAAGTCATCCTACACAGGTCAACAGAGTGCTGCTGGTGTAATTCTGTAATCTGAAAATGTGTCTCATCAGCCATCAAAGGACTAAACACAGCTGCTTCCTTGCTATTCTTTGCCAACACAACTTTAATTTTTGGACACATCACACCATCCCATTTCTCGGCCTATTCTCTGTTCGTTTGAAACCTGACCATTAACAAATTTCTTAATGTTTCGAACATTGAAATGATTGGTTTTTCTCTTGCATCTAAAATCATGCTGTTGAAACACTCACACATGTTGTTAAGAAGTATATCACATTTTGGAATCGTGCTGAAGTATGCCTTGGACCAGTGTTGTTCAGGTTTTTTGCTCAACCAAATATAGGCATCATGATTGATCTTTTTCAAGTCTTCCATCCGCCTTTTGAACTCTTCAACTCTTGTTGCCCTAGCCGTAGCCCAAAGAGCATTTTTAATCCCCACACCTCTGAAACCATCGTGTTTCATGTTGGTGTATAGATGCCTAACACAAAATCTATTTTCGGCATTTGGAAACAAATTCTCAAAGGCAGGAATCAAGCTTTTTTGCTTATTAGACATGAAGGTCCAACCATCTTCATTCTCAAAGCCAATATCGTTATTCAACAACTGCAGAAACCACATCCAACTATCCTTTGTCTCTCCTTCCACCAATGCATAAGCAATAGGAAAACTGTTGTTATTTGGATCTAGGCCAACTGCTGTCAACAACTGCCCACCAATATTGGTTTTCAAAAAACATCCATCCACTCCAACCACAGGTCTACAAGACTCCTTAAAACCTTGTTTACAGGCCGAGAAGCACACATACAGCCTCTGAAATCTTGGCGCATCATCTCCATCAGTCAGTTTCAGAATCACAGATGCACCTTCATCGGACCTTCTCAGTTCAGCACAGTAATTTCTTACTTGGCTAAATTGTTCCGCTATGCTGCCATCAACTAGCTTTAATGCTTTTTTCCGACCCAAATAAGCTTGTTTATATGTGAGGGATACATTCAAAGTAGATTTAACCTCTTCTCGGAACTCTCTGGTACCTAACTTAGGATTTGATTTCAATTTACTCACAAAAGTTTCACCTAACCAGCTTGACTTGATGTTTTTGTTCTTAACATTCCAATAGCAGTTTTTGTGCTCAGGTTTAAATGTCTTTATCTGCCAGCAACTGTCCTTATTCACTGGTGACACATGAATAACACATTCACATCCTTCATTTTTGCAAACACCTCGAAGCCTACTTTTATCATTCTTGACAAAGTTCACTACCATCCCTCGTCTAATACAATGACTTTTTATAGCAAACTTTGCCTCTTTTTTGGAATTAAATATCATACCAAGCTTCAAATCAGGATTTTCAGAGTAGGCATACATTTCGAATTTTTGTGAATCTTCCTCTTGAGAATCAAATGCACTCTCTAACTCATCACTTTCTGCACAATCATCATCTCCTTCATCACCTTGCATTCTCTCAAACAAATCATTGAAAATATCACCATCAATAACTATATTTCCCCCTTCTCCCATAATATTATCATCTTCATCGAAATCAAACTCACTATCATAAAATTCTGCCTCATCTTCATCAGTGATTCCAACCCTTGTTTTCGGTGCAACTTCTTTTCGTTTCTCTAAAACACCAGATGCATCTATCTCATTTATTGAAACAAATTCATCATGTTCAATATAAATTTCCACTTCAAAGTTTTTGGGGACGTGGTTCCTAATTTGAACCACATCAGCATCACTTTCCAAATATCTACCATTGTTCAAAGATTTACCGATTTTGTGCCAAAATCTGAACTTATCTTTCTCCACGCATCCTACTTGCTCAGCATAACCCCAGAGTTCAATCAAGCCTATCTTATCCATATCCACAAAATCAAAGTATTCAGTACTCCCACCTTTGTACGTTTTCCTCTTGCGATTGCTGTCCATTGAACCATTGTAGTACAATTTAATTGTAACAAGAGTGGGTTCTCGCATCCAGCCTAAAATGCATAAGAGTAACATAAGTAAATGTGATAAATCTCAAAACATTTATCCTCAAAGTCAGCACATTAAATAACAGAAACATTACCATAATTTGGGGTGAATTCATGAGACATTATACTTCTTTTAGCCATTACCGACTTCCACTTTAGCAAATATACCAAACTGTAATTTCAAAAAAGAAATCGGTGGTGTTTCTTCGAGTTCGCCTTTCCCTTTCCTTCATACGTCTAATTTGGGGATTAGGGTTCTTGTAGAGTTTGGGAGTAAAAGGTAAAGGAGTCAACGTTAATCTTAACGTCAGATAAACGGTAGGGACCAATTCGGGAATATTTTGAAAACTCGAAGGATTATTTACGCAGTCAAAAATCATGAGGGACTGAAATGGGAAAAACAGTTAACAAAAAGGACGAAAATGGATATTATCTCGTTTTTAAGAATGAATGATTTTATCATCATCGATCCTCTATATACAGTAATTAATCTCAACCCTGCTTTTATCCTATACTAGATTCTTGAACTAATAATATGTCATAAAATGGATATAGATCTCTGAAAAACCCTTTGCCCTGGAGCAAGTATAGCCAACGGGTCATAAGCTAATTTCCTCTGAACAAAAGTTTCCCACCGTGCACCAAAATGCCTTCGCCACTCCACTTGTGTAGTATAGAAAGGTAAATATTGCTTCACTCCTAAACTGGCCGCTTCACAGAAATCCAAAATTCTTTTGTTCAGGCTCAAAAAGTTCTGCAAGCCGTCGTTCTCCGCCGCGTGCGGAAGAAAGGCCACCAAGTAGAAAATGTCCTCTTCTGGAAGTACAACCGAGGTTTTGTTATCCCACCTGGAGTACAAGGCAAGAGTTTATATATGTTTAGTTCCTAACTTCAACAACTTTGGATATCTATTGTATTCAATGAATGGGACTTTTACTTTGATTTGTTCACTGGGTAGACAAGGACTGGGCCGTTGTTTGTGTCCGTTAACATGTTCCCAAAGACAACCTCAGCGAAGTTGTTGATTTTGCTTCTTGGAACCAGAAGATTGAGCCATGGATGAGGAAGATCCCATAATCCTTTCGACCGGAGTTTTAATTCTGCCGAATGCACCCGGTCCAAGAATTTCGTGTACGAGACTTCTGTGACGAAGAGTGTTGAAGGAATGTAGTTTAGTTTAGACAACAAGAACTTGATTTCCTGTAATAAAAAAACACTTGATATATATTAGTATTCTTTTGCTATTCCAATGGTTGTAAATTTTTAGTTACTCTCACCTGGTTTATATTATCGGACTCCTGAGGGTCAAAATTTTTAGTCAATTCCAGGCAAAACAATGTCTTTCCATCTGATACAAATTTGCTGGCTTGCTCTGGCTCTTCTGGGCTGAAAGATGATCTCCAGTTGTTAACGAGACCCGTCTTGTTTACGATCACAAGGCCTTCTATGTAATCAAATGTGTTTTCCGCGGATATCAAATTCTCCTGATCTCTAGAAAATGTTGAAAAATCTGAATAAAGTACTCGAATCCACTTCACCTGTGGACGATTCAAGTAAAAGTATGATAAGCTATTCTGCAAGACTTGAACAAATTTTTTTTTAATGACAGATTCAGGGTGTTGTTTCTCGTACCATCTTCGGTGCCGGCTCTAGAGCGATCCGAGCACGAGTTATGATTCCGAACTGGCCGAGCCCCCCCAAGACACCATGAAAGAGGTCGGCATTCTTCTCTGCGGAACAAACGACTACTTCCCCTTTTCCTGAGTTATTTCAGCCAAAATAATGAATCAAGATTAATGATATTACGTCATAAATCATCTTTATACTCAAATATATATTACCTGTCACAACTTCAAGCTGGTACACGTTGCTGATCTGGGGACCGTGCCGAAAAGCCTGCCCGCTGATCCCGGCATTCGACAACGTCCCACCGACTGTTAGATGCAAGTAATCCGTCCAAGATTTGGGCGCCAATCCATATTTCAAGCACTCGTGCAGAATATTGATCCACAATTCTCCAGCTGAGACATCCACAAAAGGGAATCTTCCTCTATGAATCTGCATTTCTTGCCCACTTATTAATGATTCCATATTGATCACAATTCCTTGCGGCGCCTGCGATTGGCCCTGTAGTGAATGGCCATGGCCTCTAGCTGCGATCGTAAGCCCCGAAGCCGGACCCATCTGCAGAACATGTTTTACAGTCGAGGCGATGTCGGACACTTTCTTGGGGCGGAGGACCGCCGACGGGAGGAAATGGTAGCGGTTGCCGAAATCTCGGGCGGCGAATTCGTTTCCATGGAAGCTAAAACTGCCCTGAATTTTTAATGAAGAAGGGATCACGGTGAAACAGAGGCTTAGTTTGATCACCATGCAGAAGAATACCAACAAAATTAAGAGATTTGGCGTCAAAAGAATGTTGCTTCGTTCCATAAAAGACATGGATATATTGTATGTGTAAAGCTTCCTGGTGTTCTACAAGTGGAAAGTGAGGAGTTGTGTTCATTGGTTTGAGGAGTCTGAGGAGAGAATTTAAAGGGATTTGGGGTTCAACCTTTAAATAAATAAATAAATAATATTAAATTTGATTTATATATTATATTCAATCATATTATATAATTTAAATATGTACATTAGAGGACCTTTAAATTTATTGATATGGTTTTGATTTTGGACAGTTTTGGATTTATATTTTATTTTTTTTATCTTAAGAAACCAAAAAAAAATCGTGGCAATTTCGGTTACGTGACCAAAAATGTTATTTGGATTATTGTTTGGTCTAATAGAAACGATCAAATTAATTTGGATTCGAGTTTATTTTAGATCTATTTTATGCCATCATGTGTATTTAATTTATTTGCAGTCACAAACACGAGTATAATGTGGAAAACGGTTCCTTCCTAACTAAACAAAAAGTTTGGTTACTATCATATACTCTTTTGATTAAAGAAACTAGACGATGAAGTTAAAATTTGGCAAAATAAAATTAGATGGCCACTATTTTGCATTATTCTAAGTTTTATATATAAATTTAGTTTAGAAACATATAGGAACTTTCTCCGACAATCCAAAGTGGGATTCACCAAATCTTCAATTTTTATAATCCATCATGAATAATGGCAATTTCCTTCATCTTTCCACATTGTTACCATGTCAAGTCCTCCTTCCATGTGTGTTGAAAGTCAAAGAAACTTCTAAGTCGACATGATTTAATTAGGGGACATATCAATTCAGTCTTTTTTATTTTATTTTATTTTTACATGAGTCGTTAATAGTCAGTGTATATTTTATAAACATCCACCTAACATAATAACTTTCAAACCATGTTAACCAGTTAAATCACGTTGGACAAGTCGTCAAAAAAGTTCTTTTAGTGTATTTTTCTCCGCTGAACATCGATCATTTCTGGAAAGGTGTTGTATATGATTGATATATGACATGTTTATTTTCGTAACATAGGTGGTTCGAGGTAACAAAATAAATAAAATCGTTATATTAAAGACTTTAAAGTTTGATGATTTACTCTATGGGGAAAATAAGATAAATTTGTTTGTTAAAAGCTAACATCACGTATCTAAAGGGGAGATTGGATGAGAGGGACTGACAGATCTTCCTTGTATAGATATGGTTTTAGCCAGCAGGCATGTCCAACTCCATTTGAAAAAGGTCCATACAACACGTGAATTCCGAATTAATGCGTTTTCTTGGAAATTTAAGGGGATTGGGACCCTTCCCAATGGGTAAAAAGTCTCCTCTCTTCGCTTCCATCTCCGGTTTCTCTCTACAGAAACAGACCCGAAAATTTATTTAAACAACACCAACTTCTTCATTTTCAGAAATAAAAACTTAATTATTGGATCTAATCTTTTATTATGTTGTTATTACACTAGAGGATGGTGGATACTAAATTTTAGTATCATGATTGTTTTTGTTTAAATGGAAAAAATGTCATTTTTAATTATTTAATATAATAATTTTATGAAAAAATGAAAAAAAAACTTTGTCACGTTTAACTAACCAAGATATGAAAAAGATACAAATATTTATGTAGAGAAGAAAATATAAATAAAATATCATTTTTGGATATCATGACTTTTATATATATAAAGAAAATATAAATAAAATATCATTTTTGGATATCATGACTTATATATATATATATATATATATATATGTTAGCTGGGTGTGTGCAATTTTGTTGCGAAGTCGCTTGTAGGCCTTTGTTCCCAACATGTGGACCATCCCGATCTGATTTTGCTGTGCTGATTTAGATTGCAGATCAAACACGTTTTTTAGCTTTGTTTCCACTAGCTTACTTCTATGATATTCAAATCTCCCTTTAAACTCTCTAAAAAAATAAATAAAAAATCAGTTGGAGGTCATTCTTCAAAGAGTTGATTCAGTCTTGGTTTACTGCAATAACACTAGTGTTGTTGCGTGAACAAAGAAATCAATGTCTCATCATCGATTCAAATATATGTTGAGGAAATTCTACATAATTCGGGAGAATGTAGGAAGATGTGACAAATCAATAGAGAGAGTCATCTCTGCAGATAACCTTGCTGAACCTCTGACGAAACCCCGGCCAGGACAATTGTTTGAGAAGCATCGTGAAGCAATGAGTTTGAGAGACATGGGTAGAGTTGGCTATAGGGCAAGTGAGAGATTGTTATAGTAGGTCATCAGAGAGCCAACTTGTGTCTTGGATATTATTGAGATTTTTCTCTCAACATAAGATCGTGCAACTCATTAAGAAGCATAATGTATATTCTAAATTAGTTCTTAGTCGATTCAACTGCCTAAATTAAGAATCAATGTTGTTCGAACTTGAGACTAGCGTTTATGATATGAACGTCATGTTTTATTAGTAAGACCATGGAGATGTCCATTTATATAGATGGATGATAATTTGATTATGCACTGAACAACCATACATTGGATATTCCAAATGGTTTTCACTTATCAAGTGAAAAAGTCAGCGGTTATGGTTGTACACCATTATTTCGTGGCCCAAAGACAATGTTAAGGCTCTGCATTCTAGTATTCAATTTGATCCATTTACTGACTCTATTGAGAGTACTCAAATGACGAGGTTGGGTGTAGTTTCGAAATATGTAGAGCCAATTCATTGTAGTCGGAGATTCACCGCCCACTCAACGGTGAAAATATTATATGTGATATGATGAGTTAATAATGCAACGAATCTCTGGTCAGAGTAAGACATGTGCATTTTGGAAATGAGTTTCATCAGTTTCACATATCATGTCACTATTATTATTCAAAGATACATCATATCATTATCAAATTAATTTGCAATTCTCGATATACCAAATGGTTGCAAATCCAATCGGGATATAAGAGTTGAAGTGACCGTACTATATGCTAATCATAACTTGAAGTTCTTACGGGCACTATCTGTGATGCCTAGAGGATCATGAGGCGATGCTACTAGATGCTCTTACCATGATCTGATGAGTACAATCAGACTTCAGTTATGACGTTTTTGATCAAGGCGTTGATGAAAGAAATATGGCTAATTAGGTTAAGCCCGAATAGGAACAAATTTTCTCTGAATCACATAAAGTTATGAACCAACGACTGTCTGTATCCCTGAACTATTGAGAGTCGCACAAGTTTTTGATTATGTGTTCCCATTGATGTAGTCAAATTCAAGGAGTTGAACTTGACGATTGTAGTTTGATAGAGATCAAATAGATTTCTTATAAAAGAATTTATAAGTTGATTCCAATTAATGGAAGTTGTGGAATTTAGCTTAGCTACTAGTTAAGTGAGAAGAGTGAAACTGGCTGCTTTAGTATATGAGTTCACAAAACTGACAGCTACCAAAAATGGATCAGTGGAAAATTTTGTCTTTCGAAATTTTCATTTTTCATTACCTGAACGAGATTTGTATCATCGATATATCGACGCTGTCTAATTATCGATCGTGGTTATAACGAGTTCACAATTATTTGTTTAGTAAATAACAAATTAGTAGTAATGACTACTAAGTTCAAAATTTTTCTAATTGAACATTATAGAAGAGTCCAGAATAGATTAATTAATTAATAATTCATTGAATAATTAAATAAAATTTATTTAATTTAAAGTATAAATAAATATATGTATATGTTTGTATTGTGTGTATATTGTATTATAAAAAGTTGATAATAATTTAATAATGCATGGTATTTTCAAAAGCGAAAAATACATACATGAGAGGTTTTTGAATAATAGAAAAACAATATCCTAAAAAGGAGAGAGTCCTGATTAGACGATGAAGAAATTTTTTATATGTGTCTAATCAATTGTTGAAAAAATGCACATAACAATTTTTATACAAAAATTTTGTCCACCCAAATTTTTCTCTCATCGTCTCCTCTCACAAAGGCTGAGACACTTCCTTCACAGCACCACCGTCCCGACGTCTCCGCAACACCGTTGAAATTTTCAAATTACGACGATCAACTTTCAACGCACAATTTTGTTTGGATCTCTACTTCGACCTATACGATGAATTCAGTTTCTCGTCGTGGACTTGATTCAGGAGATTGAAGAATGTGGTCGATTCTAGTAGATTGTTCAAATGGTTTTGTAAAAAGACCAACTCCGCTAATTTTGAATTGATTTGATGTCCAACTTTCTTAAACACAAAGGCAAATCAAATCTAAACTTCTTATGAATGGTTTAAATCATTCGATGTCTAAGAAAGTTTTGATTGTTAAAACACAAAAATTTTTAAACTTCTGCTACCCTTTGGGTGCGAGAAAACGGCACACTAATATCTCCATAGACTAATATTTTTTTTCCTATTTTGGGTAAGGAGTTTCGGTTACATTTATAGACAACATATTTTTGGAATCTTGAATAATTTGTTGTTGTAATGCTTGCATTATTTTGGCATAATAAATTTTTTTTTTCATAAAAACTCTTGTGAGACGGTATCATGGATCAATTTTGTGGGTCGAATTTCTTATTTGGGTCATTTATGAAAAAGTATTACTTTTTGTTCTAAGAGTATTACTTTTTATTGTGAATATCGGTAGGGTTGACTCGTCTCACAGATAAAAATTCGTGAAACCGTCTCACAAGAGACTTACTCAATTTTTTTCTTTCATTTTAAAATAAGACCGAAATGTTTGATTTTAAAAAAAAAACTCGAGATTGCTCAATTAAATATATTTGAAATTCATTGCAATTACCATCACCAGTGTCTAAGGAGGTGTATTGGTTCTAGACTTTTAATGATTTTTATGGAGTATAAAAGTCTAGAAGTATTCAATCTAGAATTTTATATACTCTATACAAGTTTAGTGGTATTCAATGTAAACTTTTGTAGAATTTTCAAAAGTCATGTGGTATTCAAACATGACTTTTAAAAAATCTATAAAAATCTATAGATATTCAACTTAAAGATTTAGATGTACATTTAATTTTCATTCTCATCCATATATTTTCTTTTTATTTGTACTTTTTAAAAACATATATATTTTTTTTATTTCTAACAATAATTTAAAATCAAATTTATTAGCATCGTTTATTTTATTTTTGGAGCTCCAGTCACAAACATCATAAAATTTAAAATTAGATTTATTGGAAAAATTTAAAAATTTATTACACTACCTAACTAAAAAAATTATAATATTTTATTGACCTATAAAATGAAAATAATAANTTTCAGGTACAAATAATTTTTTTGTTTGATATATTGTCAAAAATAAAATTAATATATTTTTTATGCAAAAATTTATTTAGAATGAATGAAATTATTTTCAGTTTAATTATTTATTAATATTGAAAATTATTATTATGTATTTTTTAAAATTATTAATTATTTGAATAAACATGTTGAATTGATTTGAATAATTGAAATTTAATATAACAAATTTAGTACTGATTTATTTTTTGTCTTCCGTAAAATCAATAAGTAAAAGATATTACATTGAGAGAGAAATATTTGAAATAAGTAAAAGTTATTCAGGTTCAATTGTTAGTTCAAATAAATTTAAAAAAATCACAATAATAAATTACAAAATTCATACGGTTCTATGAAAACTTTACAAATGTCAATAAAAGTCGTATAAAATAAATCTATAAGATTCTGTAAAAATATTTATAAATCTGTGAGATTCTGCAAAAATCAATAGAAATCAATAAACTCCAAAAAAGTCTGTTATTTTTATTATTATATAACATTGATTTTAAGTCATGAATAGTAGTATTTTGTGAATACGGGCCAGTAAGTGAGGTAGATTCAGTGATGTGTTGCAGGGATATGATTCTTCACTTGAAAGAACAAAGAAAAAAAAAGCTGAGCAATATGTTAGTCAATTCTATCTTGATTTTTGTTACATATGGGCTTTCCAAAAAGTGAGACATACATATGTCATGTTTTTCATGGATTTGACTCAATAAAAAAATGGCAAAAGATATGATCCGATCCAACGGGTTAAAATCACTCGGTACACCATCCACCATTAATTGGACATGAGGCACACACATTTTGGTTCAAGATCCACGGGTTGAAATACATCTGGTGTGGCATAACATTGACCACGAAAAATATATCCATTTTGGTTTATGATTTTTCTGAAATTAATATCAATCACAGATATATTATGTTGGAACACTTAAGTTGTGGAGATCCGGACGCTAATTCATTTCTTAATCATTTTTTTGAGAATAATTGGATCAATTAAATAAGCTGAGTCTAATTTTTTTTTATACAAGTGCGGAACATATCATAATCAATCTGATATCAACATTACAAGTAAAAGATACAAGCCTTGTACGAAATACATTCATCACAAACTAAGGTTCAACATCTACATATCTAATGCTGAAACCAACTCTACTTCTGGGCCCGGATCTCCACGCTAATCTTGTTCTCTCATCCTCTTCTCGACCCTGATCCTGTCCCACCTGTTGTCATGCACACATACAAACACAACAACAGCCAGATAACTCCGGTGAGAAATATATTTCCAGTATAAACAACATATACATGCAATCATATAACAGATATAAAAACATATAACAGTTATCAATCACATGTATCATAATCTGAAAGACATGAATCAATATAAAACTGTGAATCAAACTCTGGACTCATAATCTCTGACTCGACTCTTCTCTAATCTAAGGACCCGATCGAATAAGAACGCAACCTTCTCCTACCTACTTTCCCAGCTAGATGGTGGTACGGTGTTATTCCCAGACTTTGGCATTCTGTATCAAATTTCTGCAATAAGAGTCGGTCTACTCTTAAGCACATCGATACACGAAGAGTCCAGTGTCTTGACGGCTCTGCCAAAGACTAGGCACATCTGTCCAAGACTCTAACTCATGCTTTACTATAAATCAATAGACGAAGCATATCAATCCCATGAATTGCAAACATCAATGCAACAAAATAAAGTATGTGGTTTTGGGAAAACTCAAGTCGAATCTAACTCGAGTCATATCTTCCCGGTTTAACATTGATTTATACCTTTCTGTTCGTAGATCAATCTGGTCACTGAAATCAATATCAATCTGGTTCTGCTCGTTCTTTGAAGTCGTCAAAACCCACTCTGGAATGACAAATTCGAGAAGTACAATATTAATATACAACTCATATCAAGATATGATTGATCAATCTCAATTTAATTTTGTCATAATTGCACAATCTCGAGATACCGACACTGCAATATCAATCAATACCAATCTCAACAACTCATTATCAATCAACAAACACAATTCCTCATATCAGACTCTGCACAATCTCAATAAATAGGCTGAAAAATGATAACAATGTCATACGGTATCCGTTCTTCGATCCGGTTTCGATTATACGATGTCTAATATCTCAAGAACATACCGTAGAAATCAAATCATTATTCCTCCAACTTATAAATTTCGAACCATGCTGGAAATCAATAAAACTTACATCCCGTTGAAGCTTTTGGTGAGAGGAGCACGGAAATGAGCTCGCATCGACAATTGGACGGTTAAATCTTGCCAAACCAAATTCCTAAGCTTGGATGAAGTTTTGAAGATTTCTCTGAAGCTTTCCCTCGATTCTTGCTGGAGTTGGAAATGGAATGAAGAATTTTGCCTTTAAATTGCATGGCAAGGACAAGCGGATCATCTCTTGGTGCTACAAGTCGCGCGCATATGCGCGACCATCATCAGCGCATATGCACGAGACCTACTGTCTCGTCGCATCAGAATTCTTCTACTCGCGCATATGCGTGCCCTGACCCCGCGTATATGCACGAGACCTACTGTCTCGGCACTTGTCAAGTTCACTAGCTCGCGCATATGCGCACCTCGTCTCGCGCATATGCGCGAGGTCTTCTGCCTCGACACATGATACTCGCGCATATGTGCGCCTCTCTGCCGCGCATGTGCGTGAAGTCTGCTGTATTCCACATATGCCAAACTCATGCATTTCCAAGTCTGATCTCGGCGTGGTCCGTCTATAAGCTCAACAATTCGTAATCATTAATATCAGATTATCAACATAAAATTCTTGGGCATTACATAAGTTTTGGTGATGTACTAACACAAAAGAATTCTCACAGTTAAATTACAATTCAGTACTCTAATAATTTAATATCAAATAAGTTCAGGAGACCGAATCCGCACATATCTGAAAATATTTCAAGGTTTACCAAACTAAATAGATAAGCATTACTATCTATTCTCAGACTACTGAATACGTATGCGATCATTTATGATACCAGATTTGCTACCTTATTTAATGAAGCATTAATTCAGCTAACCAAAAATTCAGAAAAATGTTCAGTACGCTTTTTTAAGGAACTTTTTACAGCAGTCAGTGCCAAGCATTGTCGCCTACTTTTTTCGAATCACAACGATTGATACATGGCAAGATGAACTGCTACGTTTATAACTTGGATACGATTAATTTCTAGACGTTCAGATCCGAACGTTACAGATCATCTATAAATAAGCCAATTTGTAATTCAGGAAAAGAGATTCTCACGTGATTATATCTTGCTATTCTAAAGCTCTACTAAATTATTCTTGAAAAGCACACACATTAAAGTTCTATCAGATCTATTCAGAGATCAAATTGTGCTACTCTCTACTCATCACAATTTCAGTAATTATTTGAGTGTGTTTGAAACTGACGGAAATAGTTTTTATATTCAGAAGTTTATATAATGTTTGGAATAAGTTGATATTAATAGTTTCAGTAGACAGTGTTTTAGTCCCACTGTCTTTTGGTGAATACTATCTAGAAACAAAAGAAGGAGAGACGAAAAAGAATTTTAGTCTTTGAACTTCCAGAAACAATTCTCGAGTTTTACATACTGTTGTATTGTTTTATTTTTATTTTTTTACAAAGTCTCGGTAGACTAATTCTACATTGTACATCAATTGTCTGCTGAATTTTACTGCCAATATCAGATTTCTGCTGTTAACACTAGTAGAAGTCACCATTTATCCAGAAGCTAAGAAAATTGTGATATGTTTATTCACTCTCTCTAAAGCAGCTCCACCGATCCTAACAAGTGGTACCAGAGCGGGTTTTCTCGACCTCTAAACCTATACATATATATATATATATATATCGATGGCATCGTTCAACAAAATCCCCATATTCTCCAAAAAAGAGTTTGATTATTAGAAAATTAAAATGCAGGCTCATATGACAGCTCATGTCAATGACATATGATACGTTATTACAGACGGACCAATCAAAATCGTGAATATCAATACGTCAATAGCCATTGCCTATGGAGAATCTCTGAACGACTTTTATGAGCGATTCAGTAGCATTGGAAAAGAGTATAAGAACAAGAAAATATCTTTGAAGAGGAATTTGATAGTTACAAAATTTGAATAGCCACAATCCAATTGAAAATATATATTTAAAAAGTCATTAAAAAAGTCAAATCATAAAAAAATTACGAATTTGATGGTTACAAAATTTGAGGAAGATAATGAATTTTTAAAAAACAAATTGATCAAAATAAATATTAAATAATCATGATTTTGACCTCTTACCTCTTTAACAAAGAAAAAGAATGTATACTTTTCTAGACTATATATATAATTTGACGTTAGTGTCACATTGATAGACCAAAATAGTTAGTATAATAGTCTATATATAGTATTATTATTATTATTATTATTATTATTATTATTATATAAAATTGATTTCAATCCATGCATATTGCATGGTAGTGTTTTGTGAATATGTGCCTGTAATTGAGGTGATTCACTGATGTGTAGCAGGGATATGATTCTGTACTTGAAAGAACAAAAACAAAGCTTAGCAAATCAATTCTTTCTTGTTTTTTGTTTCATATGGGCTTTTAAAAGCGAGACATACTGATATCATGTCTTCCATGTGTATATACGGCTTTTGGATTTGACTCAATAAGAAAACAAAGTAGTTTGTGAGATAACACGATTTATATTTATCATGAAAAAAATTATTTTTAATTAATTCAATCGGGTCAGAGATCCGTCTCACAAAATTTATCAATGAGACGATTTACAAGAGTTTTGTGATAAAAAATATACATTCTTGTTTATGATTTTTCTGAAATTAATTAATATTAAACGCAGATACACTAGAAATCTAAGTACTTAACCTGGAGGTACTGAGTTCGAGTACGGGAGGAAATGGAAAAAACCACTTTCAAGAGTGATAAAATTTCATGACTTATTAGCTAATGGAAAATTCCGTGATGAAAAAGGCTCCAGACGAAACTCGCTTACGAAATATGCCTATAAGAGAACCAAAATCAGGATAGATCATTATCATTACATTTTCTACCTTTTTTTCTATAATAATTTGTTGCAAATGTTTTTGTAATTACGATATTTTCATAAAAGAATCGCCATGATCAACTTTATGTGACGGATTTTTTACTTTATCAGATTTATAAAAATTATTATCTTGTCCCCCTTTTTCACTTTCTTTCCGACGAAAGTAGCTAGTGTTTTCATGTCTCATTCATTCTTAGGGAATGAGATAAAATAAATAATCATGAGTTGTTGTTTTCCTCTCGTGTTCATGCCAAGCATCATGACATGTTTTTACTTATACAAGTTATCAAATATTTTTTTGTGAGCGTCAATGATGTGACATTCATCCATTGAATGTGATGAAACATAAAAAAATTGTATATCAAATTGGTGAGTGTCACCTCATCGATGATGCTCACTTAAGTATACATAATGACTGTTGAGCATATCAAAACTGACTGATCATATTAAATCTATATAACAAAATATGTAACATCATTAAATTCTGAGACATGATATAAATTTTGTACACGTTGGAATTCATTACCATGCAATGTATTCAAGTTTGCATTGATTGAATTATTGAAACATATCTTTTTGGCTCCATCTCTCAGATCTCCCTCTCTCCAAATCTCCTTACAATGAAGCCGAGGTAATCTTGTTTCTCATAAAGGAGGCAAAACCACATGTCCAAAACTTTTCAATATTGGCTGTTAATTCTTGAATATTTCGGTTCTTTAATTTTCTATGAAACTGATAAATAATAATGACAAGGAAATATATGTTTTTTTTATCATTAAATATTTTTCATATATTGTAGATTCAGATGATTGATCATAATTAATTTGGCTAAACAATGAAAATAGTTGAATTAACACGAACGCATTGGTCACGGGATCGTTGAATTAAAATGCGGGAAACTGCGATTTTGGTTATGGTTGTTTGTCTTTATGTGATTTTGGTCTTTTATATTATCAAATTCTAATTTTAGTTTGTTATCTTTGATTTTTTGTAATTTTAGTCTCTTTTGCCCATGATGTTGATGTGACATTGACATGACACTTGACATATACGGTGCGACATCAGCATTTCTACGAAAACATTATACAAATATCAAAATTTGAAAGATAAATAACTGAAATTTAAATTTATCAATATAGAATTGAACTTCAAATGTAATATCACATGTATTTTTATTCATTATATTTTTGCTTGTTATAACTTTTTCCTAAAATTTATAATCAGGTCATGAGTTGTACTTATCAAATAACCTACAATATTATTTTATCATCAATTAAAAGTCCTTGTCATACAAATATTGCAGTTAGAATTTTTCTCTCATTTATATATAGCCTTGATATCACTCAGTTGTCCCTAGTTGCTAGCTATTTCTTGTCATATTCTTATCCAAGAATGTGAATTATTGCTTGCAAGAAAATAAATGAACACTTCTAATCCATTTATTTGTCCTTGAAGACAGGTTATGATGCTATTCCAAACATATTCATGACATATATTCTAAAATATTGGATGTAAATGAGACATTTTTATCTTTATTATGGATGGTTTTATAGTCGTAATATTGTCCTGAATAAGATCGATTTATGAAAATTATCGGATTTACCGGTATTTTACAAAATATGACGAGTTGAGTTAGATTCATGTGTTTAGTCCGGGATTTTGAGTGTCAGGTGTTCTAGCTAGAATATTGACGAGTTAGAAACATTTGGCTGAGGATTTGGGAAGTTCTCCACTGAATTATCCGGACTACTCTACATTCTCGTAAACGGTTTCAAATAATCGTAGACCGATACTCCAATTATCTCGTAAACGGGTCCAAGTAGTCGGTAGAGAGAAAATTTTGTAGGTTATTACCTACATCACAAACATACATCAGAGGAACGGGGTTTGTCCGGTGTAGACACTCCGAAGGTCAAATCAGAAAATAATTTAAAGATGTTCTCTGATAGCTAAAGAGTTTAAACATAAAATAATGAGAGTCTACCTTGAATAATGAGAATCATCTATATTTATAGATTTTTAAGAATGTTTAACGGGATTGAGCCTTTGTAAATAATTTGAGTTTCAATAATGGGTTGAATAACCAAATTGAGTCATTAACATTTGCAGGAAATTTACGGCTTAAGAAATGTCTGAATAATTAAATCGAGTCATCACCCATCAATATATATATGTATATATATGCCTGCATGGGCTTAGCTCAGTTGGTCAGCAGCAGTGAATCTTGAAGCAATAACCAGGGATCGAGTATCGCAAGCGACAGTGTGGGAGTTAAATTCCCTCCAATGTGGGGGAGCTCCTTGTGCACGGCGTAGCATAAGGTCTAGTTGCTGTTGGTTGGCTGAGTCACCATGATTTACCTCCTCTCACAATCCTGTCGGGCCGGGGGTGAGGGGCGCCTAAGGTGAGCGATTTCACCTTTTGGATCAATATCTGTATATATATACTTACAATTGGAATAAATGATCCCTATATCCAAATTAAGTCACCAAATAATTAGGTTGGATACATAAAATAATATGCTTGTGTTTTTTCCCCCCGGGATTTCAATTCACTGTCTTTATCTAGAAAGTATCCAAAGTTTTGACAAAGTACTCCCAAAATATTTATTAATATATAAGCTCAAAACATATCGGTTCAATAGTAAAAAAAGAAGAAGAAGAATTTCTAGCTAGAAATCAATGAAATATTTTCGTTCAAACTCATTATCATGATTAAAAAATTAGCATCAACCAAAAATTTTACGAATAAAAAGAACAATAACATGAATACATGGCACTAAGACTGTTATCATGCTCTTGAGGGATGTCCGAGTTAGTTGAGTAAATAAACGTTTCACCAATGGTCAGAAGCTCAATTTTATTACTAATATTTTTTCGGACGAGTCTGTCACATATAGTTTGACCAGTACGATTAATGATAATATCAAGTAACCTATACATATTTGTCGGGAAACCTGGCTTTAGTTTTAGCATTAGGGCCATATTTTCATGAGTCCAGTTTCTTTTTAACATGTCCAATACTCGGCCTTGTCTGAGTTTATTTTGTTTCTCTGATTTGGCAAAAGTTTATTTGTATTTATATAATAAATTGATATTTCGCCATCTGAGTCCAATTTTGCTCACTTGTCCAGTTGAAGTTCATGAATCCCATGTTTGATTATAAAAATTAGATCGATGAACTTGGGTCTAGAACCAAGGAGTAAAATTTTGGGCTTTGGTCCAAATTCAAAATTTTGAATGCCCGCTTTCATTTTCTTCTCCTTCTCCAAAATTTTCTGCAAACTAGTTACTATGTACACGTGATACGTGTGTACAATCTTTTTTATTATTATCGATAAACTAAAGTGAAATTTGACAAATTATGAAGGGACTAAATTGATATTTGAATTGTTAAAATAAAAATAAAAGTGTGTTTTGAAATTAAAAAAAAAAACAAAAGTGTAATATTAATATCATATAAGGGTAAAATTGAAAAAAAAGTTGGTGTTCACTCTAAGTAGTTATTATCATGTCCTCACACTTAATATAATAGTATAGATATCTATTAAAAATATTTATTAAAAATGTTCAAATACCAAAATTTCAGCCACTCATGAAATCCTAATTTTGACAAATTCTTCCAAAAATTTCAATTGATCATTCTCCTAGCTCACACAACTACCGTCGTTGCCTTTGATCCAATTTCCTTGCATCCAGCCGTCACCTCTTTCCAGCCAGCAACTCGCGTGGGTTTATTTGAAGAAAACTCGGCATCTGCCATCAATCCATTATCTCCAAATGAATATGAAACATCTCGATGAATGAAAATTATGATGTCAAAAGCTTCTCCACCATCTGCTCCAAACTTTTAGACCAAAGAGAATATTTTTTTCAGCTCTTCACGAGTTTTCTTTGTAAAAAAAAAAAAAAAAGATTATATCCCTTTCAAAGAGATGCTTTGGTCAGATTTGAACCAGATCATCATAGGAAGCTAGAGGAAGTATATTTATTACATCTCAACATCTCTTTGTTGCTTATGAATCTCAGGATAGAGGACATGTACACACTTTCTATGACTTCTTATTCCACATGGGGAGTTGATGGTTGCTTGATCTTAACTTCGTACTCTCTGGTTGATAGATCTGCTACTGGGGATAATTTCCATATCTCAATTTGTTGGGGCATCTTCAAATCCACTCGACTCCTCTTCTGTGGCTACAATTGTTCCACTAGCTTGTCTTGATGTCACAACTACCATGATGGCCTCTGTCTTAGGTACTCCCCTTACCCATTCTTCTACACTTACTATGACAGATATAGACCCACCTTTCCTAACTCGTTTACTTTGTGTAAGCTTATGTATTTGGATTTATTTGGCTATTGGTCGGCCTTCATGTATATTTGCTTGATTGTTTCCCGATGGGGCAGATTGATGCATGTATCATTGTATTTGTTGCAGCTATGTCCATTTCTGGCCAACTATATATATATATATATATATATATAAGTTTTGTTCATAACAGATAATATTGTATGAGTGTTGGCTATGTGTTGACATAAACTCCCTAATGAATTGTTGCTCATGTATTTGTGCTTTTCTGGAGCTTATCATGTATCAACGGGCTTTCAACGTAGGTTTGTGGAGTAATGATGTAACTATGTATGGTGTTGGATGTTGGAGAGGAGTATGGTGGTTTTTGTATTTTGAACCAATTAATCCAAACAACCTCTTACATTTCTAGTAAAAGCCATAAGTTAGCTAAAACTCCCCACGTCTGAATAATCCATCAGTTTATTTTATAATAAATCAAAACACGTCTCATTTGATAAAAGTGACCTTATGGCCAACTTTATTTAAACATTTTCATCATTGAAAAAAATATATATTTACAACAGTGGCCTTAAGCATACTTTGAGTAAAATCTTGAAAAAAAGTTCAAAATATTTGTAAAAGTGGCTAAAAAGCCTACTCTATATACAATTCAAACTTTTAAGAATGACAAGTTAATCTTCAGAGTCTCCTCATTATGTGTTTTCTTCCTCATTATGTGCAAATAAAAGCAGATTCATAAAAGTGGCTATGGAGCCTAGCTACTTTATCAACAATCATCCACAACTTTAAACAAAAGTAACAATAACAGCAATGTAAAGAAATATGTGTAAAAGTGGCCAAAGAACTAACTCTCTAAAAACCAAGGGTATCAAAATGCAACACGATCCGTCAACTTGACACGATCCAACACGAAAAAAATCAAGTTCGGGTTGGGGTTTTTCGGGTTCGGGTTCGGTGGGTTCGGGTTGGGTCGCGGGTTGGCCCGAATTTTTTTTTGAAAATATTACCTATATTTTTATATATTGTATGTTTGAACAAAATTTATTGTATATTTATATGTTAAATTTTCATCATTTAATATTTATCTTGTATAGTTTTTATTTTTTTAACAATTGTTTATTTGATTTAGTAAATATACTTTTAATTTTCTACAATTAAACTTTCAAATTTAAATCGAAAATTTTGTTATTATGTGTTTAAATTAAAATATTATTATTATTTTTTATTTTTTCGAATTTTTTTCATTAAATTTTTTTTTAAAAAAATAAATAAATAAATTTTGGGTTAGACGGGTTCGTGTTCGGATTGGGGGTTTTCGGGTTGAAAAAAAAAATTTTCGCTAGTTGACCCGAAATCTGACTCACCTGACCCGATTGACACCCCTATTAAAAACCATAATGTATTACTCGGATAGCCCATATGCACATTCAATAAAACGTTACTACACAAACAAAATATGATAACCACAGTAGCTCTAAAGCCGACTTTGTTCAAAGCTTTGCATAACTCCTATGCAATAAAAATAACATGTACGTACAAAGATAATCTTATGTGTTTTGTCATTTTTGATATGGGATTTTCAATAATCATATTTTTTTGGTATATTAAGGTGTCCTTATTTGGTTACTACTCTTGAACCACGATCGAGGAGTTTTTTGTTATTATACTCTTATTGCACTGATTCCACATGTACTGACTCTCAATCAACTTATTTCATGAGTTTAAATTGTTATGGAAATATCACTAATCCTGTTGCGCAATCCACTAAGATGTGGAACTTGTCCACGCAAAAATAAAATGCTTTGTTTTCTTTCACATCTTTTTCATCACTGACTTTAGCTTCGGTAGTTGACCTATAGAAGCAACTCTCTCCCTTAGCATCCTTCTTCTTTGTGTCATGGTGAGTTGCCTAAGAAATTTCTATGTTGGACCACTCTCCATGTTCCATCAAAATCCCTTCTCAGGGGAAGAAAAAATCTGGACCTTTCTCTCTGATGCTCATATGTTCTTTCTAATGGAACTTTGTTCATTAGGCTTCCATCAGAAATCCTTCTCACATATTTTGTTTTCTGTGAACGAAAATAAGGAATCCCGGTGATCTGGTGCGACTTTTTTAGATGACTCCTTGATAACCATGGACTATTTGGCTGAAACTGTTTGTCTAGAGAAATGTTGGTAACTTGACACAAAGGCAAAGGGCTCCCTACCATTTCTAGAATTATTATGTTGAAATGATCTTGTTCTTGCCTCATTATTCCTAGTACCAGGCTTGAAAATTTGTCCTTCGGTGATCAAACACTTCTTTATTTTCCTATTTAGAGTTCTTTATTTTTTCTGCTTTATTTTCTGATTCGAAAATGCATATAAATTTGAAAAATTTTCATTCTTAGAGACCAAGGAATAGACAGTTACCAATTGTCATGTCCCCTTTTTTTGGGGAGAATTTAAGTATTCTCCTGTTGATTTTATCATGCAAAATAGCCTTCAAAGTACGACAAACTTTAGGGCATGATTTAATGAATCATGATACTTACAGTTACTTTTTCCTATTGACTCACCTTTGTAGGTTTGTGCCCTTCGAGCATCTACTTCAGTATTCACTCCCTGAAATCCATTACCAGTCACATCCTTGTATGATTTAGGTTGGTGGATATAATCAGTCACAACAACATGATTTACTTGTTGCTCTTCATTTCCATTTTCACGTACACTTGACTGATTCTTTTCGCCAAAAACCTATTCTATTATCTGTGGTGGTGTGTACCCTTTATCACGACTAGGTGATAGAGGTTGTATTTAAGTATTTTATTGCATCGTGTGAGACTTAGTTTGCATCATTTTGTCTGCATGAAGTTCACATTTTGGTCATTTTATCTTAAATTATTGCACTTGATCACCGCTCACCGAGTTGTACGAATATGCAAGAGAATGGCGGAAAAGATGAAAATTCAACCAGAACTGAATATGGTGGGATAGAGGACCTCGCGTTATGGCGGTATTTCTCGACCGCCCCAGCGCGAGAGGCTGAAGAATAACCAAGTTAGATAGAGGACCTCGCGCTAGGGCGGTATTTCTCGACCGCCCCAGCGCGAGAGGTTGAAGAATAACCAACGGACAGATGCCCTCGTGCTAGAGCTGTAATTCTTGACCGCCCTAGTGCGAGTAAAGAAAAAAATTTGCCTTTTGGCTTGATTCCAACTTGGAAGGAAGGAGGCTGCCACAAAAACCCTAATACACGGAAACAAGGGAGGAGGAGAGGACTTTTCAGCAGCCATTGAAGCTTGGAGTCCGGGGGACCGGTCTTGGCGTTTTAGCCAAGTCTAGTATGTCTAGTTTAGAACTTCTTGTTTAAACATTGTTTTGCATATTTTTATCATGAATTCTAGGAGCTAACTAATACATGTTCGTGAAGCTAACACGATTCTTTTTATCACAGATTCATTCTCTACTACATGCCATGATTCATTGACTTGGAGCTCGACCCGTTAGATCCAAAAATCGAGAGAAATTTTCACAAAAGAACGAGGAAACAAAAATTTAATATGACCGCACAAAAAGAAGTAAGACATGAGGAGGAATAAAAGCAGCATCACGAGAGGCCATGGCGCATACACTTGTTGGAGTATGCACAACCTTCTCTTGATGGGAAATGCCAAAGCATGGTGCGATCAGTTGTTAATGCAAATAAATTTGAAATCAATCTGACCATAATGCAGATGATTTAGAACACAGTCCAGATTGGGGGAACAAATTTGACGATCCAAACATTCATATAGAAAATTTCCTTGAGATATGCTATACATTTAAACATAATGGAATTTCTGATGATGCTATTAGTTTACGCTAATTCTTATTTCCCTTTTCATCGAGAGATAGAGCTAAAGCTTGGTCGAATTATTTGCTTGTAGGTTCCACCACAAATTGGGAGATTATGGCCAAAGAGTCTCTCACTTAGCACTTCCCCCTTCAAAGAAAATGAAGTTGAGAGTTGATATCACCGCCTTTGTCCAATATAAGCAGGAATCATTGTACGGAGCATGGAAGCGCTACAAGGATCTACTGTGGAGATGCCCACGTCACAAACTACCTCTTGGACCTGTGGTACAAACTTTTTATTATGGCTTAATTACTTTGAATCTTACTATGATAAATGCAGCTATTTGATTTTCCAAGGTGCTAGGCTCACTATCGTTCTATGTTGCTTGGCAAGGTGCTAGGCTCTTTACATGGAGCCGTTTGTATTACCTCCTATTTGATCGATGTGGGAAAACTTCTTTTCTTTCAAATTAAATTGAGCATCAACAACGACAACACAGCGTTATATTTTCCTATGATTATCATTGAGTTGTGTGCCTAAGCTGGTGTTGAGTTCCACGAGGATGACGAGTGTTTAAAACCCATGAAGAACATTGATGATTCACATAGGAAAACCAAGATTGGGAAATGACGGTTGACCTTCCTGATGATGCTATACCCAGGGGAATATCTAGCTCCCAAGCACCACCACCACAACCCCGTCGTCATACTAACAGCGAGAGGATCGATGAGTTGTATGCTTGGGCGAACTACCAGACTCAGTATCACACAATTACAAGCTTTTATCAGTCCTCCATGAACGCATTAATGCAAGGGATGGCCACATAGATGGATCTTCACCCCTCGACTCCACCAACACCACAGACATTTCCTACACCGTTCTAGTTTCAGTACGCTTTCCCACATGAGAACATAGTGGGAGTTCCACCACAAGACATTGAGGAAGACGATGATTGAAGAGGGGATTTTTTATGTTCTTTTGCTCTATATTTTATTTGGTGTTTTTCCGCAAATTTTTTTTTTTTGGCATTTTGCATTGAATGTTCCATTTGTTTTTCTCGCTGTCTCGTCTAGTGCAATGGAGACATTGCACGAACTTAGTATGGGGAGTGGATACTCGTTTATGTTGCATATTTATTTGGTTTAGTAGTTTGAATTGTGCATTTATTTTTCTTATTTATTTGTTTGGTTTTTTTTGTTTGCATTATGTCATGTTGTGTCAAATGAAAATTAGTTTTTGGTGTTGAGAGCGTGAACGTGGCCAATGATGATTGTGAATTGGTAACATATATGCCAGTTTTTCTATGTGTGGATTGAACTTGAATATGTCCCTTTGAAACGAGGTACGTACCAGCTGCATGAGAATCAGTTAGGAAAATTTTTCTTTACCTATGAATTGCATCGAGCTTACCTAGACACGTGTGATTTTGTGCAGTTAACCTTTAAATTAAGCATCCTTAGAATAAATGAACCAAATTGATCAATTACTCATACATAAGGGATTAACACATGTGAAAGAAATTTGCACTTGAAAAAGACAATTTCTTGTAAAAAGAACTTTTTGGAAAAAAAATATGTAAGGTAAGGGAAGCCAAATAAATGAATGTAATCATATTCCTAGGCTAAAAGGGAGAATGTATGGATTTGAAGAAAATCATATGCAAAATCTGATAGTGCACGAATTGATCTATCATTACGATCATTTCCAGTTGTAAATTTTAATTACTTTTGGTAGCCCTCATCTGAGCCATAAGTGATGCTTAAAAATTCCTAATGATATGTGTTTTCTAGTTAGTAATTAGTGGAGAAACAGAAATATGAGAGAGGATTTACACCAAAATATCGATTGAAATCTCTTACAAACTTTGGACAATGGATATATTTGAAATGCATGACACTATAACCAACATAGCACAGACACTTTCAAAATCTAGTAAAAATTTTAGTGTGTAAACTTCAAAGGATGAGCGAAAACTGGCGTTGGGAGTCGAATGATGGAAAATATGTTGCATGTTCACTTAGGCATAACTATTCTGCTCGAAGGTGAGCAAAAAGTTAGTATAAGAAAGCTGATATATAGCGTTTTTATGTATTTTATTGTGTCATTTTGAGTCATTATTTGCATGTTTCATTTATGTTGCGTCTATTGTTTGGTCCTTTTAATCATATTTTGCATATTAGTTTTTTTTTTTTTACGTGTTTCAGGTTGATTTGTGCGTTATTTGATCAAGAAAATAAGGAAATATAGGTCAAAATGAAAAATGTAGCGATAGGACATATGAAATTGCCCGCACCTAGGGATGTAAACGATCCAAACCAAATCAAACAGTATCAGGCTTGAGCTTGGTTTGTATAAGATTGTTTGAGACTCGAGCTCGAGCCTCTATTATCAGGCTCGAGCTCGGTTTGTATTGAAATTACTGAGCTCGGAAAAAGCTCGAGCTCGGCTCGTTAAAAGCTCGTTTAGCATGTTAATCAAGCCAGGCTCGAGCTTGATTCATTAATAGCTTGTTTAGTATGTTTAACAAGCCTCGCTTGAGCTCGTCTCGTTTTCGAGCTCGATAATCATAGAATTGAGCTCGAGTTTGAGTTTGAGTTTGAGTTTGAGTTTGAGTTTGAGTTTGAGTCGAGCTTGTTAAAAATTAAATATATCTATAAACTAATTTTAAATCAAACATAAAAATATAAATTCGTTCATAAATAACCAAAACGACATAAATAAGAGCTAAAAAACATAAATCAGCATATTATTGAACATTCCAAAATCATACAACTAGAATATTCATTATATACTGATATCACCAAAATCATACATCTAGAATATTCATTATATACATCTAGAATATTCATTAAATATAGTAGATCGAAGACAGCACATCATTATGAAATGAATTCGACATAATTAACTTAAATTATTGATTAATGTCAAATGACATATCAATTTAGCATGTAAAATTTTTAATTAACCTTCATAGACTAATAGTAAAGTTACTCAACTTGTATATGACTTGGTTATGTAAATTTTTAGGGAAAAAGATTAAGTTGATGTATTTCTGTTAATTTATTTTATTTTAAAGAACATTTTAGTATAATGATATGCAAATAAGATTAAAAATATAATTGTGACTAAATGTTGTGAATTCATCATTTTTTCAAATATGTCTTGTATTCAATTCCTTCCATTGACATTAGTACTAATATTTTTATTTGTCAACTCAACAAATGAGCCAAGCCCAAGCTTACGAGCCACCTAAATAACTCGAGCTCGAGCTCAAGCTTACGAGCCACCTAAACGAGCCGAGCTCGAGCTCGAGCTCGCGAGCCTATTATCGAACATGTTTGCGAGCTCACAAACCGAATATCCTTAGGCTTGAGCTTGGTTTGATTAAATTTTTGAGCTCAAAATCGAGCTTGGGCTTGGTTTGATATGAATAACAAACAAACTCAAATGAGCTTTTTATCGAGCCGAGCTTCAAATAGCTCGCAAACGATTTGGTTCATTTACATCCCTACGAGCTTCGAATAGCTCGCAAATGGTTTGGTTCATTTACATCCCTACCCGCACCCGTGCGCAAAAAGATGAAAAAAAGTAAAATTTGCGCAGAGCTTGCATTGGGGGCAACGCGCACGAGTGGAAAATGAATGCTGGATGTCGAGCATGGTTCGCTAGGGCGGATTAAATTGACCACCCCAACGCGCTGGAGTACAAGAAATAATGCAGATTTTCGAGCATCTCGCGCTAGGACGGGTTATTTTGACCGTTCTATTGTGACACAATATGGAAAAAAATGTCATCGATTTGTTTCCATTTTTCTGGGCAATTACTTGCATGGAAAGCCTAATACACGGTTTTTGTTGGAGACATTCAAACTTTTAATAAATCTTGCATTCAATCACCTTTAATAAATAATTTAATTATTTAATTGTGTTGAATTAGTTTAACATAGATTGAGAGAGTCTGTTAATAAATTAAGGAATCTTGTCAAAAGCATGAGTGATAGTCGAGATTAGTTATTTGAAATAAACGAGGGGTATGTGAACTAATATTCCCAACAAATTTATTCTCACTTGATTTTAAGATTTTCATTGACTTGATTTTATTGTCTTGTTGAATTATAATTATCATTAAATTTTTAGTAGATAAATTCACATCAAATAATCATTTGCTCTCACTAAATAATAAATTTTTGAAGATAATAATTATGTACATAGCTATGTGAGAACGATAGTTGTATTCAGTATATTATAATATAACTTGACTCTTGGACTTGCAATAATTTCGAGAAACAAAGTTTAAATTTTTTTTTTTGGGGATTTTTCAGTGGAAGAAAAGCTCGATCATGTACTGACTGATTTGAGTGAAAATAACAAAATCTAACTTTTAGGAATTCAGACGACGTCGGAATCAAAGTTGATTGTAAGTTCTAATATCTCAAGAGAATACTACAATTAAAACAAAACAAAAAAATAGTCTGAAAATTGAAGAAATAAACCCCTTTGAATTGATAAGACTTATCTGACTTTCTCGCTATCTTCATTATTCTAGGGCAACTAATTAAAAACAGGGTAAATTGTAAATAAATCCCTAACACCCAACTCAAATTTATTCTAACTCCCTACACCTAAAAACATTTGCTTAAATTCCCTAAAAGTTTAAAAAAGACAGAAATACCCCTTATTCCATATTTTATTTTAATTGATCCTGCGCTATCCGAAAATGGTATCAGAGCCATAGGTTAATTTATTTTCGAAAATGGTATCAGAGCCATAGGTTAATTTATTTCAAACACATTATTTATTATTATAAAGAAACGAAATGTTTGAGGAGGAGAATTTCGAAAATTATGAATCCGAACTTAGGTTCGAGAAAAATAATTTACAAGGATTATTCCAATATTTTGGAATATACACAAGAACATCTAACTATTGTTAGATATCCAGAGCAGAAAAAGAATCCTCAGCACCCTCAGGTAAACTGATGATTCAATCTAATAAGTTTATGGAAATAATACCAGATTCCTCTAAGCTCTCTTTAGATCTTAGAGAAATTCAGAAGACGGTACAAAATTATGGCAACATGCTATACTTTGTACCGCAACGAGTAGAGAAAATCTTTGAAAACTAGGAAGAAATTCTTGGAATATTAAAGGATATTCAAACAAGAATTCAGAAACTAGAACAACAACCCGGTTCTAGTAAAAGAACTTCAGGAGGATGGTTACCACCATCATTTGGTACTGAACCTTTGTTACATCAACAAGGGAAAGCCAGAGTAGTGTCAAAACCTTTGACTGAAGAAGAAAAGATGATCAATCTAATTAAGTCTGTCTCAGAAAAAAAATTAATCTGATGACAACTTTAGAAAGGATTGGTCTAGAGGATCTACAAGAGCTTGCAGAATCTTTCGCAAATCTCAAAGTTGTAGATCTAAATATGAACACAGCAGGAGGTGAAACATCTGCTATAACTTGGTCATCTTCTCAGGAACCACCAAGGGAAAGTGTGGGATCTCAAAATATACACATGAGAGAATCTCAAAATGATTTCCATAACGGTGGAAGATCACACCCTGCGGGAACAAGGACAAGGAGAAATCAAATTTCCTTGCACCAAACACCCTATGAGAAAACTATTTTTGTAATATCAAAGCCTGGTGAACGGTACGTTTTAAGATTTTGTATGCTTATGGACTATTTGGTTAAGTTTATGTATAGTTTTGATGTTAAGAGTTGTGATATATGGTTTATAGTATTGTTGTTTATAGTTGTTGTGTAGTTGTTGTAGCATCGTTGCGATTTAATTCATGGTAATTCGTATGTTGAGCCAATTGTTATAAGGCCAATTGGAGTGGTTAGATAAGACATATAGGTGTAACTTTCTTATTTTGAGTTTTATTCAAATCATTGTGGAAGATAAGCCAAAAGTGCCCCGAAGTGTGTCGTGTGTTTCGACGTTCCTCCAGTGAAACATGTTGGGAGATTTAGCATAACTTTTTACTCATACCTCCAAATGATCTGATATTTGGAGAGGTTCAAGAAAAGACATAGAGCTACAACTTTGTAGTTTACCATTTTTCTAAATTAGGAAAGGAAGAGGCGTTTCGGAGGCGATCTTTGGAGAAGCTGTGCGCAGAGTAACCAGAGGGCACCCGCACTCCAAAAGTTAGTGCACCCGCGGTGACCAGAGTGCACCCACGCTCCAAAATGTAGCGCACCCGCGGTCTACTGTTTCAGATTTTTGGATGAGATGCCGAAGGCATAGCGCACCCGCGGTGCAAGGGCTAGCGCACCCGCTGTCTATGAACAGTAAAAACGTGTTTTCGAGATTTAAGTGATATAATAGAAGAGTTGGTTCACTTTTCCCACATTTCTCTCCTCACTTCTCGATTCTTCACTCCAAGGAAGAGCTAGGGTTCTTATTTCCTTCAATTGTTCCTTTGATTCAAGCTTCTTGTTGGAATTTTGAAGTGAGATCAAGTTCATTTTGGGTTCAAGGAGCTAAGGTAAGATTCTGGTTTAATGATTGTTGGATTTTGATGTTGGGGGAAATTATGAAGATTGTGATTGTGTTGGTTTTATGGATTCTATGGTATGGTTGTTGGATTATTGGGTTGTTTATGGTTCTATTCATGGTTTATTGTTGTAGGTTGTGTACCAAGAGAGTAGATTCAAGGTTCCAAGTGTAGTAAGTGGAATTCATTTCCTTGTGCTCACATGATAATATATGTATTGTGTTTCAATGGTTTTAAAGTGTTATTCCCTTCCATTTGATTCATGCTATGTACTAATACACCTTGTTGTATATTAGAGGCATTTTATGTCTCAACCATGTCAAAGGGAATACAAGAGAAAAGATAGTCTTCAAAGTGTTTGTTTTAATGCCAAAGAGAGAATTCAAATGTTTTATTGGATTGATAGATACATAGTCAGAGATTGCATGTAATAAGTTGATTAACGACCATAGGCTTATATCCCTCAGAGTTATCGATTCATATCGATGGGATAGAGGCACAGAGACAGAGATACTATATAGATATCAATCCAACAGAGAAAAGAGAAATACCATCGTTATTGTTATATTATGCTATGTTATTCGTGTTTCAGAGTTGATGTTATTTTATTGTTTTCAAAGCCACATTTTACAAAATATGGTATATGTATTCATTGCTATGTAAGAGTTCCACTTGCTGAGTTTTATACTCATTTCAGTTATTCATGTGATGCAGATAAGAGAGACGAGCCAGGACGTTGATTGGAGCCGAGGTCATATGTATGAAAGATGGAAGGAAGAAAGATATTTTGATATACATGATCAAAATGACATTTTGTATTTTGTTGTACCATTTTATTGATCATGTGTTTATACTTTTTTTAAAAATCGGGTCAGAGCATTACATTTATTGGTATCAGAGCACCGTTATTCGGACCAATGCATATGACTTCGTCTACTTTCAACAGTCCGGGTATGTCTTCTTCTACATCTAATTATTGTCATTGGTTGATATGTATTATGTGAGCACATTGTAGGAGTATGCCTCCTAAGAGAAAGGCTTCAGAGGGTGAGGATAGTTCTTCCTCTAGAGTTGTCGATGAGCTCGGCAAGTTACTGAAAGAGCAAGCCAAGGTCCATAGTGAGCAGATCCAACAGTTGCTCCGTCTTCAAGGTACAGGCCAAGGTAGAGGTCAAGTAAGAGGTCAAGTGGCTCAGGCAGTTGGGACCGATGGGATCTTTACTGCTTTCAAGAGAATGGATCCGCCGGAATTTGCAGGAAGCACTGATCCATTGGTGGCTGTAGAGTGGATCAAAGCTCTTGAGGCGATTTTCGATCATCTCAACTATGAAGATAAGGACAGAATCAGTTGTGCAGTGTTCATGTTAGTCAAAGCTGCACGCATTTGGTGGAATGCTACCAAGGTAGGTGTTGATGTTCCAGCATTGAAGTGGCAAGGGTTCACTGATCTTTTCTTTGACAAGTATTTCCCAGATGCACTTCGAGCTCGGAAGGTGACTGAATTTTTAGAACTTCGTCAAGGAGGTATGAATGTTGATGAGTATATTCTGAAGTTTGAAGAGGGCTGTCTGTTTGCTCCGTATATTGCCTCCAACGACAAAGACAAGGGTGCTCATTTCATTAGAGGCCTTCGAGCAGAAATCAGAAGGGACATCAATATGTCGAAGGCGGTGACATTCAAAGAGATTGTGTCTAAGGCTTTGTTGGCCGAGCAAGATGAGAAAGATATTGCCAGAGAGAGACAGGCGAGGCAGTAGTTTGTTGCTCAGAGGGGTCAGGGTTCGAGGCATAGAGGAAAGGACCATTTTAAAGGAAAAGGCAAGTTGGAGCCGAGTCCTAAACCCCCGACAGTTCCATCTGATCCTGAGAAGCCATTGTGTCCCAAGTGCAGTAGACATCATCGGGGAGAGTGCAGATTTGGTACTCATACTTGTTACCGTTGTGGCACTGCAGGCCATATAGCCAAGGATTGTCCAAGAGGCTCGAGTAAAGAGAAGGTGCAGGGTCGCATCTTTACCATTACAAAGGAAGGTATAAACCATGATTCGTCTGTGATCTCTAGCACTATTTTAATTTCAGGCAGAGTAGCTACGACATTGATTGATACAGGTGCTACTCATTCTTTTATGTCTGAACTATTTTTGAGATCTTTGGGTTTAGTTCCTTCTATTCTCCCCCTCCAGTTTAATGTTGTTTTGCCTTCGGGAGATGTGTTGTGCCCAGCATCTATTGTGTATGCGTGCTCTGTTCAAATTGATGGGCGAGTTGTTTATGTCGACTTGATTGTTATTCCGATGGTTGCGTTTGATATTATACTTGGCATGGATTGGCTATCAACTTACCGTGCAGTGATTGATTGCATTGCTAAGACGGTGAAATTTGCAGATGATGGAAATAAGAAAGGTATGCTCGCCAGTGCAGGTACTTCGCTGGTCCTTCCTTTTATTTCGTGTCTTGAGGCTAAGAAGTTGTTGTTTAGAGGTTGTGATGGGTTTTTGGCTTCGATTGTGGATATGGATAGAATTGTGAAGTTGAATATTGATGATATTGATGTTGTGAGAGAGTTCTCTGATGTATTTGAGGATGATGTGCCGGGTTTACCGCCGGACAGAGATGTAGAGTTTGTGATTGATCTAGTTCCAGGTACGGTTCCTATTTCTAAGGCTCCGTACAGAATGGCCCCTTCAGAGATGAAAGAGTTGAAGACGCAATTGCAGGATCTATTGGATAAAGGTTTTATTCGGCCGAGTTCTTCGCCTTGGGGAGCTCCGGTTCTTTTCGTCAAGAAGAAAGATGGGTCGTTGCGGCTGTGTATTGATTATAGAGAGATCAACAAAGTGACGATTAAGAATAAGTATCCGTTGCCACGGATAGATGACCTTTTTGACCAACTGCAAGGGGCTACAGTGTTCTCGAAGATTGATTTGCGATCTGGTTATTATCAGTTGAAGGTTAGGGAGTCTGATATCCCTAAGACGGCGTTCCGGACCAGGTACGGTCACTATGAATTTCTTGTGATGTCTTTTGGTCTGACCAATGCTCCTTCAGTCTTCATGGATCTTATGAACCGTGTGTTCAAGCCGTATTTGGATAGCTTTGTCATTGTTTTTATCGATGACATTTTGATTTACTCCAAGACCAGAGAGCTTCATTCAGAGCACCTCAGAGTTGTTCTTCAGTTGCTGAGAGAGAAGAGGTTGTATGCTAAGTTGAAGAAGTGTGAGTTCTGGTTGGAGCAGATTTCTTTCTTAGGCCATGTTGTCTCGAAGGATGGTATAGCTGTTGATCCAGTGAAAATAGAGGCGATTCAGAAGTGGCCTATTCCTACCACTGTACCAGAGGTACGCAGTTTTCTTGGTTTGGCGGGTTATTATCGTCGTTTTATTTCAGACTTTTCCAAGATTGCCCTGCCGTTAACTAATCTGACGAGGAAGACTGTGAAGTTTGAGTGGTCCAATGAATGCCAAAGAGGATTCCAGGAGTTGAAAGATAAGTTGACGACAGCTCCAGTACTTGCTTTGCCCAGTGGTTCAGAGGACTTTGTTGTTTTTACCGATGCGTCGAAGAAGGGCCTCGGTGCAGTGTTGATGCAACGAGGTAAAGTTATAGCCTATGCTTCTCGCCAGTTGAAGGATTACGAGAAGAATTATCCTACGCATGATTTGGAGCTGGCAGCTGTGGTTTTCGCCCTGAAAATCTGGAGACATTATTTGTATGGCGAAAAGTGTGAAATTTTCACAGACCACAAGAGTTTAAAGTATTTGTTTTCACAGAAAGAACTTAATATGCGACAGAGACGGTGGTTAGAGCTTGTCAAAGACTATGATGTGACTATTAGTTACCACCCAGGGAAGGCGAATGTTGTAGCGGATGCATTGAGCCGTAAGTCGAGTTCTTCTTTAAGTTCTATGATTCAGCAGCCGTTGTTGTTAGATTTGCAGCGAGAGGAGATAGCTTTGGTGGTTCCTGGAACCATTGCTCGTTTTTCAGCGTTGGTTATTCGGGCTACATTGACGGACAGGATCCGTAGAGAGCAGGCTATTGATGTTCAGTTGTTAGAGTTGAGAGCTAGAGCAGAGGAGAGAGGTAATTCAGAGTTCGCGACGAATAGAGATGGTTTGGTGACGTTTAGAGGCCGTATTTGCATTCCTGCTGGTGATGATATTCGGCGAGACGTCTTGACAGAGGCACATACAGCGCCATACTCGATACATCCAGGCAGCACTAAGATGTATCAGGATCTTCGTAGACTCTATTGGTGGCCAGGTATGAAGAAAGATATTGCCATGTTTATTTCTCAGTGCCTAACTTGTCAGCAGGTGAAGATCGAGCACCAGAGACCTGCTGGGACATTGTTATCATTGCCGATTCCTCAATGGAAATGGGAGCACATTACGATGGATTTCGTGACTGGTCTTCCCAGAACGCAGAAAGGTTTTAACTCTATTTGGGTTATTGTTGATCGATTGACCAAGTCAGCGCATTTTCTTCCAGTCAAGACGACATATTCCATGAACCAGTATGCCGAAGAGTACATAGCAGAGATTGTTAGACTTCATGGTGTTCCTGTGTCGATCGTGTCTGATCGTGATCCTAGATTTACTTCAGAGTTTTGGAAGAGTTTGCACAGAGCTATGGGTACACGGTTAGCATTTAGTACAGCATATCACCCCCAGAGCGATGGTCAATCAGAGAGAGTTATTCAGATTTTAGAGGATATGCTCAGAGCTTGTACTATCGATTATCCTGGTAGCTGGAATTCTAAATTGCCTCTTGTTGAGTTCACGTATAATAATAGCTACCAAGCGACAATTGGCATGGCACCGTATGAAGCACTTTATGGTAGGAAGTGTAGATCTCCCTTGTATTGGGATGAGATTGGTGAGAGGAAGATGCTGGGTCCAGAGTTAGTCCAACAGACTGCTGATGTTGTTGCTGTTATCCGAGAGAGAATGAAGACAGCGCAGTCGAGACAGAAGAGTTATGCCGATGTGCGTCGTAGGCCATTGCAGTTTGAGGTTGGCGATCATGTGTTCTTGAAGATAGCACCTCTTAAGGGTGTGATGCGGTTTGGCAAGAAGGGAAAGTTGAGTCCGAGATTTATTGGCCCATTTGAGATCTTGGATAGAGTTGGTGATCGAGCCTACAGGTTAGCCCTACCGCCAGATCTTGACAGAGTTCATAATGTTTTTCACGTCTCTATGCTCAGGAAATATATTGCGAATCCTTCCCATGTTCTTCGCCACGAGCCATTGGATTTGACGCCGAATTTGACGTACCAAGAGATTCCGGTCCAGATTCTGGATCGCAAAGTTAAAGTATTGAGAAACAAAGAGATCGGCATTGTTAAAGTCCTTTGGAGGAATCATTTGATTGAAGAAGCCACGTGGGAACCAGAGGATGAGATGAAAGAGAAGTATCCCGAGTTGTTTGCGCAGTGACGTCAATTTCGGGGACGAAATTCCTCTAAGGAGGGGAGATTGTAATATCCAAGCCTGGTGAACGGTACGGTTTAAGATTTTGTATGCTTATGGACTATTTGGTTAAGTTTATGTATAGTTTTGATGTTAAGAGTTGTGATATATGGTTTATAGTATTGTTGTTTATAGTTGTTGTGTAGTTGTTGTAGCATCGTTGCGATTTAATTCATGGTAATTCGTATGTTGAGCCAATTGTTATAAGGCCAATTGGAGTGGTTAGATAAGACATAGAGGTGTAACTTTCTTATTTTGAGTTTTGTTCAAATCATTGTGGAAGGTAAGCCAAAAGTGCCCCGAAGTGTGTCGTGTGTTTCGACGTTCCTCCAGTGACACATGTTGGGAGATTTAGCATAACCTTTTACTCAAACCTCCAAATGATCTGATATTTGGAGAGGTTCAAGAAAAGACATAGAGCTACAACTTTGTAGTTTACTATTTTTCCAAATTATGAAGGGAAGAGGCGTTTCGGAGGCGATCTTTGGAGAAGCTGTGCGCAGAGTAACCAGAGTGCACCCGCACTCCAAAAGTTAGTGCACCCGTGGTGACCAGAGTGCACCCGCGCTCCAAAATGTAGCGCACCCGTGGTCTATTGTTTCAGATTTTTGGATGAGATGCCGAAGGCATAGCGCACCCGCGGTGCAAGGGCTAGCGCACCCGCGGTCTATGAACAGTAAAAACGTGTTTTCGAGATTTAAGTGATATAATAGAAGAGTTGGTTCACTTTTCCCACATTTCTCTCCTTACTTCTCGATTCTTCACTCCAAGGAAGAGCTAGGGTTCTTATTTCCTTCAATTGTTCCTTTGATTCAAGCATCTTGTTGGAATTTTGAAGAGAGATCAAGTTCATTTTGGGTTCAAGGAGCTAAGGTAAGATTATGGTTTAATTATTGTTGGATTTTGATGTTGGAGGAAATTATGAAGATTGTGATTGTGTTGGTTTTATGGATTCTATGGTATGGTTGTTGGATTATTGGGTTTNCAATGTAATAGCATCTTAGGATGAGTCTCGAGGTGTTGGTTCATGGTCCTTAGGCTTGGAATGAGAGAATGAATGAATAAGATAGTGAATTTTCGTGAATGTCCAAGTCCAGAGGCTTCCCGGACCCCGACACGGAGTCCGTGTCCTTTGTCCTTCAAAAATACGAATTTCCAGAGCCTACCCGGACCCCTACACGGGGCTCGTGTACCCCTCTTAAAAAAATTTTTAAAATATGAATATAAAGTATAGGATTTGCTTTGTGGTTATGAATATAAAATATAGGATTTGTTTTGGGGTTCTATTTCATGGTTTAGTATGATGATTAAACGAGGTCAAGTTCCGAGTGATTTAGAATGTCATAAGCTATTTATTTACTTCTGTGGTGAGCACAAGTACCTACGTCTAAGCTATGAAAGATAAGTGTTTGAACTCATGTTAGTGTGCAGCAGTGGCCCCAAGCGAGATCCAACAAATCCCTCAACGCCAAGTAAGTATGTTGACGTGCAAAGTAAAATATTTTAAGTTTTTGAGGTATGCTAAATGTCTTGTGACCAAATTATGAATGGGTTTGGAAGTCGGTGAACGTGGCCGAGGACCTCTCCGCCCCGTTAAAGCATGAACGGGTTTAGATCAGGATTGGAAAGCGTTAAAGCATGAACGGGGACCAATCCACCCGTTAAAGCATGAACGGGGATCTCATGTATATGGCAGTGGATTCGTCCCTGTCAGCCCAGTACTGTGGTTTGTCTGATCAGGCATTATTTACGTATGGGTCACTTGCTTTGAAACATGCCTCTACGCAAAATGATGAAGTATGTATGTTCAAGTATGCAAGCATGTTTAAGAAAAGTTTTTATGATTATGGCACGTCTATGTTATGCTATTATGATCACGCTCAAGTACGTTTATGTTATCATGTTCAGATTTATGTTTCCAATATGTACGCTCTATTTTAAAGTTGCATGTGGTTTTATTACGTATTACTCGTTACTTCCAGTTTATACATTTTGAGTCTTTAGACTCACTAGACTTGATCGATGCAGGTGAAAATGAGTTCGAGGAGACTAGGGGTGGTGATNAAGTGTTAAGTCGGGATCATCTCCAGATGAGTCGGCTGAAACAAAAATTGAGACTCCAGATGTAATGCTCGAATTTTGAAAAAAATAAAATTGTTGCAGTAGTTGTGATGGTTTATGGCTTTACGTTATGGTATGAATGGTAATGAATGTTATAGAATGGAATAGATAATGGATGGGTAGAATCGAAGGTTGAATTTGAGCTAAATGGGTAATGGAAGTGCAGAAACGGTATGAAAAATGTGGCAGTAGTTGTGGTTTTTAGCATAATATTTTTTATATTTATTCAATTGATGTGAGACCACTTTCATTAGAAAGATAAGACATAAGGCTATAACTTTCATGTTTTGAGTTTTGTTCAAATCTTTAGGAAAGACGAGCCAAAAGCGCCCTGAAGTGTGTCGTGCGTATCGTCTTTCTTACAATGACACATGTTGGGAGATTGAACATAACTTTTTACTCAGACCTCCAAATGACATGAGGCTAATTGGAGATGCAAGCCAACACATAGGGCTACAACTTTTCTGTTTACCACTTTTCCTAATTCATAAGGGAAGAGGCGTTTCGGAAGTAATCTTTGACGTAGCTGTGCGTAGAGCGCGCACGAGCGGAAAAAGATGTCCTCCCAGGCGGGCCTTGTTCGAAAATTTTGGATTTATGGCCGAGAGTTCCGCGCCCTAGCGGAAAAAAATGTCTGCCCGAGCGCCCAGCAAGTTAAGAAAACGTGTTTTGGTGTTTGGGAAGGCATAAAATCGAATGGGATCATCGTTTTACTCATTTTCCTTCTCCTTCTCTTCTCTCTATCGGTTTGGAAGCTAGGGTTCTTCATTTCTCCTTCAATCCAATTTCTTCCAAGACATTAATCTTTTATTGAAGCCTTAATCTTTGCTTGGAGATTATAAGTTCTTCTCCTCAAGAGTTTAGAAGCAAGGTAAGAAAGCTTATTTCCTTGGGTTAGTGATTGAAGGGAAAACAATGGGTTGTTTGGTTTGAGTGTTGAGGTAAAGTTGTTAATATAATGATTGATGGTATTGTATGTATTGATATTTTGGAAAAGAAATGGAATTGTAGAGGAGCTAACTCTTTAGCACGCACGTCACGTGTTTGACAAAATGATTCAATGAATGTTTTTATGTCATATTACGGTTAAGAAATGATATGGATTCCTTCTTTACACAATTGTTGGGATTTGAGTTTTCTTGAATATCAAAATTGCGGATCTTGATTCGAAGCATTATTGAATTAATTATGAATTTTGTACAGAAATTGCTCTGTTTTGATAAATGATCCGAGTTCTTGAGTTATAGTAGACTTCGAAGGTTCAAGACTTCTCACCTACACATTTCGATCTTCTTTTGGTAATATTTGAAAGGTATGTTACGGTCGGTAACATACGAGGTAAAAGTATCATTTTTATTTTAAATTGAAAATTCTATGGCTCGATGAATTACTTGTGATTTGATGATGATTGTGGCCTTGAGATGAGTTTATTATAATATCGAAATGATGATATTGATTTGCATCATTACATTGCATATTGAGCCACTTGTTGATTCAGATTTGATATGGCGGAGGTCGCCTTGATTTATTGATTTGTTGGACGTATGGGGCTATAGTTGAGTTGGCATAGTGTATGCGGAGGTCGCTGCTATGGCCTGAACACTCTCTATATGCGCACCATAGTCCTGGGATTGTAGAACACAGCACCCCACCTCGAGCGGATGAGTCGGTGGATGTTGCTGGGGGATTCTCTTTCCTTGGGTACCCTATGACCAGATGATTCACTTGATCTTGAGATTTATTGATAGCCCACAGCTTCTGATCATGCATTGCATTATATTGCATCTTTATGAATTTAATATGAAATATTTGTCACTTTAATTCTCATATGTTATTGATTGTATCATACTGGGTTTATACTCACCGGCATGTCCGGTACCTCTTGTTTTCATGTGCTTGACGGTAGGTGAGGCGAGGCTTGGGATGCCAGAGTCCAGCTCAAGGCGAGGAGATACGAGTTAGAGTGGGATTCTCGGGTCTTAGGAGCTATTTTATGATGTTGGGATTTCTTTATTTTGGCATGTTGAAAATTATATTTCAAACATTTGAGACAATTAAATTATTTTGACGATGTTTATGTGGATTTGTGAACCACAAATTATGTATTTTACTCGATCATTTGGTTTGTTACAATTATAATTATTAGTATTAGATATCGGACCTGGGGCCCCACACCAGATCCTTATCTCGAGTCCTCAAGTCAACCCTTCACCTCAGGGATTGAAGAGGGAGAGATTAACCTTAGGCCTCGTACTGACAAAGGCAAAACTAAGGTTGGTACTAATGAAAATGCAATTTCTCCATTTCAGGTTTACCAACAGAATTGGGAGAAATTAAACACAAGAATTGACATCAACCTAGCCATGGTTCGAGTTGATGTTGCAGGAAAATATCCTAGGGTATGGATGAAACAAAATTCATATCCAAAGGAGGTCAAAGCCTGGTATGAATTTGGGGCTCTTGCCTCAGTTTATACTACTTCGCCCAGCTTCCCGGAGATATCAGCATTACCAAAATGGATACAGGAAGCGGTACATGAAACTTGGACAAACAATGATCATTTGTCCAGAGGAGATATTTTGGAGCTGTATTTTTTCAGTGCAGCACCAGAACCAGCAGGGAAAGGCTCACACGAAGCCTTTCATTTCATCAAGCTAAGGAGGCCGGACATGAATTCTCAAAAATTTATTAAAGATCCTCCTACAAATGAAACACCCTTAGTCTTTTCATTAAATGAAGATGACATGTCTACCAGAAGAGCATGGGGTATCTGGGTCTGTCTCACGGAGATGGACAAAGTCAAGTTTCCATTTAAGTTTTACCAAAATTTTTTAAATGGATCATTCCTGTTAAACACTATGACAGGAAAGACAACAAGTTTTGCAAAAGATTTATTTGAGAAGAAAAGAAATCTTCTATGGAACAGAAAGCTGCCGGCCAGTAAAGAGACTCGCCGAAAATTCTGTAATATGGCACATATAGGAAGATGGTCAGAAAACATCTGTCATGAATGCCAGAATCAGAAAAAACCGGAGGTCGGTAAAGGTTTCAAACCGAGATTTGATCGGAAACATTTTACCGAAACAAGGACAAGTGGGGAAGGACCACAATCACATTTTCCTCGCGAAAACAAAAAGCCAAAGATTCCTCGACAAAATTAAAAGGGACAGGTGACCCAACCCACTAAGAAAAGAAGGACCACCATGTGAGTGGTGAATGAATCAAGAACCACCAATAATAGGTGGTAAAGGACAAAGTAACATTGGATACCTTATTGTTAATAAAGGGAATCCAATGAATAAAAGCAAGAAAACTGGTCTCGAAAATTTTACCTATAAATAGAGACAAATGGGAACCAGTAATTCACACCAAGACGAAACTTAAGAATGTATTTCACATATCTAAAACTTTCAAAGAGAAGAATCAAGAGATATAGAGATCAGCTGGAACCTCTCCAATATATAATTAAATATTACAAGGAAAAAAAAGACGAGATTTCAGTAGATATCTTACAAGCTCATCTCTACTGGTATTGTAGAGAAATAAAAGAAGAAGAGAAGTTAATTTTTAGATTAATGATCTAGAAAAAGACATTTTACATAAAGGGACTACCTCAATGGACCACTCAACCACTACATGGTCAATATGCAAGCTGTAAAAGATTATCAAGATTTGGAATCCGAGTTTCAAATCCGAAGAAGCCTTCTATAAATAAGGCAGGAAGAAAGAAATAAAGATCATCGAACATTTTCCTCATTTTTTTCAAAACCAATTGTAATATTTTATCTTTCTAGTTTATGTGTTTTTCAAGTTCGGCTACTAGAAGTAGCTAAACAAGTTTCTCCTCCTCTACAGGGGGTTTCAATGTAATAATAATATGTTTGTGTTTGAATAAAGAGATCTTTACTCTCAGCCCCCTCATGTATTATTTTCAAAATTTTATCTTTTATTATACACGACAAGGTAGGAAACGAATTAGGGTTGTGCTAAGTAGTGCTGAAGGAATTTGCGTCTGTAACCATCGGTTGCGATCGTGTGGTTGGACTGTGAGGAGCCGTTCGTAAAATACGGTGGATATAACCCGGTGACTCGAAAAAAAAAATAGACAAGAAAATTATTATTATTATTCTACTCGATGACGATATGCCTGGCCTTCCATCTCTCTTCCAAGAATATTAGAGCGAACAAGGCTGCCGATGGTGTTCGCCGCCATTTTTACATCCTTCCACGCATTCCCCTTCGCCAATTTCTTGTACAAATAGCTGTCAAATGTCATCCTCTGCACATATTCATCCCCGCACATCTCTACCAGCGCCTCCCTCCCCGCGTCATTCCCATAAAAGACCTTTTGCAGAACATCCAGAAACTTGAATGTGCTGAAATATTCGTCGTCCCATTTTCTCAGGTATTCCCTCCTCAAGTCCTGCTCCGAGATCATCTTTTTTCCGTTTTCTGACACCCGGACGATTGCTTCTCCGCATATCTTCCCGCTTTTTGCCGCGAAGTAAATGCCTTCGCCGGAGCATTTTGTGACATATCCGGCGGCGTCTCCCACTAGTGCCACCCTCCCGCGGACCCTTATTGGACGTGGGTGCTCTGGGATTGGGTGCGCTTCTACTTTGAATGTCTTTCCTCCCTCGATTCTCTTTTTCACTCGTTTTTTAATGGCGGCCTGAAACTGTTTGATGTTTTGTTTAGAACAAATGGTGCCTGTGCCTACTGCTACGTGGTCGCATTTGGGGAAGACCCACGCGTAGAAATCGGGCGACACGTCGTTTCCCACGTACATCTCTGCTAAATTCTCGTAGTATCTCATCTTGTCTTCCGGCAATTTGATCCTTTCTTGAAACGCTATGGCGCAAGTGTAGTCTCCTGCTTTTATTGACTTCGCTACCTTGCTGTTGGCACCGTCTGCTCCGATTATGACGTCTACGGAGAGCGTATTCTTGTTATTATTTGAAATGTAGTGGATCAGATAAGGGGCTTTTTCCGACGCTGGCATGTCTATATTCGTCACAAGGGCCTTGAAGAGGGTGGCTCCGCAGCCCACTGCACGACTGCGTAGGAAACTATCAAGCACCTCGCGGCGGAGCATGGAGATGAACTCGTTGGGATTCAGAGTTTTCCCGAAGTCAACGGTGAGGTTTGAGGGTGAAACAATCTTCATTTGGGTAACTTTACGGTCAATAAGGTTAGATGGTATGGAGAACTCATCGAGCATACAGAGAGGGATTGCTCCGCCACAAGGCTTGGCGGCTTCGGGGCTGCGTTCGAAGAGGAAAGTCTCTATTCCACCAGCTGCCAGAGCTTCTGCTGCGGAGGACCCAGCAGGGCCGCCGCCGATGACAGCGGCACGAAGAGTGGCGCTGATAATGGTTCTTCTTTCAGGTTTAACATGTATTGGTTGAGTTTTAACATTGTTGAATCTAGAGGGACTGTTGAAAATTTGGTGAAAGTGGGAGTGAGCAGCAGCCATTTTTGGTGGAGTGAGTAACCCACTGTGACTTTCAAAATTTATCGCATACTTTAGAAAAAGTGGATCTTGAAATGAATTACCAATTGATGGTGGGATTGATTTAATGTTATTATTGATTGGTCTTTTGCAATTTCAATTTTTTTTAATAAAAAATTCTGTGTGTTGTCATTACTTTACATTAAAAAAATTGAAATTGCAAAAGACCAATCAATAATAACCTATAAAAAAGTGTGTGTGTGTGATTACTTTTCAAATGGAATCTTTTTAGCTTTTCGATGGAGTGATGCACTATGGTTGTTACAATAATTGCATATATAATTTTAAAAAAAAAGGTTGAACATAAATGAAATATTTAAATTTCCTATATTTCAAATTACATGTTTGCTTATTTGGATTTAGAGCATAACATTTGAAAAGCATAGGCTTCTCACCACTGTTTTCACATCCAGTTTGAAATTTAAAACCTAAATTAAACTAGCACCAATCGGTTTTTGGTATGTTATTCAACATATCATAAATACGGATTTCAATTTTGATCATCGAAATTTTCACGCTATAAGATGTTTATGATATTGGATTTATTTTTGCTAGAGAACTAAAAAAATTTCTCGAGCTAATCTATTTCTCAATTTCAATTTCAGTTACAATTCATGTTTAACCGAATCTTATTTAGATTTTTTTGGACGTTCACCAATTAGTCTTTTATATTTAAAAAGATTTTCCTGAATTGTTTTTTCGAAAATAAATATTTTCAAAAATGTTCCCAAAGTAATCCTGGTTTGATAAAGATTAGGAAATGTCATTGAAATGGTATTGGAGTCTATTTTTTTTTTCAAACATTTAAAACTATTATTACTATGTAACTTACCTTGTTGATGTGGAAACATTTCTCAAACATGAATTCGAACATATGTTCAAGATCTATTTATTTCAAGTTATATTCCAATATTATGAAATATGAACAAATAGATCTCATCAAGATTAGATATCATGAATAACTAGGAGTAACGCAAATTACTAAGATAAAAAAATGATTAAAGATTCTAGATACTTAGAAATTATCTTGAATTATTCTAAAATTTTGGGAGATTTTAGAGAAACTCAAAAGACAGTAGAAAATTATTTCAACAAACTATATTATGTAACACAATGAATTGAAGAAATGCTCAAAAAACAAGATAAAATTCTTGTAACCTTGAAAGATATTTAAACAAGAATCCAAAACTTAGAACAACAATCATGTTCTAGTAATAGATTACGAAATGAAGGTTATCGCCCTCCTTTACTTTAAAAGAGAAAAGCCAAAGTGGTGCAAAAACTTTAACCGACGACGATAAAATGATCAACCTTATCAAAATGATCTCAAGAAGAAAATAACCTGATGACAACCATATAAATAATTGATCTCGACGATCTTCAAGACCTTGCAGAGCCTTTTGCAAACCTCAAGGTCATATATCTGAAAATAAACACAATTGGAGGCGCTCAATCCCTATATGGTGCCTTCTCAAAAACCATAGATGGAAAGTGTGTGATCCTACTATACAAACATTTGAGGAACCTAAATCGATCTCCCGGTTGGGAGAGAATCCCACTCAACATGAACACGGTCAAGAAGAAATCAAATACCATTACACCATATACCATGTGGGAAAACTATTTGAGAACCAATACGTCCTTACAGGAGGTTATGCTTAATCTTGATGTAATAGATTTCAAAAATAGATAAGATCTCATATATGACTGGACATCAACTATAAACTATGAGGATCGCAACAAGAACTTTTGATCTCAACAAAGACGGATTCATCAAACTTATAGATATGTGTCTTATGGGATCAGTAAAGATTGCATGGGATCTGACTGCAGCAATCAGTTCTAGCTGGAGAATCTCTTAGTGAAATAGCTGGAATAATGGCCACTCTATTCAAAACATAATTCATAGAGGTTGACTATTTCAATAGTCGACATACAGACAAGGAAAAAAAACCCAAACTCTGTATAGTCTTTAATTATACTACATCTTTCTAGTGGGTGCTTGACTATATTACAGCTACATCTTTCTAGTGGGTGCTTGATTATATTACAGTTTTGATTTGAATCACTGCAAACTATTCTTTCGACTTCATTCACAATATAAAAGATCATAAAAATTAGTTATGCTTTGATGATTCAAATCAAAACTGTAATATAATCAAGCATGAAGCAAAAGTCGAATCAAATTAAATAAAACAATTTCTCGTCGTAGAATCCCCCTAAATCCCAGAAAATATAAAAACTTAGCCTCTACACGTCGTAATAAACAAAATTTTCAGATCAAAAGTATTAAAAGAAATGAAGGAAAGAAGAAACGCTGAGTGGAAATCTCGATTTCTTCTTGCCTCCTCAACTCCGGTCTTTTTCTCTCTGCGACAACACTTCAAAAGTTGAATTCCTCTCTCCAAAAAATGATGAATCTTCCCTCAAAATCGTGTATTAGGTTTCCATATAGGTGAGAATTCATAAAAGTTGAAACAAATCAATGCATATTTTTTTTTCATATCGGGTCGCGCTAGGAAGGACAAAATACCCACTCCAACGCAATTTTCTCGAATTTCTTCTTTTCTCTTTTACACAGGGTTGGGGCGGACAAAATCACCCGCTCAGCGTGGTATTTGCACAACTTTCACTAATTTCATCTGGCCTAGCGCGCCATGTTCAACCTTGGCTCATAATTTCATCTATTCTTGATTAATTCACGTACAAATCAACCCGAAACACACAAGGGACAACTAATATGCAAAATATACATAAAAGACTTAAATAGACGCAAAATAAACAAACATGCGAGAATGAGACTCAAAACGACACAAATAAAATACGTAAAAACGACACACAACAGTTTTTCCCCTCTCATGTTAAATTTATTTACAAATTAAATATGTTACTCTATGCCTTGAGGTAAGAAATGAAATAAACATGTTTATATGTTATTGAAGGAATATATGACAAGAACCATTGGTTGCAAGTGCGCGGTTAAGCTATGAGGAGCAGTTTGTAAAACTCAATAAATACAATCCAATGACTTTCTGGTAAAAAAAAGTATAATTTTAATTTACTTTACGGAAGAATGATTATCTAGAAAAAAAAATTATTTGAAAAAAAGTAAACAAAATTAAAACCAGGGGTATAATGAGAATTCAAACTAAAATGTGAAAATTGTTTAAAACAAAAGGACTATTTTATGCATCTGAAAAGAAAGGAGACTAATTCTAGAATTGTTTAAACATTTAGGATGAAATTTGGTATTCCCTTAATTATATTGTAATCTTTAAAGAGAGATGATTTACTATAAATTGGGCTGTCAATCCAAACCAAGAAACCCCCAATTCGATCCAATTAAATCTGACCCGAAAGAACCCCATATATCCGAGCATGTTCTTTTATCCACATAAACATTCTTGGCCCGCTTACCATAAAATATGTTCAAAATAATCTCTTCTTTTACATACAAATTTGTATTCTATAAAACTTAAATATTTTGTTATTTATTTATAAAAACTTCCGTTTTTTATGCTTTTTATTTTTCTAAAAAAATCAGCAGAGGAATATATTAAACAAATAGGACATGCACATTGGTTGGGGTGTTATAGCATTTGGTTGGGGTGCTATTAACCCAATTTTCACCGAGTTAAGAAGGTTATTGTAACGTCCGAAAAACTTAAAGAAAAATCTACTTAGATCGCACGAAAATGATTTGGAGGCTACATACTAAATAGTGAATTAATTGACTTTCGAACTGACATTTTTAATAATATTATTATTTAGCAATGAATTTTTAGGCGTGATGATTTCGAAATAGTTTCTGGAGGAAGATGTCAGGGCACGGGAAAAAAATTAATTTTGTAAATTTATAAGGAAATTCTTGAGAATAATCGGCCCTTTATATATTTTGGGAGAGGAAAAAACATTGGTTAAAATGGGTATGTATTTTTTTATTTTTATTTAACTTTTAGCATTTTTATTTAAAAACTTGCAAGTTTATTTTAAAATAAAAAGGATTAGTTTAGCACATTAAATAAATTACCAAAACACACTTTTAAGAAAATAACTAGCAACTTTAAAACCTGAAAACAAATAAGTATGAGACTGTGCAGTTGAAAAGTGCTTAAAATATTATATGATGGTTGATCCCTTGAGAAGTTTCCTAAGGTGCGTGTGATTGAGGACGTAAACATGTTGGAAATAGTTGTCTTGATACAGTGGAAACAATCGTCGAATATGAGGTGTTACAGTCATTTTTCTTTTGAGGGCATCAACATTGGTTCTGGTTGGGGTGTCATAAAGTGTTGTCTCTTCAAAAAGTATTGAGTCCTAATGTTACATACTTAATATATTATCATTTTCCTTTTATTAACGCATTCTCACATTTTTTTTAATACTAACATGCATTATTTAAAATAAATAATATAACTAGTTTTACATATGTTTATTACTTAAAATTATATCTTCTTATTTATGAATATCATTTATTTAAAATTAAAATTTTATTATAAATTTGAAATGAAAGAGTACAACATAGAAAAAAAAAATCACACTTGCATAAAATTATAAACATATAAATTAAACGGAAAATTTCGAAATACATAAAATATTATTTCATAGATTATTGTTGTATTGTGCCCAAATATGCTCAACTAAGTCAGCACAAATTTTGTGATACATTTGATTGTCATGTAGTTTTGAATTTGTCCGGAGATAATCATGAAATCCTCATTTGAGCCCTATACGGGTTGTGCGAGTTTGTCATCTTCATCTCCATACCAATTTGTTGTGTGACCCCATCATCTTCAATAATTATGTTGTGTAAAATAATGCATGCTAACATAATATGTTTTAAAAAAATTTCTTGTTTAAAACTTCATAAGAAGTATAGTATGAATATCCTAAACAAATATAAACTATACATCATCATCATATTAAATAATTAATCTCATCAAAAAATCACTCAAAATAAATCAAGTAAGAGCTAGTATTACAAAAAAAGTCAAAAACAAATGCACAATTCATTTGTTCCTATTCAATCATACACAAGAATCAATCGATCATTCTCAGTTATGCTCTGACACTATATTGTGTGGACCCTTGACTCCAAATCGCTATTACCATGCAATTTGATCATATTTAATTAATTTCAGCAGAAAAAACGAGTTAAGATTTTCATTACTTGAGCCCAAAATATACCAACTGCGATTATAATATTAAAAATATTCTATAATAAGTCTCGTCTAAACTCATCATAGTATAAAGGCATGCCCACACATAATTGAAACCAAATATGTACAAACAAAGCATATCCACGTGACATGCCCTAGTATATTAATACATAAATACACTGGGATAGACGAATCAACCTCAATTCAAATGTGATTCCCTCTAAAAGTATCCTATCTGGTCTCCTGATGACCTGTGGTACCTACCATTATCCATACACAAATACAACAACCCCTCTTGGGGGTGATCAAACGTCTCATATGAAACAACCATAATAAATAAAAACATGTATCTATAAAATAATATATGATATGCAATGCATACATGTTGTGAAAGTGTCAAGTCAATTACCCCATCCACTGAGTATGTACCAGAATCTAACAAATCGCTATCAAATCATCAAAGCTCGAGCAGACACGCTGGCCTCAGTCAAGTATAAGAGAATATCAATATGATAACGTCATCAAAGCGCCATTAACTCCAAAATCTCAACTGGTCAATAATGGCCATGAATAGCTGTATTTTTACGGATCACATAATGTCAAACATAGTATCATGCTCAAAACCCCAGAATCAATATCAAAATCCAATAATATCAAGATATCCAAAGATCATAGTTCAACGTACATATCATGTATCGATGTATATATAAAATGATGTGTATTAACAAAATATTTATTTTATAGATCGATCTACCAATCATAAATGTCATGTATACCACATCAAATCAAATAGGTCACATTGACAAATAATTTCATTCAAGCCAATCAATCATCTATAAAATAACATTGATGCATGTCGTATGTTATTCGGTCATAACATACCTCAATTCTTTGTCTTTAGTTTAATGTAGCTTCATCCATAAATAGGATTTCATTGCAGAAAAGCAATTTACATAATATAATCATTTATTTTCATTAATTAATTTGTTCAAATTCAACTCTAATAACTTTGAATTTTTCAATTCGTTTTACTCTATTTAGTTTAACCTTTACGTTATTAGGATAATTATTTGTATTAAAATTCTTAATAATTCATTCTTATACCACCATTAAGATGCATATATTACTTTAAAATAACAATTCAAGTTCCAGAATTGTTTTTAAAATTTTAAAATTCATATAAAATTTGAATAGTGACATAACTCAAATCCAACTTTGAAATTAAGTTTCTCGTCGACTATTCTATCACATATATTTATTTCGAATCCAAATACATGCTATTATATCAATGCAATAATTAGATGTGTCAGATACAAGGGAAAATTATCTCAAAAGAACGTTATCAACAAAAAGATTCCAAATATTTTGTTCGTTTTGAGTTTCGACAATGTTTCAATGTAGTTTTGGTTTGTAGAACTTGAACTCTTACCTCTCTTGGTAGGTGGAAAGAAGAAGAAATGAAAATCCAAAAAATATGCTTGTCGACCATAAATATTGTGCGGGTAAAGTGGTGGGCACAGTTGGGCATTTTCAGTACATGGGCGTGCGCCTCTTGCTGCCCAGAATTTTTTCGGTAGAGTTTGGAGCAAGGGTGTGCATTTTCACCGCGCGCGTACGCGCCTTATTCTGTCCAAAACTTTATTTCACTTCAAATTAGCAAAGGGTGTCAACAAAAAATTGTAGATCTATGTATTGGCTTTCATTTTACATTAATCTCACTCAATTTAAACATTTGACAAGAAAGTTATACCCATTCGATTAAAATGTGTCAGTGCCAAAACTTTAATATACACGACACATTTCAGGATGATTTTGCCCCTACTTCCGAAAAGATTTGGACAAAACTAAAAAGATAAGAATTGTATTGTTATGTATTATCTTTCTAATGAATTTGGTTTCATCTCATTTGAAATAATACTCATATTATTATGCTAGAAACTGTAATAGGTGTCTCTTCTCCATTGCGGATCAACATACTTTTCAAACATCAATAAAATCCTAATCCATATTTTCATTCTAACAACATATTTTCTACTTTCATTTCAATTATATAACTAATATACTCAATGATATGACAAATATAATATAATAATGAATTATCGAGAATCAAAATACGGTTTACGATAATACAGTTTGAAGGTCTTACATAATGATAGTCCCGGACTAATTTTTATAAACATGTACTATCTATGATATTCCTAGACTATAAATAGCCAAGAAAGATCAGCTGAAGAATAATAATCAAGTTACGAAGTTACCGAGTCACAAAGTTTGCAACCAAGTTCACAAAAGCTCACACTTATTATTCACATTCATAGCTTTTAGGATATACTTTGAGCTTAAATCACAAACAATTATTGTTATATTATTCGATCTTGCAGAGATCAGTTGTGCTGAGAAAGTTACATATCAATTAAGTACTGATAAGTTGTATTTGATACTAAGAGTTTCAGTGTTTGTAGTGTTAAGACCAAACTGAAGTGGGTTTGTACAATTCATTGTATAGATCAAAGTCTTTTAGTGAATATCCTATCTTCGAGATAGAAGGGGTGATGTATGAGTATTAGAAATCTCCGAACATCCAGAAATCTTGTGTTCCTTTCTTATCAGTTTTATTTTATCCGTCTTTCAGTTATTTCCACACTTTTATCAAGTTAACTGATTGACATTGACAACAAGATTCACGAATTCAGTTTATCACTAAACTGATTCATAAATCGAAGAATTCGTGAAAAATTTTAAAGTGTTTATTCAACCCCCCTTCTTAACACTTTTTCACTCCCAACCGATCCTAACAAGTGGTATCAGAGCTAGTTGAATCTTGTTTCTGAATATTTCCATTCTTACATCTGTATACCATGTCTTCATTCAATAAAATTTCAATGTTGTCCAGAGAAGATTTTGATGATTGGAAGATAAGGATGCAGGCTCATCTAGCTGCACAAGATGATAACGTGTGGTACGTCATAACTGACGGACCAATGAAGATATTAAAGGGAAATACAACAGTTTCCATAACTAAAGGAGCTCCCCACCGCATAGAGAAACCACGGGATGAGTGAACAATTGAAGACAAGAGAAAATCCAACCTGGACAATGTACGTGGCTAAAGATATCATGTACAAAACCTTGGATAAAAGTACTTCCAGCAAAATTAAGATGTGGAGAACAGCAAAGAAAATCTGGGAGAAACTGATCCAACTATGCGAGGAAAACGAGTAGACGAAGGAAAATAAACTCTCAGTTGCTGTTCAGAAATTCAATAATATCAAAATGAAGACTGTAGAGTCCATGAATGAATACGATGAAAGAGTAATCAACATTGTAAATGAACTGAATGCACTAGGAAAAGTGTATCAAACAAGGAAATCGTAATGAAGGTTATTCGTGGTCTTCCCAAGGAATGGGATGTCAAAACAATGGCCACGAGAGAGGCAAAAGATTTGAACAAAAGGGAACTCCACGAATTGATTGTTGATCTCAAAGCTTACGAGTTCGAATTACAGACAAGATAAGGAGAACCGTCAACTTCACCAGTTATAGCTGCTCTAAGTGCCATCAAATTGGATCGAACTGATTCAGTTGAAAAGACTGCAGAACAACTGAGTAATGACACAATGTCATTATTTGTCAAAAAATTTGGAAGATTCATGAGAAGAAATCAGGGTTCTTTCCAGAGACAATACCAGAGGAATAACACCAAGGAAAAACCAAATGCTTTTTACAATTGTGGCGAAACTGGACACTTCATTGTTGACTGTCTTAAGCCAGAGAAGGATAGTCGATGCTCAGCTGAAAAGGAAAAAAAATCATTTGAGCACATGAGAAGAGCTAAGGATGATAACAAATCATTCAGAAAGAAACACAAAGTTCTTCTAGCTGAGGAAAACAAATCCATATGGGCAGAAACTGATAGCGATGAATCAGAATCTGAGAGCTCGAGCAGCTCCAGCGATGAAACTGAAACTGATGAATCAGTTGAACTGATGAGTCTTAAACGAGAGATTGCTGAATGCTAAAAGAAGCAAGAATCAATCTATAATTCAGCAGTTAAAGCTTTAGAATTCAAAGCAAACTGAGCTTATTCAAGCACGGAATAAATCATCAGTTGCACCAACACCTTTGTTATTACAATTACAGCAAAAGATTAATTAAGTAAGAGAGAGAAATGCAGGATATGCAAAAATCAGTGACCGATAAAACTGGTTTAGGCTTTAGCAGCTAAGATGAACCTTTTACCAGTGATACAAAGCCAGAACTGAAAATGTGCAAAGAGAAATATATTCACTTTGTCAAATCAGTTATGATACAAGAACAACCTGAGCCGAGTAAACCAGTTGAGCAGATGATTGAAAATAAGAACAAGGCTAAAAGGTATGGGATTGGTTATAGCCCTAAGAGTTCAACTGATTCGCAAAGCTAGTAACCCAAAAGGTTCAGCTATAAATACCGGAACTCTCCGAATGGCTATTCCAATTACTATAACTGTAAACTAGTTCAGAAAAGATATCGGCTGAATAACCAGTTGAACAAGGCTAAAGCACATATTGTTTCATCTGCACACAACACACCAAGCACACACAAGCCAGGAAAAACCATTTGGAACACAGCAACTGGAAAGTCAGTTAGACTGATCCAAGTCTGGGTTCCGAAAGAACTAATCAGTTTAGGACCCAAATAGATGTAGGTACCAAAATTATTCATTGTGTGTTATTGCAGGTGACAGGTACGTCAGCCAAAGAATCAATTTGGTATCCGGACAGTGGTTTCTCAGGACATATGACAGGGGATGCTGAACTGCTATCCCAACTGATCAAATATACTGGTCCAAACATCAGTTTTGGGGACAAATCTAAAGGTAAAATTGTGGGTAAGGGTAAACTTATCCATGGTAACATTATTATTAAAGATGTCTGATTTGTTGATAATTTGAAGTATAACCTGATTAGCATCAGTCAGTTATGTGACAACAACTTCTCGGTTTAGTTCAACAAACATATGTGCACAGTTAAAAACTCAACTGATGAAATAATCATAACTGGACATAGATGTGGTAACACTTATAAAGTGAGTTGGGCAAATCAACCTAATACACCAATATGTTTTGTAGCTTTAAAATCTTCTAAAATCTGGTTGTGGCATAAAAGGTTGAACCACTTAAATTTTAAGTCTATTGCTTATCTGAGTAACCATGATCTTGTAACTAGTTTGCTTAAAATCGATTTTCAAAAGATAAAATTTGTTCAGCATGCCAGTTTGGTAAACAAGTAAGATATTCATTTAAAAACAAGGGTAGTAAATATTCCTCCAAATGTTTAGAACTGCTGCATATGGATCTTTTTGGTCCTATACCAGTAATAAGTTTAGGGGGAATGAAATCCAACTTGGTAGTCGTTGATGATTTTTCAAGATTTACTTGGGTTATCTTTCTTAAATCAAAATAACAAACTACTGCACAACTGATTAAGCTTTTCAAAAGATTATTAAATGAAAAATCAGTTGGAATTTACAGAATAAGGTCTGATTGAGGGACTGAATTTGTCAATAAAAATATTTCTCAATTTTTAGAAGATACCGAAATTAATCATGAGTTCTCAGCTGCTAGAACACCTCACCAAAATGATGTAGCTGAGAGAAAAAATCGTACGCTTAAAGAAGCAGCTAGAACAATGCTTGCTGATTCTGGTATATCTCAAAAATTTTGGGCAGAAGCAGTAAACACTGCATGTTACACTCAGAACAGATCAATGATTAATAAAAATCATTTAAAAACATCATATGAGATCTGACATTGACATAAAAGTTTGGTATCCTATTTCAGAATATTCAGCTGCAGATGTTATATTCACGATAATGGAAAAAATCATTTGAAAACATTTGATGCAAAATCTGCAGAGGGAATATTTCTGGGTTACTCATCAGTTAGTAAATCTTACAGAGTTTTTAATAAATGTACTTTAAATATAGAAGAATTGATTAATGTTGTATTTGATGAATCAGGACTAACTGACAAGACAACTGATCCAGTTGAAACAACTGATCGCTTTATAGATATAAATTTGGAGGATGATAGTGAAGAAGAAGTTCATATCCACATAAATCTCCTTCAAACACCAGAACCAGAAGTAGTGGATCAATCAGTTGAACAAGAAATTGATCCTGATAATCAGTTGGTGGAGCGAAATAATAATTTTCAATTACCAACTGAAGGAGCATCAACTGAAATTGAAGAAAACATTCAGTTACCAACTGAATCTGTTTCTGAAATCCACCCAATCAATGCCGAATACATATGGAAGAAATCACATCCACCTGAATTGGTGATAGGTAATCCATCTGATCCGTTAAGAACTTGGAATCAAATGATTAATTAATTTATTCATTCAGCATTTGTTTCCCAAATGGAACCAAAAGCTCTTGTTGATCCCAACTGGATAAATGCTATGCAAGAAGAGCTAAATCAGTTTACCCATAACAAAGTCTGGAATTTAGTTCCAAGACCAGCTTCTAAAACCATTATAGGTACAAAGTGGGTTTACAGAAACAAACTGAACGAAAATGGTTCAGTTGTGTGCAATAAAGCAAGGCTTGTAGCACAAGGTATAGACAAGAAGGAAGAATTGATTACGGCGAGACATATGCAATAGTTGCAAGATTGGAAGCAATCAGAATGTTCCTTGCTCATATCTCATTCAAAAATTTCAAGGTCTATCAAATGGATGTCAAGAGTACATTCCTGAACGGTCAGTTGCAAGAAGAAGTTTATGTTGAACAACCTCCAGATTTCATAAATCATTCCTTCCCTGATCATGTTTATCATTTGAACAAAGCTTTGTATGGTCTTAAACAAGCCCCAAGAGCTTGGTTTGAGACTCTTTCAAATTTCTTAACTGATCACGACTTTACTGTAGGAACAGTTGACAAAACTCTGTTCAAATTTTTAAAGAATGACCATATTTTACTTGTACAAATATATGTTTATGATATTATTTTTCGGTCAACTAACCCCAAATTATGTGAGAAGTTTGCCAAGTTAATGCAGGATAAGTTCGAGATGAGCATGATGGGTGAACTGACGTTCTTTCTTGGTCTGCAAGTGAAGCAACTGGAAACTGGTATTTTACAAGTCAGAGCAAATACACGAAGGAATTGTTGAAGAAATTTCGCATGGAGACACGTTCAGCCGCAAATACTCCCATGAGCTCATCAATTAAATTAGATAAAGATGAAGGGAGAATATCAGTTGACACGGCACTCTATGGAGGTTTAATAGGCTCTTTACTTTACCTAACTGTCAGTCGTCCTGATATTGTATTTGCTGTTTGCATGTGTGCTAGATTTCAGGCAGATCCTAAGCAATCGCATTTTTCAGCTGTCAAACGCATATTGAAATATCTTAAAGGTACACAAAATATGAGCTTATGGTATTATAAGGACTCATATTTCAATTTAGTTGGCTATTCAGATGCAGATTATGCAGGATGTAAGCTTGATCGTAAAAGCACCAGTGGATCATGTCAGTTTCTAAGAGACATAATGATATCTTGGTTCATCAAGAAGCAAACATCCATAGCAACTTCCACAACTGAAGCAGAATATCCATCATCTGGCTCAAATGCTCTGGATTCAGCAACAATTGAAATACTATGGAGTCATTGCAGAAGAATCATCAATCTTTTGTGATAATACAGGCACTAAAGATTGGTTATAATCCAGTTCTTCACTCCAGAACCAAACACATTGATGTCAGACATCACTTCATCAGAGATCATGCTCTAATGAAAGCAATCAGGATAGAGTACATACCAACTGATCAACAAGCAGCTGACATCTTCACCAAACCATTACTCGAGACTAAGTTTTCTCGCTTTCGCAATATTCTTGGTTTAATTGATTTGTCTTAATTATACTATCTCATGTCAGTTAATATTATTAGTTAGTTGTTACCAGTAAGGTTGCAAAGAATATAGCAGTAAACTAAATAAATAGAAATGAATTGGAATAGAAATTTTATTAATAATACCTAGCTATTATTACACGGTTTAGTTCTATTTCTACTGCATTTAGCCTATCAGATAACCACAAGGACATTTCCTCAGAAATTCTTCTAAAATCTTCTGAAAATACAATTTTATCTAGTTTCCTATACTCCTTGTTAAGCATAAGGTAATAGAGACCCTCATAAGTCACAAGGTTTGAAGTGTGAATGACATTGATATATTTTTTATATTTGATTTTAGTTGCCTTCTGTTCACCAGTGGCAACTAATCCACCGCGTTGGATAATCTGCAAGTCATGTATCTTCGTCCAGGTGGACATAACTTTATCAAAGAGGAAGTCTTCAACATCTTGCTTCCAAGTCTCTACGAATGACAGCCTGTCTGCAAGATTAGGCCGTGATTAACTATATTATCTGCTTAAATATTCTGTATCTGTTGAATTTGATCTTATTTATAGACTCTAACTGAAAAAACAAAAGAAGACGAAGAGACATCAATCAACAGAATGCAATTAATGAGATTTTCTTACTCTCTCTTTCACTTATATGCATTTATTTACGAGGAATATCTATTTTAAATGGTTAACTGATAAGACAATCGTCATTTGATCTTCAACTGAACTGATTCAGTTTTCAACTGATCACTCAGTTATTGACCTAACTGATCTTATCAAATAGGTTAACTGATTATTCGATAAGTAATCCATATTAAGTGATGTGACTGTTACAATTACGCATTTAATTTATGTCATTCGTTGAATAGTAATATGTAACGTCGACCCACATAGTCCAGTAGACTTCTATTCACGTTTTCACCGCATGAACACATGTTTTTATTCAAGTTTATCTTGGACTGACACGTGTCCAAAAATTTGAACAGTCATTAACATAAGTAATTGAACCGCCTTACTTCAGTTTCTTCACGAGCATTTCAATTTCCAGAGCTTATCAAACACCCAAAGTTCTTTCTTCTTCGTAGATATTCAAATCAGAAATGGCAAGTCAAGTTCCAGCCTACATGCTAAATGCTATGGCAATAGATTTCGACTCCGTCCTCTCTATTAAGGACGAAGCCGTTCAAAGTATTTTTTTGAAGCTGGAAACATCTGGTTTGAAGAAATTTCTTGGGTCATCTACTCAAGAAATTTATTCCAAAGAAATTCAGGAATTCTATAGCAACGGCTTCATCTCAGCTGAAGGGAAGATTACAACCACCGTCAGCAGCAAGTTGCTGACTATTGATGAAGAAATGTTTAATTCTATCTTACAACTGTCGTCTGATAGCCTTCCTCACTACTCTGAAGCAAAGGCTGCTGATGTGGATGAGATGCTCACACTTTTATCTGCTGATGGGAGGAAGATAAAAGTTTCTGATCCCAAGAAGGAGCTAAAATATGAATATCATTTGTTGGCTGATATAATGGCAAAAGGTGTTCTAGCCAAGGCAGGCTCGTTTGCTGCCTTCACTCTCGAGAAATTTCAGATAACGACTGCTCTGGTGAATTGACGCAAACTGAACTTGTCAACCATTTTATTCAACATTTTGAAGAACATGGTTCAATCAACAAAACAGTCCAAAGACTTTGCTATGCCGATCAGATTTATTTTGAAGAACAAATGTTTGGTGGATGATTCTTCTCAGAAGTCATCCAAATACAAAGTCTTCACTGCCAAGAATGTTCAGCCACCGAAGACCATGCTGGACATGTCTCTTGAGTAGTTTGTCAAAATCAAGAAGGAGATTGGGACGCAGGCAGTTCCCATATTAGTCAAAAAGACCAAGGACTTTGCTCAGAATAAAACAATCAAAAGGAAATTGATTTTTAGTGAAACTGAAACTGAATTGGAGAAAACTTCATCTCAAAAAATAATGAAAAATCCAAGGACCCAGAAAACCAAATCAGTAGCTGCTTTGGAAACTATCCCAGCTGATAGATTGAGGCAAACTGGAGCTGAACAGCCTATCAGAGCAGTACCAATCACGGTAGTTCCAGTGGCATCCTCAGCTGAACAGCAGTTACCGCCTCCAACTGCTCCCTCAAAGAAGACTATCACCGAATCTGGTGATAAACAGAAACAAGTTGGAGTAAAAGCACCACTGATCACTATCACCGGCCCAACTGCACTACCCTTTGCCATACCAAAGGGAGTGGTGATACAAGAAAAAGTGGATGCAACTGTTTCAGGGCTGAGCATTTCTCATGCCCTCACTGACCCGAAAGGTAAATGCGAGATGATTGAAGAGCCCAGACCAACCAACCTGATTCAGACTCACATTGATTTAATATGGGAAAAGGTAAATGAGTTTTTTGAATCTAAGTTGAAAACATACAATGAATGGGTCAGATTTTAGACCGAAGTGTTTTCCAAGCGATTGCAGAAGAAATCAGTTTTGGATATTCATCGCCTTGGAAACTATAGTCCTAAGTGTAGTCAAAGCTACCATAATTGTTCAAGCGCTGGAGAGAAGGAATTATTTCTTTGATCTGATGCGTGCCAAGAAGTTGACTCAAGTCATAACTCAGCTACGCAAGAACTATGATCCTACCAGTCCAATCGCCTTCAATGACAAAGCAGGTTATGACCAGTTGGACATGGATCTCATATCATTGCAGATGAAGATTAAAGATTGGGAAATGGGTCAAGAGTTGACTATTCCTGTAGAGCCCAAAATCAGTACACGTAAAACCCATGCAATTATTTAATTGTTAAATTATTTATTTAAATTTAAATTGAGTATTAACCATGCATGATTTATTGAAATGCATTATTTTTTTAATTATTTATGTTTATGTGATGCACGTTAAATGTTTTTCGAATTTCATGTTTCAGGCGATTATTCGAGGAGGGATTGAGGAAAAGACCGGTGACGATTTTTGGTAATTTTAAAACGTGATATTTTATTTCAAGTTAAGATTGAGGCATCTTTTTTTAAATGATTTATGAGTGTTTATCATTTTTAAAGCCTAATTTAATTATTAGATGATTTTAAGATTTTAAAACTTTTAAAGATTTTTAATTGTGTATTTTAAATTTTTTGTGGGATAGTTAGTAAAGTTAATAGTGAGTAGCATTTTAATAGTATTTTTCTTTTTACTAGAAATTTTAGTAACAATTTAATTAGCATTTTATTTGCATGTTAATTATATAATCAAGAAAAAATCATTTCCCTAATCTACCTAAACACACGCACACACAGCCGACACACACACACACACACACTTCCCCTATTCATTTTTCATTTCAGAATTTTTGTGAGAAGAAACCTAGGGTTCTAAGAGTTCTTGCAGCCGCCCCTTTCTCTGATTATTTCCAACGAATTTTCGTTGGGTTTTGTTGTAAGAAATCGAGCCACAATCGTCCCGGATCAATCCTCACGCCATCTCCGCTTCGTTGTCGTCGTTTCGGTAACGTTAAAGATTTAAAGGCACGTATATTTTTTCGTTTATGCATCGATCTCGTCATATTATGCGTTGTGTTGTTATTTATGCGTAAAAATACATGTGTGATGTGTGGAAGTTTGAGCAATGTTGTTTGGATCAAGTTTGAAAGGGTTTTTGGATCATAAATCACGTTTTTGCTGTCATTTTAAAAATTGCGATTTTTAGGTCAGGTTTCTAGAAAAACTTTCAACATATAAAACGTAGTACTCTTTGATACCTTCGATTTGATATAAAATTTGTAATTTTTGGATGAGAAACGAGTAAGTTATGGTTGTTTTTGTGTGACTGCTCAAACCTGTGATCTTATGAAAATGACGTTCATCATGTTTTGAGGTTTTTGAGTTGCAGGCTTCGTTGGGTACCTCCGAGCTTGTGCTACTGCATTTAGATATGTTATGGGATGAGTTTAGGTGTTATTTGGTGGTTCTTTTGGGTTGGGATTGGCTTGAGATATAATAGAAGTCGTAGGAAGCGAAACAATGTCGAATTACGGGTCATTGTTGTATTGAAGTTGCTTGTCGATGTTTGGAGACGTTTGGGGTGTTTTTACGGGTTTGAATCAATGTAATAGCATCTTAGGATGAGTCTCGAGGTGTTGGTTCATGTTCCTTAGGCGTGGAATGAGAGAATGAATGAATAAGATAGTGAATTTTCGTGAATGTCCAAGTCCAGAGGCTTCCCGGACCCCGACACGGAGTCCGTGTCCTTTGTCCTTCAAAAATACGAATTTCCAGAGCCTACCCGGACCCCTACACGGGGCTCGTGTACCCCTCTTAAANGAGGTGGCTCGCTGCTGGGGCTTGGGCGAGTTGGGTAGGTCCTATATGGTCCTAGGATGATGGGCAGGGGTCGGGCCAGGGGCTGGAGTGGTTGGGCTGGCCGCTGGTTCAGGTTGGCGTGAAGAAGCACAAGCGCGCAGCTTGTGTCTTCGGGTTTCAAGTGTTTCGATGCAGGGGTCCAGGGTCTGGGCTGGGTCTGGGCGTGGTCCAGGGAAGGTTAGGGTCATGAGGGGTCAAGTGGTTCACGGCTGGTAGAGTCCTAGGCTAACTAGGAGTTCAAGAGCAACTATGAAACTCACACACACATGTACAGATTTTTGAGTCAAGTTCTAGGAGGTTTTTGAGCGGGCCATGGGTGGTTTTACGGGCGGGCCTTGCACAGTAGAGTCCCTAGGTGAGTTGGCTAGGTTTTGGTTCAAGGTGGCTCTGGCGTGGCTCGAGTAAATTAGGAGATGGCTCGGTGCGTTCGATAAGGTGTCAAAAACAAAAATTTAAGAACAAAAATTGAATCCATGGGTCCACGGGTGTGTCTCATGACTTGGAAGGGTAGAATAAATCATAAAAAGGGTATGTTAAAAATTTGGGATAAAAATAACGAGTTTTGGATGTAATCGGGATTTAATCGCCGCACGAAACGCTAATTAACGAGTTAATTGAAAAGCCTAGTTTTAAGCTTTATAAAATTATGAAAAATTAGGTTTAAGCTTAAATAATTATTAAAAGCCTAAGTTTTAATTCGGGAATTTTATATTAAGGTTTGGTTGAATTCGGGATTAAAACGCATTAATATGTTACATTTAAAGATTAATTTAAAAGTTCTCGATTTAGGCTAAATAAAAATATGAGAAAATTCATGTAAGCTTAAATAATTATTTGGGACATGTTAGAGTCAATGAAATAAAGAAAAAGTCAAAAACGGGAAATTTTACGTCCAGGGGTAAAACGGTCTTTTTACACGTAGAAATTAGTAAACGTCATGGCAGTGCCCTGAATGCTGTTTTATGTGCCAATATGATTGTTTCAAATGTTTATGAATTTTTATGACATGGATTTTAAATGTTTA
>NC_133319.1:12947052-12985026 GCF_012295235.1 Primulina huaijiensis
TTCAGTAGTTTAATTATTAGCTTTTCAGTTAAATAAGTGAGGCCGTACCGGAGTTGGAGTTTTAATATAAAAGCTAATGATAAGAAAATATTCCTAAATTTAATTTAAGTTAAAGAATAATTTATTTTAATGTAAAAGAAAGTTTAAAAAATTTAATTAATTTACTTGAGATAAGTAGTAAATAAACTCTTTATGTCCAATAATTTAATTAAAAGCCTAAAATAAAATATGTAACTAATTGAGATAAGTTAATCTAGGCTTATTTTATTTAATAAATTATGACTTAATATATTAGCAATTTAATTTAAAGATTTAGCCATGCATGCAAAATAATGTCTATCCTAAAGTGGTTTATTAATCCACAAAAATATTTAATGGGTAGATAAAACACTAAAGATTTGAAATTTAAAAATTAAGAAATATTTTCCCACCCCATTTACTTAGATAAAAATCGGTCACCCCTTGAGGAGATTTGAAAATATTGTCAACTCTCCACCTTTAATTATTTCCTTAATCCTTTCATGGCATGGATAATTCCTTCAACTTTAAATCTTCAATAAATATTAATTAAGCAATTTTCTCACCTCTTTTGACTAGATAAAATGGGCCCCCTCTTTTCTAGATTTAAATTTTTGCTTTGACAACTCAACCTTGATTCTCTTCCATATCCATTTCTTGGTAGATAATTCCCTCAATTTAAATCCTCATTTAATTAATAACTAAGCCATTTCCTACCCACATTTTTATGATAAAAAATCAGCCACCCCTCTTTTTAAAAGATTTAATTTTGATTTACAACTCATTCCTTGTTATCTTCCCTTAATCACTTTTTCTAGGTAGATATTCTCCCCACTTTTAAATCACCAACAAATAATTAATTAAGCAATATTTCTCCATTGTTCTTAGACCTAAATATCGACTAAGTGCACCCTAGAATTATCCTTCAAAATCTTTTGATATCGAGCCATTTCCTTATCTCACAAACTAGAAGATAGAAAGATTCATTTTACTATTCAAATTTCCAATTATCTTGTAGACTTCCCTTCATTTCTTCTAGCCTTCTCTCCCTATCCATTATTTCGAAATTCAGCCTCCTTCAGCACTGAAAAATCGTGAGCTAGCCATAGAATAATAAGAGAGAAAATCGAGTAGAAACAAAAGAAGCAACTCCGTCTCCGCCGCGCCGTATCGTCATATTAATTCGTTTTCTTTTCAAATGATTTCCCGGCATGTTTCTATCATTCCTTGCTCTTCAATCAAGTCTTATAATTAATTATAAATATCATATGTACACGAATTTGAAGGGAAAAACCGAAATAAATGACAAATATTTTCGAAAACAAGGTGCAGATTTTCGGTTTTCCTTTGTGCTCTCACGGTTTGGCTTGTTTCTGTTGTTGCAGGGTTCGGCTCGATCCTAGGCTCCCAAGGCTACACCTAAGCACGTACTAGGGTGTGTCAAGACCATGTTGGTCCATTAGTTCAAGCCCCATGTATGCTGGGATTGAGCAAATACAGCAACTCTTCCATAGAGTCATTTTTGTGTCTCGAGTTGCACGATTTTGGTCTAAGGCAAGTGTTCTGATCTTGGCTGCCCTAGGGGCTGTAGCCATGGTTAGAACCCTTCCTTAGCATGTCTAGGGCATGACCAAGATGACCTTTCATGGCTTGGTTCATAGCCCCAATCGGCTTTCAAACATAAAACAAGAACAGCCCCTTCGACCCCTTTTAAATTCTGCACATCATGTCCCTTTCGGTTTTGGTGGTTTGAAGTGGACCTTGGTTGGCCTCTGGCCCTTAGCCCTGGTTCACACCATAACCCTTGATGTCTATATCTTGCCATGGTCAATCAATGGCCACTGGAACGACCCATGACAGCAAGAACGATTGCAACAGCCCACGCGCGCAGGTTGGCCTCTCGGGTGGGAGTCTCGGCTGATTCATGGTGTGGTTTGGATTGTGCTGGCCTAGGGCCCTTAGCCCTGGTTCAAAGCATACCTTAGGATGTTGGAAAGAGGCCCTGGTTGGTGGTTCAAGCCCCAATGGCCATTAGCCTCGCAAACGACGCATGCAAGTGCATGCGCTACTGCTGTATTTTCTGGACAGCAACTTGACGCTTCGGTTCAGAGGCTCGTTCGAGTTCTTGGTTGGCTTTTAGCCTATGGCCTTGGATTTGACAGTACCTCATCATGTTAGGAAAGTCATGTTTTTGGCGGTTTGTGATTTGGTCAAGTTTAGAGGTCGTACGAGGATTTACGGTGCAATGTGCCAAAGTGACTCTCGAAAGAGCGTTTCATGTTTTGGCCTCCATTCACCAAGATTTCGACTTGTACAACTTTAGGAGCATTATTTCATCATTTTAAGAGTATTTTTAATCATGACGAAACTTTGGTTTGGTGTTGGTTCGGGTTGGCTCGGGGTCATGATTAAATACTAAGTCAGTAGGCGTAATTGTCTCGTTTTTGGATTCAATTAGAAAGTTTGGTCAAGAAAAATCAATTGCATATTTTCCATGTTAGATTTAAGTCGCAGCAAGCCTGGGAATGATCCAACCCGTTTGGTAAAATTAATACAGGACATTTAATTACGTTATTTAATTATATTACGTGCATAAAAATAGAAATTATTCATTTTTGAGATTTATGTGATATTGCTTGTGGCCATTGTACTATTATGGGATTATTACTTCACCCGGTCGCCAATTACCGGTCAGTTCAGTTTTGTACCACCCAGTATACTGTGGCATTGGTCTGATCAGACGATTAGTATTTCACCAGGTCGTCAGTTACCCGTCCCGGTCGTCAGTTACCGGTCAGTTCAGTTCAGTGCAGTTCATGGGGCCACTTGCGTAGAACATAATCTCAACAAAATTAGACAGGCTATTTTATTACAGAGCTCTATTGAGCAAACAGTCACTTATGATTTTCAGTTCAGTTATGCACATATTTATAATTATACATGATAAGATATTTACAGTTCAGTTATGCAAGTACTATAATTCCTCATGACAAGATATTTTCACTTCGCATGCCATTTTATTATTATCTATTTACTTGTTATTTACGATATTTGCATGTTGAGTCTTTAGACTCAATAGACTGGATTGTTGTAGGTACTGATGATGTCGGAACCGAGGGCGGGGACCAGTGAGCCAGCTCGAGTCGGCAGTAGTGGGACCCTAGGACCTCATTTATCAGTTTATTTATTATTTTTGCGAAAATTCAATTTATTACAATGAATTATTTTAAGCTGTCGTTTTGAAACATTATTTACTTCCGCTGCTACTTTGAACATTAAACTTTATTTATCGGTTTATTTATGAAAGAGACATTTTAATTAATGAAAAAGAAAAATTTTAAATTTTTCCGCAAATTTTCAAGTACGAATTTAAAGGCCTCTACAGTAAACTTTATTCAGAATGCACTTGGATCTTCTCTTGCATACACCCCATAAGTTACCCGAAGTACAAGACCCTTTAGGGTAGTACAAATGTGGGTTCTTAAGGAACTAATTTGGTTCGGATCCAAATAGATTGTGTATCGATTACTAAATCTTGTGTAATTTGGTTCGGACCAAAATAGATTGGGTATCGATTACTAAATCTTGTGTTTGCGGGAAAACACTGACACGTCCACTACTTTTAACCTTTAAAATGCTACAATTTTTTTTATTTTATAGTCGAAACTTGCATAACTCAACAATTCCAAAATCCAAAAATTAATTTAACATTTATTTAAATATCTTAAGTGCATAAAAATCCTTAAATCGTCAATTGACAAAAATCCTATGTCAATCTTTAACATGATCAAAACTAAACTTCAAAATAAAGAATAAAAATCTCTAAATAATCATTCTCAAAATCTTTACTTCAAAACTTCAACTATCAAGCTAATGCGGAACTACGGGCACATGTATTAAAAATCATATTGATGGATCGGTTCTAACACCTGCGAAAGTATTTCAAACAAAATATTCTCAATGAGCTTCAATAGCTCGTGTTCTAAGAATGTAAACACCGATAAATTAAATCGAGTTTGGTTTTCAAACAAAGCGAAAGACACTCGAAATAATCTTTCGTTAAGAAAGCTGACTAATTTGAAAGCCTAACTTATGTAAACTGAATAACTGAAATAAGAGGAATAAGTTCTTGCATATATCGGTTCAGTTATGATGAGAAATGAATTGATAACAGCTCGAACTGATCAAATCAATTGAAAACAATAGTTAAACAGTTAAGTACACAATATATATTTATGGATGTTCGGAGACTTCAACTTCTCCTACGTCACCCCTTCTACCACCTCGGGTAGGGTTCACTGGCTTAAGACTTACCATACTTCCTAACTGAACTCCTAGTCTAGACTGAAGGCAACACCTTCCAGCCAACACTTGTTTAACGTCTATGTGTTAAAGACTACATACACAAGTTTAACATCTTTGTGCAAGACTCACTCAGCTTTTCAATACGCTCTACTTTCTGTATGTATGTGAGTGATGGTGTGTGCGCGTGTATGAGAACCGATACGAAAGTGTTCTCACACACTGAGGAAAAATGTTTCTAATCTAAGGTGATAATACTTTGACGTGTTTTCTCAAATCTGTGTTGATTGCTTCTTAAAAGCTGATATGAGTTGAGCGTGCCCTTTTTCTTTTCTGATCTTCACACACTTCTCTCTTCTCTTCACACTTTTGTTGATGGTCTTGGTCTTGTATTTATAGATGTTTCTGAGGCTGTTCATCAAGTCTTATCAAATTTGTCTGTTGCAGTTTGAATATGTTCTTCAATATTTGTGTCTTGTCCTTTCTGACAGTCATTCTGGAGCGTTTTTACTTTAAGCTCTGCTGCAACGTCCATTATTGTCCTTCGACTGGACAATTGCTTTTCTTAAATGCGCACAGCTGATTCTACTTAGATAAGCTTGTTGTGTTCTGCAAACCGGTCGATTTCTAACTGATGTCCTGAACTGGTTAGTTGAACTGGTTTGGTGAAATCAGTTGGCTCGTCAGCTGAACTGATTTCACTGCTTCAATTGAACTGGTCAGCTGAACTCTTCATCAGTTGAGCTCTTCATCAGCTGATCGGGCTTCTGAAAGTTTTTTGCTAAACTTTCTATCAGCTGGTCAATCAGTTGAACTGGTTCAGTTTTGGACAATCAGTTGGCGCTTTCAGTCTGCGTCTCGATAGCTTCAGTTTTGGCTCGGTAGCTTTTTGTGCACTTAGGTAAGTTTATTAGAAACAAAATAACAAGTTTTGTTAACATCAAAATCAAGATTGCGAACATGAAATGTTCCAACACATACTTTTATTTAAAATAAGCTAGCATAAATTTTGTAAGCATAAATAAATCACAAATCATTTAATCGTAAAACTGGCCATCATCATATATCATTTTGGGTGAAGTTTGATCCTTGAAAGTGACTAGCTCTAATCGTATCATGTGGTCGACTGATCAGTCTTAGCTCACCATTGCGTATGGGGACGGGCACTAGGTGTTGAAAAAGTTAGACTAGGCATGTGCATGCCTTGCCTTGGATATTGAAAAAGTTGTCTCCCAACCCTTCACCTCCCATGCATGCATTCTATTTGGGTTTGTAACGATTACAAAGCCCATGAACTTTTATTTAAATATCTCAAACATATTTGAGACCATTTAAACTTTACTTGATTTAACTCAAGACCACTAGTTGAATAATTATTTACAATTGGGTTCTACAAGGCCCAATGTTATTTACTTAATTCAACAATTGAATTAATTTAATTATTTGGACTCTACTAGGTTCACTAGTGTTTAATGAATTCAACACTTTGAATTAATTTAATTTAGTCCATAATAATGTTTATGAAAATCACGATTTTCAAAAACATTATTTATTTGGTCAACTTTTAATTTAGGAACACTTACACAAATTAAAAGTTACATTTCCCTCATAGAAGTCGTACTTCTATTTTTCTTTACGCTTATAAACTCCTTTATAAGCCGTTCAACACATTGAACTAATTTACTTCTCAACGGGATCTAGAAAGCTAGTTCTTGTGTGGCCCTCAATGGTTCATTGATACAACTAGCCGTGGGTTCACATCTCCATGTGATTCGTACTAAACATGTCCTTATACGAGCATACACCAATTGCTCCATTCTTAATTATCAACTCCTTGATAATAAGAACGTCAGAACTCAAGTCTGATAGTACCCAACCAATCATGTTAAACGCCTAGCAGCATCGCTTACATGATTCCCTAGGTATCAAATGATAGTTCCTGCAAGAACCATTCAATTATGGTTAGCGTACAGTACGGTCCCTTCATCTCATATATCCCGGCCGATTCGACAACCATTGGTATATCGAGAGTTGTCAATGAATCGATACTATGTGTCATGTCGTAGTTGCATCGATGGTGTAATCTATGAAACCCCTTTCATAATTACCACCATACTCTGATCATAGATTTCGTACTACATACACATAGGATATCCATACCCGAAGGTAAGTGGTGAATCCCCGACTACAATGCATCGACTCCTATATGTTTCGCCAAAACACCCAACCTTGCCACCTGATGACCCCATGATAGTCGGTAAACAAGTCAAAGTATAATGCTAGCACATAGAGTCTCAATGTTGTCCCGGGTCATAAGGACTAATGGTGTACAACCATAAACTAGGACGTTTCCACTCGATAAGTGAGAACCACTTGGAAAGTCCTTTATAGAAGGTTGTTCGGTGCACTCTACCAGGAGCACCTATCTGCATGCTCGGACATCACAATGTCCCCTACCAATGAAACATGGTACTCACATCGCAGATACTAGTCTCGAACTCGAGCGACCTATATCCTTTTTAGCGGCGGCTGAATCGACTAGGAACTGTTTAGAATATACAGTATTCCAAATATGAGTTTCATGATACTCATCATATGAGCATCTCATATTCTTTCTACTATTTGTATATTCAAGGGCTTTATCTATGCAACTAGCATGGGTATACAGATAAAGATGTGTCAAAATAAAAATTTCAAATATTATTAAAATAAAGATTACTTATACATAGAGCTTCATTGTGAACACTCGGAACCAAGAAAACTCTCCTCCCTCCTCTCTACACTCACCATGGCCGAAATTTTCATCAAGTTTTCTCTCCAATTTTTCTTCTTCAATTGTTGAGGAAAGAAAATACTTTTCTTTGAAAAATCCTCTTATTTTTTTAGTGCAAAATAAGAGGGGTTCTAGCTTGTTGGTGGTGGGCTTAATTTTTTAGCAAGGAGTGCTCAAAAGAAGCTTGTAGATTGTGTCTACCATTCAAGAGCTTAGTTGTATATCAACTAAGTTGGAGCCATCATCAATCCATTGTGATTGATAGGTAATTTTTCTAAAACACCCTATGTATGACATTTCGTGTTTTGTATTTGCTACACACTAGTACTTAGGGTGCTCGAATTTTTGCCTTGTAAAACAAATTTTGAAACTTTCGTTGTGCATTCGAGCACCTAAATCGATCCCTTTTCAATTGGTATCAGAGCTATGGATACTATTTTGTGTAGCTTATACATGATATTATATTGAGGTTGATTTCTAACCGCATGAGATGGATTTTTGCAACAAATCGAAGGCCGTTTTTTGGCAACTTTGGGCAGCAAGTTGCTGCCCATTTCGGGCAGCTCGGCAGCCCATTTTGGGCAGCAAGGGCAGCCCGAGGGGCTGCCCGAACAACCCCTTGTTTTTAATAAAAAAAATTTTTTTGTGAGTTGGCCGGAATCCGGCGACGGAGCTTCGGCGGCGGCGATGACGACTAGGGTTTCCAAAAGTGTTTTGGATTATCAAAGTGTCATAGGCCTTGATGTTGTTGGGCCATTAGATGACTAACATATTTGTGAAATTTAAATGGGCCAAAATGTCTTTGGTGAAAAATGATTTTTTGGGCCCTTAAGTTTAAATTTACAAAAGTTGCAAATATTTTCTCATGAAATAAATAATTTAAGTTGGACTTTAATTATTTATAGTAAATGGTGATTTACAAGAAATTCGGTTGTAAATAAATTAATTAGAAAGTAGACAAATGAGTTTGTATACTTTGTTAATTTAGTTTATAATCGTGGCGGTTAGTGATTGGATCAAGATATATAATATTGGATCAATTGATTATTGTGATAATTAATTAATGGTGTATGATATGTTATATTATGCATGAAAGATGATCAAAAGACCAAGCCCAATTTTCTAAGTGTATGCTAAGATATTTTGTGTTGAATAATTGTAATAATTATCAAATTTAAATTGAGCTTGGTTTACGGCCCGTTCCCACCCCCATGAGATGTATCCCTATTTTCCATGGATATTTATTTGTAAATATTAGTATAGTAGAAGATCAAGATTGGAAGATGGTGGCCTTGATGATTATGAAGATCGAAGACATGTAAATATTGGAAGCTAATGTAATAGTTGCATTTGCATCCCATGCATTTCCCTAGGATTGGACCTAGGCCCGTGTTTAGCTCACACAGCCCATTAGTATTGTTTGTTTACTGTTTATAATATATGCATGATATGTTATAAATAATGAGTATGTGCGTTATTATTATGATAATAACAAAGTTGCATGAATCCGGCAAACATACGATCAAACATGGCGAGCTTTTTAAATAAAATTAATGATGAGACCTTTCAAAATTAAAAACCCCTCATTTTGAATAAGATTCAAAATTAATATCAAGCCCGAAAAGGGGAATTATAAATTTGTTTATAATTTCCATGTCTTCCATCAACAATGGGTGCATGATGAACGCTACCTGTGCTCGGGGCTTGGCCCATATTATTGGGGGGGCCTTGGGTGCCGGAAAGCTGTGACATCCATTGACATGATGATGTGAATTACGTGGAACTCCCATGATTTCGGCTCATATTATTGAGAAAACTCATGGCGACCGTCCATTAAGGTTCGACATCGACGGGTAAGGCTTGACACGTAAAGATGAACGACGTCATATTATTGGGTCCTAATCAAACGTGAGACAAAAGTTTACGTAGAGGGTTGCATGGAGATGCAATTGGAAACTACCTTTTAGGAATTGTGATTGGCTGATATTATTCAGGATCATAATTCGCTAATTGGACCTTGCGTACCTACTGAGGAAAGGAGTTTCCCGTTTTCACTAGAGGGTAGTGAAAGATGTCAAAACAGTGGGAGCGAAAATTTATAAAGTAAAAGTCCATACTTTATATCTTACCAAATATTTTAAAATAGTCATCAACATTTATCTGTTCTTACTTTTCAGTACAATTTGACAATGTCTTCGATTTGCAATCCGCTATCTGGAATACTCAACAAACACATATTAACTGGACCTAATTACCTCACTTGGCTACGAAACCTGAAAATCGTCTTGAATTTGGAAAGGATAGCATATACACTTACTGATTCGCCCCCTGTTAAGGCTCCGACTAGCTGCACTCCTGAGGAATTGAAGACTTACAAGGAATGGTGTGACCATGACTTGAAAGCCAAGTTTTATATGCAGGCTTCTATGAATGATGAGCTGCAGAGGCGTTTTGAGGATGCAAAGAGTGCTGCTGACATTCATTTGCATCTCAAGGAGCTCTTTGGAGAGCAAACACGTTCTCTTAGGCATGCGACCGTCAAGGAGATGATCACTTTGCGCATGCGAGATGGGGCCTCGGTCCATGAGCATGGCTTAAAGGTGATTGGGCTTGTGGACAAACTCGTTGGCATGGATTTGATGTTGCCTTTGGAGTTGACCACTGACGTGTTACTCTTGTCACTGCCTAGCTCGTTTGATCCTTTTGTGGTGAATTTCAATATGAACAAGATGGAGCCGACCTTTGAGGAGTTGATGAACATGCTTGTGACCTTTGAATCCACCATCAAGAAAGAGAAGCTGGTTCTTTATGTGGGTTCTTCATCTGGTACGAAGATTGATCCACATGGGAAGAGAAAGATGCGTTCTTTCCAACGTCCCAAGAAGAACGTGCCCTTGATGAGGCAATCTCTGAATCTCGTTGTGGCAGCCACACCAGTTAAGGCTGACAAGACTGCTGATGTATGTCATCACTGCAAGAAGCCTGGACATTGGAAGCGTAACTGCTGGGAATATCTTGCCGAGAAGGGTTCTGGAATTGGTATGTTCTATATTGAAGTAAACATTTCAATTAACTCTACTTCTTGGGTATTGGATACCGACTGTGGCTCACATCTCTGTAATGATTTACAGGTGATGGGAAGAAGTAGGAGGCTCAGGGAAGGTGAGACCTTCTTTAGGATGGGCAATGTGGCAAGAGTTGCTGCCAAGGCTTGGGAGATGTTTACTTATTGTTGAACAATAATTTTAAGTTAAATTTTTAAGAGATGTTTTGTTTGTACCTGATTTGCTAGGAAAACATTGTTTCCATTTCTATGTTGATAAAGATGGATATTCTTGTTTATTTGGCAAATGTGTTTGCAATATTTACAAGAATGAATGTTTGATTGGTACTGGAGAACTTGAAAACGATCTCTATAACTTAAAATTGAAAGATATTCCACTAAATGTCCATTTAAAGGCAGACTCCATATGAGATATGGATGGGTAAGCCTCCCAGATATTCTTATCTTAGAATATGGGGGTGCCCTGCTTATGTGAAGCAGTTAGTGGGAGATAAATTGGATAGTCGATCCATTTTATGCTACTTTGTGGGATATCCAAGAAATTCAGTTAGATACTATTTCTATCATCCCCAAGAAACAAAGGTGTTTGTTTCTAGGAATGCAACTTTCTTGGAAAAGGAATTTCTATTGGATAGAAAAGGGAAGATGATAGAACTCGAAGAGGTTAGAGACACCCACAATTGAAGAACCCACACCCGAAGAGTCAAGAGAGGAGATACAAGCTCCTAGAAGATCCGAGAGAGTCTCGAGACCACCTATGAGGTATGGTCTGCTTCTTGAAGAGGGCCATGATGAGCCTATCCATGGATGTGATCCAAGGACCTTCAAGGAAGCGTTATCTGATGCCGATTCATCCAAGTAGCTTGAAACAATGGAATCTGAGATGAATTCCATGCATTCGAACCAAGTGTGTAATTTCGTGGATCCACCTGAGGGAATTTTTCCCATAGGGTGTAAATGGATTTACAAGAGGAAACTTGGGGCGGATGGGAAGGTATTGACCTTCAAAGCGCGATTGGTGGCAAAAAGATATACTCAAAGACAATGAGTTGACTTTGAGGAAACCTTTTCTCCAGTTGCAATGTTCAAGTCGATAAGGATATTGCTAGCCATAGCTGCATGGTATGACTATGCGATATGACACATGGATGTTAAGACAGCCTTTCTTAATGGGGATATTAAGGAAAAGATTTACATGTCTCAACATGAAGGGTTTACATCTATCAGAAGTAAGCATATGGTTTGCAAACTTCAGAGATCTATTTATGGTCTAAAGCAGGCATCTAGGAGTTGGAACCTCAGATTCGATAATACAATCAAAGAGTTTGGTTTTACTAAGAATCCTGAGGAACCCTGTGTGTATAAGAAGGTCAGTGGGAGTGCTGTGACATTCCTGGTGCTTTATGTTGATGACATTCTACTCATTGGGAATGATGTAGGAATGTTGCAATCAACTAAAATATGGTTAGCAAGTAAGTTCTCGATGCTGGACTTGGGTGAAGCATCTTTTGTATTGAGAATACAGATCTATAGAGATAGATCAAAAAGATTGCTTGGTCTCACTCAGTCCACATACATTGATACCATCGTGAAGCGGTTCTCGATGGATGAGTCCAAGAGAGGACATCTACCAATGTGTCATGGCGTGTCCCTATCCATGTTTATGACTCCCAAGACTGATGCAGAGATAGCGGCGATGACAAGCATTCCTTATGCATCTGCAATTGGTAGCATCATGTATGGAATGATATCTGCACGTCCTGACGTGGCTTTCGCACTAAGTGTAGTGAGTAGATATCAATCGAACCCTGGTCTTCCACATTGGAAAGCTGTGAAAGACATCCTCAAGTATTTGAGAAGGACCGATAAATTGTTCTTGGTCTGTGGGGGTGAAGAACTGAAATTGGAAGGCTATACCGACTCTAGCTTCCAAAGCAATATCGATGACTCGAAGTCAACCTCTGGGTTTGTATTCATGCTCAATGGTGTTGCTGTCTTTTGGAAGAGTTCCAAGCAAGACAATACTGCGGATTCCAGCACAGAGGCCGAATACATTGCTGCATCATATGCAGCAAAGGAGGCTGTTTGGATAAGGAATTTCGTCCAAGAGTTGGGCGTCATTCCTAATGGAGTTGCTCCTGTCCCGGTGTTTTTTGACAACATGGGAGCTGTAGCTCAAGCAAAGGAGCCTAGGTCTCATCAGAAGTCCAAACACGTATTGAGAAAGTATCACATTCTCCGAGAGATTGTGGAAAGAGGAGAAGTGTCGATTGACACAGTCGGCTCCGTAGATATTGTTGCTGATCCACTAACTAAGCCTTTACTTGGACCATTATTCGAGAAGCATCGCGAATCGATGGGTTTGAAGCATATGGGTAGTTGGCTCTAGTGCAAGTGGGAGATTGTTAGAGTAGGTGCCCGTCGAGCCAAGTGTTGGCCGAGTGTTCACAATGAAACTCTATGTATAAGCAATCATTATTTTAATAATATTTGAAATTATTATTTTGGCACATCTTTATCTGTATACTCATGCTAGTTGCATAGATAAAGTCCTTGAATATACAAATAGTAGAAAGAATATGAGATGCTCATATGATGAGTATCATGAAACTCATATTTGGAATACTGTATATTCTAAACAGTTCCTAGTCGATTCAGCCGCCGCTAAGAAGGATATAGGCCGCTCGAGTTCGAAACTAGTATCTACGATGTGAGTACCATGTTTCATTGGTAGGGGACATTGTAATGTCCGAGCATGCAGATAGGTGCTCCTGGTAGAGTGCACTGAACAACCCTCCATAAAGGACTTTCCAAGTGGTTCTCACTTATCGAGTGGAAACGTCCTAGTTTATGGTTGTACACCATTAGTCCTTATGACCCGGGACAACATTGAGATTCTATGTGCTAGCATTACACTTTGACTTGTTTACCGACTCTCATGGGGTCATCAGGTGACAAGGTTGGGTGTTTTGGCGAAACATATAGGAGTCGATGCATTGTAGTCGGGGATTCACCACTTACCTTCGGGTATGGATATCCTATGTGTATGTAGTATGAAATCTCTGATCAGAGTATGGTGGTAATTATGAAAGGGGTTTCATAGATTACACCATCGATGCAACTACGACATGACACATAGTATCGTATCATTGACAACTCTCGATATAACAATGGTTGTCGAATCGGTCGGGATATATGAGATGAAGGGACCGTACTGTACGCTAACCATAATTGAATGGTTCTTGCAGGCACTTTCATTTGATACCTAGGGAATCATGTAAGCGATGCTGCTAGGCGTTTAACATGATTGATTGGGTACTATCAGACTTGAGTTCTGACGTTTTTATTATCAAGGAATTGATAATTAAGAATGGAGCAATTGAGGTATGCTCGTATAAGGACATGTTTAATTCGAATCACATGGAGATGTGAACCCACGACTAGTTGTATCAATGAACCATTGAGGGCCACACAAGTACTAGCTTTCTAGATCCCGTTGAGAAGTAAAATAGTTCAATGTGTTGAACGGCTTATAAAGGAGTTTATAAGCGTAAAGAAAAATAGAAGTACGACTTCTATGAGGGAAATGTAACTTTTAATTTGTGGAAGTGTTCTAAATTAAAAGTTGGCCAAATAAATAATGTATTTGAAAATTATGATTTTCATAAACATTATTATGGACTAAATTAAATTAATTCAAAGTGTTGAATTAATTAAACACTAGTGGACCTAGTAGAGTCCAAATAATTAAATTAATTCAATTGTTGAATTAAGTAAATAACATTGGGCCTTGTAGAACCCAATTGTAAATAATTATTCAACTAGTGGTCTTGAGTTAAATCAAGTAAAGTTTAAACGGTCTCAAATGTGTTTGAGATATTTAAATAAAAGTCTATGGGCTTTGTAATTGTTACAAACTCAAATAGAATGCATGCATGGAGGTGAAGGGTTGGGAGACAACTTTTTCAATATCCAAGGCATGACATGCACATGCCTAGTCTAACTTTTTCAACAACCAAGAAAACTCTCCTCCTTCCTCTCTACACTCACCATGGCTGAAATTTTCATCAAGTTTTTTCTCCAATTTTTCTTCTTCAATTGTTGAGGAAAGAAAATACTTCTCTTTGAAAAATCCTCTTATTTTTCTAGTGCAAAATAAGAGGGGTTCTAGCTTGTTGGTGGTGGGCTTAATTTTTGAGCAAGAAGTGCTCAAAGGAAGCTTGTAGATTGTGTCGACCATTCAAGAGCTTAGTTGTATATCAACTAAGTTGGAGCCATCATCAATCCATTGTGATTGGTAGGTAATTTTTCTAAAACACCCTATGTATGACATTTCGTGGTTTGTATTTGCTACACACTAGTACTTAGGGTGCTCGAATTTTTGTTTTTTAAAACAATTTTTGAAACTTTCGTTGCGCATTCGGGCACCTTAATCGATCTCCTTTCACTAGGCACCGCCGTAAAATAGAAATATGATCGTTGGGCTCCCTATGGGCCTTCTTCCGTAAACGGGCTCCTTCTAGGGCCTTCTCCCTCACGACATTCCCAATCATATCATATCATATCATATTTGTCACATTCAATTCACATCCTTCAAACTATTTTTCTTTCTTTTTTTATTCATAAAATATCTTGTCCTTTCCAAATTCGTAAAATAACAATTTAACAATAAAAATCGTACAACTTTATCATACATCATAAAATTCCATATTTTTCATCATAAACATTTTAAAATATCATTTAGCATGTATTATGATTCTTCGAGACACTGCCAAGCCTTTCGTACTACCACGGGAGGTAAAATGACCATTTTGCCCTTGGATTCTAAAATTCTCGATTTTGACATTTTCTTACTTTTGTCTACTCGAGCCTATCACAAACCATCATATAGGCTTAAAATTGATTTCTTATATTTTTCTTAGACTTAAACCTGAGCCTTTCGATTTATTTCCTTAATTACTAAACCGTGAATCGTTTTAATCCCAAACAAATTCCAAACGTGATATTTTCTTCCCAATTTTTAAACATAAAATTTTTATACCTAAACTACCCTCATGAACCATGAATCGACCCTCATGGACTACGGTTCGAACCCTTACCTCTATTCCTTGCAAATTTTGAACCCTAAGTCCTAAGTCAAGACACGGCTCCCAAACACCAAGCCACCCTCGAGCCACCTAGGATCAGACCCTCACCAGTACCTCCTGGACCCTTCTTGACCTAGCCTAGCCCAGCGCACCATCCCCTAGCCAAAATCCAAGCCGCACGCTCCTCTCTTTTAATTACCTAGGTCGCGGCCCTCACCAACCAAGCCACCATGGACCACAACTGCACCAGACTAAGCCTCAACCCCGAGTCATCCTCCATAGACCCTATTGGACCAGCCTAACCTGCCCTAACCGAGCCGTGCACCCTTACTTTAGAATCAAGCTGTACACGCATATGGGGAAGGGTCCTAGGGATTGTGGACTCTTCTCTCCTTGCTGTCACCACGTCTAACCACCATCCAACTCTCTAGCTCACTTGGTTATAGCCAACACAGGACCGTGACCAGCCCTGGCCGAGCCCTGGTGCACCACCCCTCATAGCCGAACCTTTAAGCCCCAAGGAAAACCCATAAACCTTGGGTTCTACCCTTCACCATGCACGGCTCCTTTGGCTCTTGTCCATCCATCGTCTCGTGCCTAAACGACACTATTTCCATCCCTTAAACACCTTATATTGACAACATGTCCCTTAGAATTCATTGTGTTCTCTAACAAACCGGAGAATCATCAAAACTTTGAAAATAATCAACAAAACGTTAAGCGAATTGTATTCAAATATTTTTCATGCTAAAATACATAAAAAAAAATGCATATTATGATTTGAATGGTGTATCAAAAGATTTTAGAAGCATGCATTTACGTTTAAAACGCTCGGATATACGACCGTTTGCATGGGTTGCGAAGGGAGACGAATGGGCGACAAACGACCTTGAAATTTCTCTCAAAATCTCGAAATTTTGTATGTGAAGTGTGTGATGGTGTGCGACTGCTAGGAGGCTCAAAAACCCTAGCTTTCTATTTTATAATTTTCGAAATTTACATGTTAATGGGTTGGAGTTTTGGGCTTTTTAGTTTAGGAGTAATTGGACCCTTCAATCATAGTTAAATTAGGCTCAATAATACCTATTTAATTGTAAAATAAAATTTTACAAAATTTGTTTTCAAAATTAATAATTTTTGGGCTTTTAAAAATCCTTCGTTTGACAAAAATCGGCTTTCCGGACAAAATCGAGCCCGTCTCGTAAAATAATTTGGGCTCCAACATTTTTAGAAAATTTTAATCATATATGATCATATTATTAAGCCTCAAAAGTATTTATCAAAAAATATTTTATCTTGATCGTCCCCGGTTTTCTTTCCACAGCCTTTTATCGAATATTCGGATAAAATCTTCAGTTTTCATGAAATCATGCAATTTGACCTTCAATCATATACTATGTATCATTTAAGCATTTAAAATCAATTAAATAAAGCAATTAAGCAATTTAAATCATTTGCATGCATGCGATTTACGTGAGTTGACTTTTGGACGTTACAAAGAGCACTACTGATATCAAGAAGTCAACCTGATAACTGGATAGTGAATGCTCTAAACATATGTTTGGTCCAAACACACTACTCTCATAATTCATTAATGGTAGCGGACCAAAGATCACTTTTGGTAACAATTCAAAAGGTAAAATCGTGGGTAAGAATAAGATTATCCACGAAAATATTGTTATAAATTACATATTATTAGTTGAAAATTTATGTTATAATTTGAATGATATAAGTAAATTATGTGATAACGGTTATCAGGTAGAATTTCATAAGCGTACATGTACAATTAAGAATGCTAATTCTAATATTCTGTTGCAAGAAATCAGAAGCAGAAACACTTATAGAATATATTGGGAATATACTTGGCCTGATAATTCTACATGATTTGTTGCGTCCTCTTCTGGCAGACAATGGTATGACATAAACGCTTGAATCATTTAAATTTCAATACGATTAACAACTTGTGTAAAATGAATCTAGTGATGGGACTGCTTGAGATAGAATTTGTTCAAAATCATGTAAGTCCAGCATGCCAACTATGGAAATAGATCAGATCTAGCTTTAAAAATAAAGACAGCAAACTATTGTACATGCATTTATTTGGATCAATACACGTAATAAGTTTAAGTAGAATGAAGTATACATTTGGTTGCAAGTTCTATATCCATAACAATGGTAAGAATCACTTAACAACATTTGACTCAAAATCAGATGCTGTAATATTTTTGGATATTTCACCAGTTAGTAAATAATTTAGAGTATTGAATCATAAAACATAAAATGTTGAAGAAACAATATATGTAATTTTTTTTATGAATCTTTCAATACCAAAGAATAATCTAACATGAATGACTTGAGCATTAGAATGAACAATATTCAGCTAGAAGACAATAAAGATTATGTGTCCAAAATATCTATTCAACCTCCTAAACTCGATGTTCCTTAGATGCAACCATCAATAGATATCAATAGAGAATATGATCAAGTGTCTTGTGAAGTCTACTGCTTAAAATAATGCTAGAAATTTTTTTTTTAAAGCTAAATCTCGAAATACACATTTTTATTTAAAAAATATTTTTATAGACATGCATGCAATATCTACCTCAACCACATAGTTTACAAATAAAAGGTATTCGCTATGGAGTAACAGAATTGCAAATTTAAAGAACTTAAATAAACAACATGCAAGTCCTGTCAAACCATAAACATATAAATAATAAAATGTAAGAAAATATCCATGATCTCTCCTCTCTCATAAACATGATGTGCGGAAATGTATAGTCCTCGGGTTAGCGTGCGCACATCCAGCCCCGCCTACTCAGTCTTCGGCGCCTCCAATCTCCACATCAATATTGTCACCTGCATCATTCACGCCTAGTGAGTCTAAAGACTCAACACACCAAAATCGTTATAACAAATACATATACATAACATGAAGCAGTGAAAAGTATTGTACTTAAAATAAACTCCATGATATTGAAAGCATGAACATAAACGTAAAATAAACGTAAACATGTCAAAACATGCATCAACATATCAGCATATACGTATTCATTTTCCTTATTTGAATTCCGTTAATTAGCTGTGACTTTCGTATAATCATATTAATCGATGGATCCATCTACGTATAACCGCGGTACCCGGCGCCACGAACATCAGCGACAATATTACCCATCCACTGAGCCTTGGCCTTACATGTCATCGTATTATAGTATCATCATATTTAGTCACAAACAACTCCCTTCCTTCAAAACATGTTATCATATTCAACACTTATAAAAATCATACATATACGTAAATTATTCTTAAAATCAAGCATGCAACGTAATTTTTCATATTTTCATAAAAGGTCATGTTCTTGATAGCATATACATTAAAAACGTATGATTTGGTGATCAGGGCACTGCCAAGTCCGCTAACTCGACCCAGGTGCAAAATGACCATTTTGCCCCTGAAAACCCTAATTGAGCATTTTACCCTAGACCTCTAAATTTCGACCCGAAGCCAACCAACTCTTAAAAACACCTCAAAACATAATTATAAACATTTGGTAGACATAACCTCGAGCATGTTCCATAACTTATACGATTCAGTTTAAAACTTGGACCGGAGTTCCGGTTTTAACCCGAATCAACCCGAAACTTAACTAAATCTCTCCCAACCTAAACCATGACTGGAACCTACATGACCAGCCCCTAAACCACTTGTTCCAGACCCCTTAGGACCTACGAAAAACACCTGAAATTTTTTGGAATTTTTTTGCGCACCTACTACGAAACCCTAGTAATACCCTAGCCTCGATTTCTCGACTCTAGCCCAAGCCGACGAGGACCAGACCCAAGCCAACCCTTCCTAGCCCACCTCTGGACTATCTTGGACAGACATAACCCTAGCCCTCAGCCCCATGCTCATTGTGAAGCACAACCATCCAAGAGCCACTCGAACAAGTCCTAGGCGAGACTCCCCTCAACACAACCCTCTCGACCGGCCCTAAGACCAAGACCAAGACCATTAGGGTCGAACAAGACCTAGGCGAGACTCCGCTCAACACAACCCTCTCGACCGGCCCCAAGACCAAGACCATTAGGGTTGGAGCCATTCTAGGCCACAGCTCAGACCCACCAGGGTCTGGTTCTAGGCTCGGAACAGCCCCTGCACCACCGGCTCGCTCAAATCTTTCGATCTAGTCATACCCGAACCAACCACCAAGGAAACTAGCGCTCGGTCTTCACCAACCCTCGACTACCTAGTGACTCCAGCCCCTTGACACCATGACTTCCAACGTGTACAGCCTTTACAAACGCATCTGTGGCAGCCTATTACATAAAATCCATGAAAAATCGTGAGTTGCAAGCAAGAACATGCATATTTCATTATAAACGATGCATAAACGATACAACAAAAGAATTTAAACGTTCTTCATGTAAACACACACATATCAGTGTATATTAGCGTGAATGATGAGAAAAAAAAAGGATTTATGGCGTGTCTTTTCGTTTAAAGCTCGAAAACTTAAATGTCTACGCGTAGGACGAGCACCGGAGAGACGGGAAAGGAACTTTCTTGAAAACTTTGAAGAATTTTTGAGTGGCTGCTGAAGAAACCTTCGAAATGGGGCTGCTATGTGAGGGAGGGGTGGCCGAGTATGGAGTAGAGTTAGGGTTAGATTATGGGGTGATTAAGTTAATAAAATGATACACTAATGGGCCAATAATAATAATTAAAGGAGTTTAAAAAGTTTTTAGGCCCATTATGCAATAAAATAAACCCGTCAAGCCCAATAACACTCTCGAAAAATATTTCGTTTAGGTACGTTTTTAAAAATATTACCTGAACCCTCAAAAAGTCATCCAACTCGCTGAAATTAGCGTACCGGGTAAAAATATGACCCGACGAGTAAAAATACCCAACCAAGGTCCATTTTCAAAAATCACACTTAATTATATCATATATTAAATAATTAAAAATAATTATTAAATAAAACATTTTCCTAAATATCCCAGTCTCCGGTCCTCGTTCGAGCGCTAAATACAACTTAAAACCCTAATGCATGCATGAAACGTTGAATACACATGCACTAACCCACATCTTATGCGATGAACATGCATTAAACACATAAATATAATTAAGCACATATTTTAAATAAAAACCCTATATTGCATGCAGTTAGGTTACATAGCTCGAATTTCCTAGACCTTACAATTCCTTCCCCTTAAAAAGAATTTTGTCCTCAAACTTTAAAACATACCGAATAACTCCGGGTAGCGACTCCTTATCTCAGTCTCCGTCTCCCAAGTAGCCTCCTCCTTGGAATGATTTAGCCATTTGACTTTGACCATGTGGATCACCTTGTTCCGGAGCCTCCTCTCCTGCCTATCCAACATCTGAGTGGGTCTCTCCTCAAAAGACAAGTTCGGCGTTAGCTGTAGTGGCTCGTAGTTCAGCACATGCGAAGGTTTCGACATGTACTTCCGTAGCATAGAGACATGAAACACATTATGAACTCCCGCTTGATTCGGCGGTAAAGCGACTCTGTAAGCTAGTGTCCCCACTCTCTCTAGGATCTCGAAAGGTCTTATGAATCTAGGACTAAGCTTTCTCTTCTTCTCGAATCTCATCACTCCCTTCATCGGTGCGACTTTCACAAATACATGATCTCCTACTGCAAACTCAAGATCCTTACGCCACTTATCTGCATAACTCTTCTGTCGGCTTTGTGCGGTCCTCATCTTGTCACGAATCTTAACCACTAACTCTGCAGTCTGTCTGACAATATCTGTCCCCAATTCTGCTCTCTCTCCTACCTCATCCCAATAAAATAGTGACCTATACTTCCTTCCATATAGTGCCTCGTACGGAGCCATGCCGATAGATGCCTGGTAGTTGTTGTTATACGTGAACTCCACGAGAGGTAACTTTGGCTCCCAGATGCCCTAGAAGTTGATAACGCAAGCTCTAAGTAGGTCCTCTAATATCTGAATCACCCTCTCTATCTGATCGTTGGTCTGAGGATGGAAGGCATTACTGAATAGCAACTTGGTACCCAATGCCTGATGCAGACTCTTCCAGAATGCAGATGTAAACCTCGGATCCCTGTCTGACACGATGTACAATGGAATCCCATGCAGTCTAACTATCTCTCTGATATAAAGCTCTGTGTACTGAGTCATGGTGAAAGTCTTCTTGATCGGTAGAAAGTGTGCTGATTTTGTGAGCGGAACAACTATAACTCAAATGGCATTATATCCTCCAGTTGTCATCGGTAGCCCTGCCACAAAATCCATGGTAATGTTTTCCAATTTCCACTCGAGAATAGAGAGTGGTCTCAGCTTTCCTGCAGGTCTCTGATGCTCTACCTTGACCTGCTGACACGTCAAACACTCGGAGAAGAAACGCAGAATATCTCGCTTCATGCCTGGCCACCAATAAAGAGACTGAAGGTCCTTATACATCTTCGTATTCGTTGGATGAATGGAGTACGGGGTACTTTGGGCCTCTCTCATGATGTCTGCTCTCAGGAAATCACCACTTGGAACCCACAGTCGGTCATGATATCTAACTATGTCGTCCTCAACTGTACACAATCTCAGGCCCTTAGACTCATCCCTCTGTTTCCACTTCTATAACTGCTCTTCGGAAGCCTGTCTTGCTGGGATTATGTCCCTCGGTGTCGAATGCACTGTCAATGTAGAAAGACTAAGGGCACGACCCTTGGCATAAACTGCAAGCTCAAACCTCTGAATCTCTGCCTGCAACGGTCTCTGTACCGACAACTGAGCGATCACTGCATTCTTCATACTCAGGGCATCTGCAACCACATTAGCCTTACCCGGATGGTAGCTAATGTCACAGTCATAATCCTTCACTAGTTCTAGCAATCTCCACTATCTTATATTCAGCTTTTTCTGTGTGAAAAAGTACTTCAGACTCTTGTGATCAGTGAAAATCTTACACTTCTCCTCATACAGATAATGCCTCGATATCTTCAGGGCAAAAACCATTGCTGCTATCTCGAGGTCATGAATCAGATAATTCTTCTCATGGACCTTCAACTGTCTGGACAATCATGCTGAATCAAAACTGCGCCCAAATCGAGCTTCGAAGCATCTGTATAAAGCACCAACTCCCCTTGCTCTGACGGCATAGCTAGAACCTGTGCTGAAGTCAATGCCTGCTTCAGTCTGTCGAAACTCTCCTGACACTCGGATCCCCAAACAAACTTGTAAGGATCGCGTATCATATTATCCTAAATCATACCTTGATTATCGATAATTCATGAGATTATTATGTTCTTGGAGAAAATATGTTTTGATAATGAATGATTGTAGTAGTAATTGAATTGTGTTTGAAAAATATGCTAAACCGCAATAGTTAAGTGACACATGTATCGGTTTTTAGCATAATGATATAAGTATTAGTCCAAATGAAATGAAACTAATTTCAATAAAAAGCTAATACATGGTACTAGAACTTTCATGTTTTTAGTTTTGCCCAAATCCATTTGGAAATAGGGGCAAAATCATCCCGAAGTGTATCATGTGCATTGAAGTTCCTGCACTGACACATTTTGAGAGAATAAGCGTAACTTTTGCGTCTGATATCCGAATTGAGTGAGGTTAGTGGCAAATGAAAGCCAAGACATAGATCTACACATTATGTTGACCACGTTTGCTAATTCAAAACCTAGCATTCTGGAAAGAACATGGCGCGAGAGGAAGCCATTGTTTGACCGCCCTAGTGCGGCAATATCAAGTGTGTTGAACAGAACCCGACGTGCTAGGGCGCGATTTCATTACCGCCCTAGCGTGGCATTGTCAAAAGTGTTGGACAGAACCTGGCGCGCTAGGGTGCAAGTACTTGACTGCCCTAGCGCGGCAGGATAAAGCCGCTCCAGGCAGAGCTCGGCGCGCTAGGGCACAAATACTTGACCGTCTCAGCTCACACAAATATATATAATGTGGATAAGAATGATTTTGATAGAAAGCTTCGTTCTTTTCCTCTGCAGTTTGAAAGAGAAAGTTGTAAATTGAATTCTCCTGTCCGAATCGACTGTTAAACTTTGTCAAAACGCGAAACAAATTATATATTTGGAATCCTCGCGTCGATAGCGTTCTTTTGAGGTAATTTTCTTCTCGATTCAGAACTGTTATTTATTGAATTACTGAAATAGCATTTATTTGAAGTTGATTTCAATATATGTGCTAGAATAACCGACAAGAAACTAATTTTCAAAGTCGAAATTGAATTATGTTATGATATCAATTTGATATCAATTTTCAAAGTTTCAAAAGATTTTTGGAACTTGAATTGAATGAATTCATTGACTGGAATGAGTATGTAGATAGATTTTTTGTACTAAAATCGTAAAGCAACATTGACTGGAAACGAAGAAATTGAGGTATGTTGCGATCGAGTAACATACGACAGGTATCTGTGTCATATGATATATGTTTGATTGATTTAACTGAGATTATGTGTCTATATATCTTATTTGTTGAGTTGATTTGTCATACATGACATTCATGATTGGACATTGGTGTATAAAATAAATATTTTGTTAACATACATCATTTTATGCATACATTGATACATGACATACACATTGAGCTATGATCCTTGGCTACCTTGATATCGCTGGATTTGATTCTGGGGTTTGTGAGCACGATTTTATGTTTGGCATTATGTGTCCCTTAAAACATAGTCATTTTTTGTCCGATTATTGATTGATTGAGATTTGGGATTTGATGGCACTTTGCTGATGCTATCATATGATTATCCCTTATACTTGATTGAGGCCGGTGTGCCCGCTCGAGCATTGATTTGATAGCGATTCGATTGGTTCTAATACATGGTCAGTGGATGGGCATTTGACCTGATATCTCCATGACATGTATGCATTCCATTTCATATATCATTGTATAGATACATGTTGTATATATGATGGTTGTTCCATACGGAGCTTTTGCTCACCCCCAAGGGGGGGCTGTTGTTGTCATTGTGTGTGGACAATGGCAGGTACTCCAGGTTATCAGGAGACCGGAGATAGTACTTCTGGAGGGAGTCACAGCTGAGTTGAGGTTTAGTGGTGTATCCCAGTGTATATATGTATCTATATGTCGGAGCATGTCCCGAAGATATGAGTTGATCTATGTAGTTGATTATGACTATGTGTGGGCATATTGTGTGATGTGTTATGTTGAGACAAAACTTTATTATATACTATTTTGAGTATTATAATTAAATTTGATTAATTTTTGGGCTCATTGTAAAGAAATATTTTACCCGTTTTCCGCTGTAATTAATTAACCCTAATCAAATTGTATTGTAATCAATATTAGGAGTTAAAGACCCCACAAAACTTCACGTTCTTCTTCGTCAAGGCGGTTAATGGCACCGCGATAGAAGAAAAATCATGTATGAACTTCCTATAATACCCCGCTAGAAACTGCGGATCTCTGTCACACTCTTTGGCACTGGCCAGTCTCTGACTTCCTTAACTTTGCTGGGATCAACCTCTACTCCATCTCGGGATATGATGTGGTCCAAGAACGCCACTCTGTCTAGCCAGAACTCGCATTTACTGAACTTGGCATACAATCGTCTGTCATATAAGGTCTGCAGTACGGTCCTCAGATGCTTATTGTGCTCCTCTCTGCTCTTCGAATAGATCAGGATGTCATCTATGAATACTATGACAAACTGGTCCAAATACGATTGAAATACGCGATTCATGAGATCCATGAAAATCGATGGCGCGTTAGTCAATCCGAAGGGCATCATCAGAAACTCATAGTGCCCATAACGCGTCCTAAAAGTCGTCTTATGCACGTCAGACTCTCTCACCTTCAGCTGGTGGTATCCTGATCGGAGATCTATCTTCGAGGCTATTGATGCTCCTTGAAGCTGATCAAATAGATCTTCAATTCTAGGCAGAGGATACTTATTCTTGACTGTGACCCTGTTCAGCTCCCTATAGACAATGCAAAGCCGCATTCTGCCGTCCTTTTTCTTAAGAAACAGTACGCGTAAGACGAGCACCGGAGAGACGGGGAAGGAACTTTCTTGAAAACATTGAAGAATTTTCGAGTGGCTGGTGAAGAAACCTTCGAAATGGGGCTGCTGATGTGAGGGAGGGGCGGCCGAGTATGGAGTAGGGTTAGGGTTAGACTATGGGGTGATTAGGTTAATAAAATGGTACACTAATGGGCCAAATATAATAATTAAAGGAGTTTAAAAAGGTTTTAGGCCCATTATGCAATACGTCAATCCCAATAACACTCTCGAAAAATATTTTGTTTAGGTACGTTTTTTAAAATATTGTCCGAACCCTCAGAAATTCCTCCGACTCGCTGAAATTTGCGTATCGGTTAAAAATATGACCCGACGAGTAAAAATACCCAACCAAGACCCATTTTCAAAAATCACACTTAATTATACCATATATTAAATAAATAAAAATAATTATTAAATAAATTTTTTTTCCTAAATATCCCCGGTCTCCTTTCCTCGTTCGAGCGCGAAATACAGCTTAAAACCCTAATGCATGAAACGTTAAATAAACATGCACTAACCCACATCTCATGCAATAAACATGCATTAAAAACATAAATATAATTAAAAACATATTTTAAATAAAAACCTTAGATTGCATGCAGTCAGTTACGTAGCTCGAATTTCCTAGACCTTATATGTCTACTGATCAAAATATTCCAGAGGATACTGAAGAGATCCTAAACAAGATAATCTTCATCCAACTCTAACAAACATCTTCTCAAAATCAAGCTACAAGTGGAGCAAAACTCATCCTCCTTTACTAGTAATTGGTAATTTCACAGCACCTCTCATAACTATGAGACAAATGATAAATGAATTTATGCTTGCAGCATTCATCTATTAATTAGATACTAAGAAAATTGAAGAAACACTTATAGATTATAGTTGGATAGAAGTTATGCAAGATGAATTAACTCAATTTAAAAGAAATAATGTTTGGTATATAGTTCCTAGACCTATTCATTAATCAGTAATTTGTACTAGGTAGGAATTCAAAAATAAATTGAACGAAGATGGCTAAGTAATTAGAAATAAGGTCAAACAAGTAGCTCAATGTTTTAGACAAGAGGAAAGTATAGACTTTGATGAGACTTTTGTACCAATAGCCCGACTAGAAGCTATTAAAATATTTTTTGCTTTTGCTTCTTACAAGAATTTCAGGGTATTTCAAATATATGTCAAAAGTTTCTTCCTGCATAGTCTATTGCAAGATGAAATATATGTTGAATGACTTCCAGGATTTACTGATCATACTCTACCAAATAATGTTTACAAACTGCATATAGCTTTACATGGCTTAAACTAAGTACCAAGGACATGATATGATACTCTGTCTCAATTTCTAGTTAATCATGATTTGTTGTCGGATCAGTAGACAAGACACTGTTCAAATTTTCTAAAAAAGATCACATTTTATTTGTACAAATTTATGTATATGATATTATTTTTTTCTCTACTAATTCAAAGCTGTGAGAGAAATCTATCAAGTTAATGCAAGAAAAATTCGAAATGAGTATGATTTGATAAATAACATTCTTTCTTAGATTACAAGTTAGACTAATGGAATCTGGCATCTTCATTAATCAAGCAAAATACATCAAAGAGTTACTGAAAAAGTTCTATATGGAGACTTGTTCTTCGGCAGCAACTCCTATGAGCAACGAAGGATCTACTTAAGGGCTATCGTGGGCTCTAGCCCACCGCTTTTTTAAATTACCTAAATAAAATGTCCATCTTCCACACCTAACCCAGCTCAGTCCAGTCTAGTCCAGTCCACTTTCTTAATTCCCTTTCTCCTTGTTTGAGCTATATGTGTTTAGGAAATCTCTAAAATTTCAGCCAAAGTACTACACCATATCTTTGTTGTCTTGTGATTGATCGGTACGTGAATCTTTACCTAAATACAAGATTAATTATTTTCTCCATTGGTGGCTCTATAGTGTATACTCAGTGTTTACATTAATTAAATAGATTGAAATTTGAAACTAACATGATTTGTTGTCAATTCTTGCTTTCGATTAAAGACCAAGACTTTTCTCCATTTTACTTTTAAAGATGTTGTAGTAGTGCATCTTTTTAGTTCAATTAGGTCAGTTCAACTTCAATATGTTCCCTTTCCGCTTCCATTGATTTTTAGAGTTTCTTTTGCTTCAGCTATTTGTCATGGATGAATTCAAGAAATAAAATGTGTCACTTATTGATATTTTTGGATAATTGTTTGATTGATTCAGTCCTGTATTTTTTTTCTTTTCATTATGTACTATTATTTTACATATATGTAGAGTGTTTGTTTTGCTGATTATTGGTTTACTTCTTTGTCTTGTTGTTGGTCATTTATGAAGTTGCAAGCCCAGTATATTAGGGTGTAGATGTTATTGGGTCAAAAGTTCATGTCAGGTTTTTCCAATTTTTTATACAAAGTATTTGTGTGTGATTTTTTAAAATTTAAGGAGTATTTGTAACCACAAAATAAAATTGATTTTTTTATTTTTCATTAAAATAAATTATTTTTACATTTTTTCTCCCCAAAATTTACTTATTTTTTTCTCAATTTGATTCAAATTCAAAAGTTAATCTCATGTTAATTCTGATTTTTCAAAAGTGATTCTTACGTTTTTGTAATAAATGGAAAGTTTTCTTGATACTCTGACACTGATCAATATTTTTGTATGATAAAAAAATTATTTTTTATAATATATAATTCATCACTTTAAGTTCAATCTCACCCCAAATCAAATTCTTGGATCCGACCTTGCCAATGAGTTCATCAACTAATTTTGATAAAAATGAAGGCGAAATTTCAGTATTGGTAAATCAGTATCGAGGTCTTATTAGATCATTGTTTTATTTAATTGCCAGTATACCATATATAATGTTTGCAGTCTGTATTTGTGCTAGATTTCAATCTGACAGTAAGCAATCTCATTTTATTGTTGTTAAATAAATACTGAAATATTTAAAAGGGACTGAGAACTTTGGACTATGGTATCCAAAAACTTTTATGTTTAATTTAATTGGATATTCAGATGACGATGATGATTATACATGGTGTAAATTAAACAAGAAACACACAAATGGTTCATTCCAATTTCTCGATGATCGACTGATATCATGGTTCAATAAAAAGCAGACTTTCATTGCTACATCAACTGCTGAAGCTGAATATTTGGCTGCTGAAAGTTGTTCTCAGTTGCTATGGATTCACTAGCAGTTATGCGAGTATGGAATCCAAGCTTTTGAATCACTTATTTTATATGACAACACCAATGAGATTGCAATCACATATAACTCAGTGTTGCATTCCAGAACCAAGCATGTCGATATCAGACATCATTTCATCAGATATCATGTTATGAAGAAATATATCAGAGTAGAATATTTGTCTACTGAACAACATGTTGCTGATACCATGACCAAACCACTATCAAAAGCTAAGTTTTCCTATTTTATAAATATTTTAGGATTAATTGATTTATCGTAAATTTATGCATATTTTTAGGGAGAATTCTATTATTGGATGTTCAATACAAGAATTGTTGAATACATATCCTGAATAATTACACTGATAACACAAAATGGTCCAATGAATAAAGGTCTTCGCTGAAATAATCAGCAATCTCTCGTCTCAGTAATCAGCAATTAAATGTAACGTCCGAAAAATCGACCTACATAAACCGCATGCATGCTAAATTGTTTTAATTACTTAATTGTTTTATTTAGTTGATTTTAAATGCTAGCATGATGTTTAATATATGATTAAATGTATGATTGCATAATTAAATGATTATATGACATGATTTCATGAAATTAAAAGATTTTACCCGAATATTCGATAATAGGCAGGGGAAATGAGACCGGGGACGACCAAGACAAGAATATATAATTTTCTTTAATTAATGGCAAGGCTTCCTAATATGATTTAAAAATAATTTAATTTTTCTAAAAAATGTTGGAGTTCGAATTATTTTACGAGCCGGGCTCGATTTTTCCCGAGAAGCCGGTTTTGGACAAACAAAGAATTTTAAAATATCAAAAATATTATTTTTGAGAAACTAATTTTATAAACTTTTATTATTAAATAATTGTTATTGGGCCCAATTTAATTAATTTAAGTAGGCTCAATTACCCTTAAACTTGCAAGCCCAAAACCAAAACCCATTTAACTTGCAAATTAAATTATAAATATGCTACCTAGGTCTTTTAAACATCACAATTCACACCATCAATCAGCCGAAATTCACCCTCACACACACACCAATTTCAAGAATTTCAAGGAGAAGAAAGGTTTGTGTTCTTCGTCGTCCGGTCGTGCAACGTCGCACCCTCGTCAACGATCGATTATTCTAGTGTTTTAAATGCAAAGGCACGTTCCTAAACTCTTTTAAACATCATACAAATCATATTATGCATGATTTAATTGTTTATGTATGAAAAATATAGGTGTTTGATATCTTTTACGGTAAAACATTTATTTTCAAAAATACGATGATTTCGCGCTTGTTTTAAAAACGTTTTTGAATCCAACGAGTACGCTGCCAAAACATGATAAAATATGATTGAAACATGAACAAAACATGATAAATTTAAAGGTAATAAAAGCTGAAAACCTTGGGATTTATCAAGGTAGGGACCGTGGGGTGTTGTTGGTTTGCACTTGCATCATGGGTTCGGTTTTTATGCATTGGGTCTTGGGGCTCGACCAGGTCTCGAGGATGGCTCTTGCTAGACGTAGTTCAGGGTCAGGGTCAGGGTCAGGGTCAGGAAGAATCTTAGCCTTGGTTGCAGCCTAGGAAGAGTCCTTTAGAGCAAGGACTCCTCGCGCGGCTGTGCAAGGGCAGCAGCCGCCATGGGGGCTCGCTGCTGGGGCTGGGTGGCTCATGGTTGGTCCATCAGGGTCCAAGGGAGATGGACAGGGGTCGGGATAGGGGCTGGTGCAACTTGGTTGGCTGCTGGTTCGAGAGAGGCGTGAGAGAGCTTGGAAACACGCAGCTTGTGTCTTCTGATCCAGTGGCTCGCGCGTGGGTTCCAGGGTCTGGACGTGGTCCAAGGATGGTTAGGGTAAGGTGGGCTCGGTGGTGGCTCAGCTGGAAGAGTCCTAGTGTCACTAGGAGTCTTTGAGCGTGAGTTGTAGTAGCGAGGGGTCTTGGTGGTGCGTAGGGGGAGAGTTACGTGGGTTAAGGGTGGTTCAAGGGCATGGGCTGGGTCAGGCAGGGTCTGAGTGTGGTCTAGGCTCGGTGAGGGTCAGTGCTGGTAGATGGTTAGGGGGCTGTAAGGTTCATAGAAGGAGAAGGAGTCCTAGTGCACCAAAACTCACGCACACACCAAAGAGGTCAAGGGCAGTAGGCTTCTCGAGGGTATAAGGGGCAGGTCAGGGGCTTGGGCTTAGTCAGTAGTGTTCCTTAACAAGTTGGCTAGGGTTTGGATTGAGGTGGCTCGGGCATGGCTAGAGTAAATTAGGAGATGACTCGGTGTGTTCCTCGAAGGGTCAAAAACGAGATTAATTAAACTAAAATTTGAACCATGGGTCAACGGGTGTGGTTCATGGCTCACAAGAGTAGAATAAATAATAAAAATTTTATGTTTAAAATGTGGGATCAAAATAATGAGTTTTGGATTTATCCGAGATTTAATCGCCTTACGAAACGTTAATTAAAGAATTAATTAAAACATCTAGATTTAAACGGAATAAAATTATAAAAAATTAGATTTAAGCTTAAATAATTATTTGGAATAAGTCCATGTCATTAAAAGTGAGAAAAAGAGAGAATCGAGAATTTTTACGTTCAGGGGCAAAACAGTAATTTTACACTAGAAAAATACGAAAAAGCTTGGCAACGTCCCGAAGGATCATAATGCTTGTAAAATAATATTCTATGATTTAAAATGATGATTTTGATGATAATATATTATTTTATGGTTTATGGTTAAACTGTGCAATTTTTACTGTCTAAAATGTTTTTTTTTGGAAAGTATGCTATTTTATGATTTTTAAAGAAAAAGAAAATTATTTTGAGGGATTTGAATTGACTGTGACATATGATATATGATTTGTGGGTGATCCGTTTTAAGAAGAAATAGTGAACTTACAATTTTATTGGGATGTCGTGAGTGGAAAAGGTTCAGAGGGAGCCTATTTACGAGAGAATGCCCCAGAGGGAGCCCATTTTTTGGAAAAAGCCCCAGAGGGAGGCCGTCTATGGGAGAAAATCTCAGAGGGAGCCCCGACGATCTTATTTCCATAGTGAAGCCTAGTGCACACCCCCATGAGCCATGTGGAGCTGAAGACTGATCAGTCGACCGGATGATAAAAGCTAGTCATTTTCAAGGATCAAACTTCACCCAAAATGATATATGATTGAAAGCTTATGATTAAAATGATTTATGATATATGATTCATGATGCTGATTAAAGCAATTTTTAAAATGATTTATTTATGCTCAAAATGTATTTTTAAAATGATATTACGATTTATATATGTTCAAAAACTATTTTAAATAAAAGTATGATTTTTAATGCTTGTGATTGTATATGTATTATCTGCTATCCATGTTTAAAACATGCTGAGTCATTAGACTCAGTAAGTTTGTATGATGCATGATTTGATTATATTATGGGAGGTGTTGACGCTTGGATGGATCGAGTGCAGCAGTACACACCCGAGGGCTTTTATGTTTCCGCACTAGCTAGATATATAAATGATTTAAAGATTCATGTTAAGGATTTTATTTAGAGATATTTTTATAGTTTTTTTATTGTTAGTTGATCTTCTTAAAGGTCAATTTAATAATTTTGGTTAGTTGATGATTTAGGATTTATTTTATGCACTTGAGATTTCATATGTTAATTTATTATGATTGTTAGAAATGCTAAGTTAATTATTTTAGAATTTTCGAGTTATGATTTATTATTAAAAAAAAAAAAAATGTCCAGGTCTTCTCACATATCCTGAATAATTACACTGATGACAGAAAATGGTCCACTGGTCTTTGCTGAAATAATCAGCAATCTCTCGTCTCAGTAACCAATATCAAATAGTGCAATTGGTTTGAATTCATTTTCACTTAATTAATCTTTTAAGTACAGCCCATTGGTTATTTATTTTCAAACTTTAAATATTTAAATTTTTTAATTTTATATTTACTCCTTTTATTTAATTATTTCTAACGTTTGAAATTTAACTGCTCACACGATGACATGTGGAACAATGCGATTTTTTTAAAAAGGTTGTATATATACTTTTTCACCGCCTCGTCTTCATTTTACTTTATTCTCTGCAAAATTTTCGAAATCTTGATTTCGGTACTCTCTACATCCTTTGCATTCTTACATATTTGATTCATACCTGACTATCTTTCAAGATCTACTATAGTGACAGCTTACAGGATGAATGTTTCTCAGGTGAACTTCGAATTTGTATATGGATTGGAAGATGTCGTGGTGGTGGGAATGTTCGGAACCTTAGAAAATACTGGACTCCATCCATTTCTCAATCTTCCAGTGGTTTTCTATGAAGACACCTTAATGGATTTTTATGCCCAAGTTGCATTCACTCTTGAGAAACAGATTTCATACTTATTTAATGGGTAGGTGTATTTGTTCGATGAAGCCGTGTTTGCTTCTACTTTCTCTGTTACTACTGAAGGACTCTCACACTTCTCCAAGCTCTCTCCTTATGTCATTTCTCAAATGAAGCTGAAGTTTTTACTCTCTGTTTCTGTATCTACATTCCTTGCAAAAAGAAGGAGATGAAGATGGAATATCAGGTTCTCATGGACGTCATCTCGAAAGCTCTGCTTGTGAAGTCTGGATTCTTCTATGCTAGCAACAAGGAGAAGTTTCTGGTGATGGATGTTGTCACTGCCGGTAAGAAGATCAACTGGTCTTCAGTACTGTTCATTATTTTGGTGGATATAATCACCAAGCACTCTACTGGATTTTCTATTCAGGTCAGCAAAATGTTTACTATTCTTGGAGTTCAAATTTCTACTGCTCAGGATTGGAGCAAATGTTCTTGCTCTAAAAACCAAGATTTCTGTCATTCAAGTACCTTGTATCAAGAAGGAACTTGGTGAAGTACAAGACTCAACCACTAAGAAGAAATCCAAAAGAAAGCTGATCTTGGCAAGTGATTCTGAGCAAAAAACCTCTGAAGACTCTGCTGCCTTGCCTATCAACTTGCCGCTAAAGAAAAAGCCTAGAACTTCAAAGGCTAAACCTTCAAAGAAGACTATTTCTATCTCATCCTTCTCCACTGCTGCTACTGAAAAGATACCAGTGATTCATGTCTTTACTGAATCAGAACACAAATTAGATCTCAACCGGTCTCAGCCGTCCACCCAGAGCAAGCTCTTCTATAGCACCTAGACCTAAAGGAGTTATTATTTAAGAATTTTTCCCAGAATATACCCCATCTAGGTTGGATCGTCCCTCTGTCTCAGGGAAAGGAAAGGGGAAGATGACTGCCTGCCGACCCTATTGCTAAAGAGACAAGTGAAGAGGGTGTTCAAAAATCCTATGTCTAGACTAAAATCGATCTTCATATGGAAGAAATAGATGTTTTTGCTTATCATGATATCAGTTATTTTGATGAATGTGTGAAGTTTAAGACTGCCACGAGATTGGTCATCTTTGAGAAGAACCCGAAGAAGTTGAGTAAGGATTTCAAGCTTGAAGCCTTGGTCTTCTCACAAGCCAAAATAAATATTGTTGTCAGACTATGCAACGGAGAACCTATCTACTGACCAAGCTGAAGGTGACAAAACTCGGTCAGACTTTGACTGCTCTCAAAGCCAATTATGATTATCAAAATCCTTGTTTTTATGATGTTGTGATCATTCAGCGGTTAAGCAATGATTGGTCTACCTTGGTTATGGGCCACTGTTATGTAAACGAAGTTTGCAACTCCCTTGGATTTTCAGATCTTTGTTCCAATAAATCTCAACATCTCAACAATATAGGAACGTGCTCAATTTCCTCCTAGAGATATTGCATCCAGTACTCCTGTATAAGCACAAGTTGTTGTTCAACCTCAGCAATCTTCTTCTTTACTTTTAGCTAGAGACCTGATTTTATCAACATTCGATGATGTGGTCAACTCAATTGCTCAGGTAGCAATTTCAACTGAAAATACGACTAATGATCCTTAACTGGATCAAGAAAAGGTTGAGCCGGCATTTGCACCTCCTCCGCCTCCTTCTCCAAAATCAATTTCAGTATAGGCTCCCGAGATTAATGATGTGCCAGTTGTTTTAGTAGTCTCTCATAATCAAGTGCATGAATAAGTGATTGCCACTGCATAAAACAACAATCGATTATGACACTGCCATGGCTGAGGACACCCCAAACACTGATTGAACATTTACTATATTTACTGATGTTCCTCAGTCAGATCAAGATCTTGAATTATGTGTGTCGAATGAAGGTCCCTTTTCTGTTACAAATATTTTAATTAATCCAGATGAAACACTAGAAGCTAGATAAGCTAGATTGCAGGAAACCATGGACCGATTTGCTCAAAACCATAGGGATGAAGCTCTTACGACTGAATCAGATAATGTTACTCCATGGAATCCAAATTGGAAGATCTTGCTGCATTGAGAAAATCTCTTGAATCTCTAATAAAAGATACTCAATACATTGTTAATGATTCAAAGAACATCATGGAACTTTTCAAGACAAGAATCATGGGACATATGGAGATTATTCAAAAATGATTCACTTTCCCCTTCACAAGTCTTTTGTTCGATTTAAGACAGACATTATTGAATATCATAAATCTGTTATGGGAAAACAAAATGTTCTGGTTGAATCTCATATGTTAAGACATCGAGAGCTAGTGACAACTCAGCAATCTCATATGTTAAGACATCGAGAGCTAGTGACAACTCAGCAGCAAAGCCACAAGAGATGTCTGATAAAATTGATCATGCACAAGCTTCCTTCACTTCTCAGTTTTCTGAACTTTTTTCTTACAATAAAGAAGTTTATGCCAAAAAGGGGAAGAAAGGTCTGAAAACTCAAATGCCACCAGAGATATTCATCCGAACCCAAACCAATAAATTATTTTTGAATTTGCTCTATATCTGACTTGGTCTGATAATAGCTGAAGTTTTTGAAACAGTTTGCTTGCTGAATTTTGGTATCACCAAAAAGAGAAAACTGTTAGAACGTTCAAGTTTTGGTGATGAGCTAGCAAAAATGAATTAACTCAAAATTATTAAATTCAGCATTCTTAAAAATTCAATAGTCAGTAGCTGATAATCTGCTATGTAATCATAGTATACCGAATCTAATGGACAAGCAATTACTTAACATCTACAGACTACTGAATTTTGACAACGGTTATTTATGAGTATTGAATATATCTTCGTCCTTATTGAAGCATAAGATCAGAAGAAAGAACATTTAGAAAATGTTCACCATTATAATTATAAATGAAACGTTCACTATTCATTTTTCTTTAAAATATACTAGGGAATTTTTTTTCTCCTTCTATACACACACACACACACACACACACACTCACTTTTGCACCATTTAAAATAAACTCACCAACTAATTATTTGGAAATCCAAAAACGTAGTGCAAAACGTAAAATCGTCAAACGAAACCTAAAACTAACTTTTTTCAAAATAAAGCATAAACTCTTAAATCTCGCAAAACAAACTCAAAAGCATCAAAAGTCATAAACGTCATAATATCTTTAGAGAAATCTTAAATCATAAACATAATGCGGAAAACTAGCAAAGGTCAAATTACCATTGGACATTAAAACGACGACCCAAATCCATCCAAACTTAACATAACACCTTAAAATACACTCGTAAATATATATTGGACGTAAACTTACGCTCCTCGGCTAATTTCCCAATTCGTTTTAATAGCTTAATCGTACGTCTCGTTTTAACCCGAATCGACTCGAAACTTAACCAAACCTTACCAAACTTGAACCATAGCTTATTAACACCTAATGTAAAGGCCTAGAAATCCTTACTTGAGAATTTGCGGAAAAATTAAAAATTTTCATTTAAACTATATGAAATATCCAGTTCATAAAATAAACTGTTAAATAATGTATCATGTTTAAAAATAGCAGCGGAAGAAATTAATGTTGTAAAAATAACTGTAAAAATTTTATCCAACGGTAGGTAAAAATGTTTGAGCGATAACAATAATAAATGCTGAAAAGTGAGGTCCTCAGGTCCCACTACTGTCGACTCGAGCTGGCTCACTGATCCCCGCCCTCGGTCCCAACATCATCAGTATCTACAACAATCAAGTCTAGTGAGTCTAAAGACTCAGCATGCATATATCGTAAATAACAAGTAAATAAATAATAAAGTCGCATGCAAGTGAAAATATCCTGTAATGAGGTGTAACGTAAAATATCATTTCAAAGGTAATTATAGTACGCGCATGACTGAACTGAAAATATCAGTGAAAATGTTTGCTCCTTAGAGCCCTGTAATAAAATGGCATGTCATAAATTTTCTGTTGAGATTATGGTCTACGCAAGTGGTCCCTGAACTGAGCGGACCGGTAACTGGCGACCGGATTTAATAATGTACGTCTGATCAGACTCCTGCCACAGTATACTGGGTGAAACAACTGAACTGACCGGTAACTGACGACCGGACCGGTAACTGGCGACCGGATTTAATAATGATCCCATGTAGTAAAGTGACCACAAGCAATATCGCATAAATCTCAAAATAAATATTTTTGCACGTGATATAAATAAATAACATCATTAAATATGAACAATTTCGATCTTCTTGCATTAAAATCATGTACTTGCGATATTTAAAAATACCTATATGGCTTGATTGAAGAGTGAAAGAAGATATAAACATGCCTTGGTTTGTTTTGACAGAAAACAAATGAAATAACGACGAGGCGCGGCGGAGACGGAGTGCTCTTCACGTTCTTACTTTTCAATCTTAATTCCTTTAAACCAAGCATGCACCATAATTATTGTAATGGCATAAAAATCATAAATGTGATGCATGAACATTTAAAAATATCATGATTTGTGCTCAGGGCGCTGCAAGGACTAAAATCTCATCCCGGGTGCAAAATGACCATTTTTCCCCTGGAAACCCGAAAATTATCGTTTCACCCCGGGACCTCTAAAATTGACCCGAAGCTTACCCAACTCCTTAAAATGTCCCAACACTTTTTTAAGGTGCTCCTAGACGTAAACTCGAGCCAAAATCATAACTTAACCGATTTTTTTTAAATCTTGGACCGGTGTCCCGGTTTTAACCCGAATCGACTCGAAACTCAACTAAATTTTTCCCAACTTAATTTCACATCTTAAAAACACTATAATGATCCTAACATCTTAAAATCGGCCTAAGAGCTTACGGCTAAAAATTTCAGAAATCATCAAACCACTCGGCCATTCCCACAAGACACGTTCACCCATTGACTCACCCTATTAATCACGTTTATTCTATCACCCACCGAAAGCAGCCCTCAACCAATCACACCTTAGCTATTCTAGTCTCCATTATACCCAAGAATCCACGCCTACTCCTCCATGCACGAAACACCGCTCACCCGCTCAGAAACATGCACGCACCCTACACGGCTAACCACTCAACCTAGCTCGATCTGCGTTGTGGCTCTTCCCAGCACCAGCCGTGCCTTTACAGGTCGTGGTTCAGACCCCTCAA
>NC_133319.1:12985146-13042478 GCF_012295235.1 Primulina huaijiensis
CAAAAATACACTTAAAAATGCTTTAAATTAATTTATAAAAATAAATCGTGTAATAAAATAATTTTCCTTAAATTCTCCGATCTCCGTTCCTCGATCGAACGTGAAATGCACCTAGAAACCCTAATGCGTGAACTTTTAAAATTTCATGAAACAAATCCTGTCATGCATGAATTATGCCTAAAATGCATAAAAATAATTAAACATAAATTAATGAAACAAACATGCTAAAATACCACTTCTTAAATAAGTCTTTATTAACTTATTTCAATACTCCATCTCCGGTCCGGCCTCACTTATTTAGCTGAAAAGATAACAATTAAACTACTGCGTAAAATAAATAAATTTAAAGAAAAGAATTTAAATACTCATGCAATAAACTCATTTAAAATACTAGAATTATGCATGGCTTATACGTAGTCTAAGTTACGGGTTCTACACCTAACCATATCCTATACAACCCATATCAAACCATTTAGAACCCTTGAACAAGCCTAGGATCTTGCTGGAAATTCTGCAGCCCTTACACGACCAGCCCTCAAAACTGTCGCTTGCATGCGCTAGCCAACCAAAACGGCGTGCAACCTATGTGCTCCCTTTCCATACGTTGCACAACACATCTAGGACCATGACTAGACTCCCTTAGGACCCTTGAACACATCCCAAACAGCAGCTAGCGGCCTCCCTCGCCTAGGACTAAAAACGCAAACCCTAGCCCCATTTTATTCCAATTTTCGTTCACTATAATGCCTTACCTGTACAGCCCTTAACCGTGGCCCTTAACCACTCTTAAACATACTGAAATTCACCCCTTCCCATAGCCCTATGATGGCAGCCCCTTTGTGCATCGGAAGCAACAATTTTAAAAGAAGAAAACTCTAGTTTTGTTCATGTTATGTCATAAAAACAAAAATATACAAATTGTATCATGTTTTTAATGAAATCTTCTATCAAAATATATTGTTAGGATCAGTTGGAATTGAAAAAGTGTTTAGAAGAGGGGGTTGAATAAACACTTTACAATTTTCACAACTTTTCGAATAATGAATCAGTTTAGTGATAAACTGAATTCACGAATCTTGTTGTCAATGTCAATCAGTTAACTTGATAAAAGTGCGGAAATAACTGAAAGACAGATAGAATATAATTGATAAGAAAGAACACAAGGTTTGTGGATGTTAGGAGATTTCAAATACTCATACGTCATCTCTTCTATCTCGAAGATAGGATATTCACTAAAAGAATTTAATCTATACAAAGATTTGTACAAACCCACTTCAGTTTGGACTTAACACTGCCAAACTGAAACTCTTAGTATCAATATAATTTTTCAGTACTCTACTGATGCGTATTTCTAAGAACAACCGATCTCTACAAGATCGAATAATACAAGACTGAATATTTGTGCTTAAGCTCAATATATAGCTTGGAAGCTATAGATATTTATGATAAGCATGAGCTTTTGAGAGATCTAACTTGAAGTTTAACTGAGAATGAATGTTCGCAGAGTTCTTGCTAACTGGATAATTCGATAACTTGGTTCACTGCTTCTCAGCTGATCTTCTCGGCTACTTATAGGCTTTGCTTCCAACGGTAACATTGAATGCATTTTGAAACTTTATATCTGTTTGATCGTCAACATTCTTCTGACAATCGTACATTGTAGCTTTTCTGAAATGCGGCGTTCCCACTAAAGTTGCAGTATGCTCTTGTACAAATTGTCACCTGATAGCTACGTTCCTTAACTGATGACGTGTCAAGCTGATTTATCAGTTGCCTCTTTATAGGTGATAGGGTTAAATGATTGTTGTATAACTAATCAGTCTTAACTGATCGTCCAGTTGACTACACAGTTCAGTTAGCTTTGCTTATTTCAATTGTCTTTGATTATATACGCATTAATCTTCAGTTCGAGCAACTGTCAGTTTACGAATCTTCAGTTTAGTTACATTCAGTTTTCTCGATCAGTTGTTCAACCTCTTCATGCTTAATTTGTCAAACTCTGAAATTAAGATTTTCAACAATTTTCCCATTTTAGGTGTTTGACAATACTTAGAATTTATGAACTGATCAAACTGAATTCTCTTAGATAAAATAATCTTTTATTGATAACTCTTTCAGTGTACAGATCCGTACAAAGAATGAAAGAATATCCTACTGACTGACTGAAAAATCTGCCAAAATTCTCAACTGATTATAGAGACTGTTTTTTAACTGATCTGGACTTCTTCATTTATTTTCTCTTTTATCAGCTGATCCTTGATCAGTTGGTTAACTTGGTTTTTTCTTAGATAGTTGCTGCTGATGTTCTTCCCCCTTTTGTCAAACCCGTCAATTTTGTTGGATAATGTACGGACTTTTGATGTGACAATAGATTCAGCATTCAACATTTGTTCCTGCATCTGATTCATTCTCTTTGTCACGACTCTTTGACAAAATCAATGCGAGATTTGAGCATGTCTTCAAAGTACTATCCTTTGTAGAATCAATCTTCAAAGTGTGCAGCATTTGGGTTGACTTCATATCAAAAATCGTTGAGATAAGAGTGTGCAAACTGGCCTGAATTCCTTCTAGCATAATTTCAGCAGCCACTGGTATTTCAGGAGACAGGGCTCCAAATGATTCTGGTTCTTGCTCCTTGTCGTCTTCATTGAAAATCACCAAGGCATTATCTATTGCTTCAGTGTCGGTTTGAGCTGATACTGGAATAGTATCTTCAACTGATTTCTGATGAGTCTCTTCAGCAGAGGTAGAAAGTTGAGCAACAGTTGAGCTGGTAGGCTCTACAGTTGGCTTATCAGCTGTTACTTCAGTTGGCTCTTTAGTTGGCACTTCCAGTTCTTCAGTTTGTTGAGAGTGCAACTGAGCCACGTCAGTTTCAGCTTGAACTACTTGTTCAGTCGTGGCATGCGACTGAACTGGTTCTTCAATTACTTGTAAAACAGCCTCTCAGGCTGATTGTTCAATTTTGCTCGAGTCTTCAACTGACTTTTCAGTTATAGCATTCAGCTGGATGTCAACAGCAACTGATTGTTTCACTTCATCTACATTTGCCAATGACAGCTCAACATCGGAGTAAAGTTGAAGACTTGCTGGAGAAGATTGATGAGGAGAAGAGGAGGGTTAGGCATCCTTGTAAGAAAGATCAGTTGCTTGCTCAGATTGTTCTGCAACTGCTTCATTGGATGGTTCTAGCTGATTTGTTGACGGTTCAGCCTGCTCTTTTGAGGATGGACTTTGGGAAGTTGCAGGAATAATCAACTATTGATCCATTTCCCAATTATTGATCCTCATCTACAATGACAGAAGATCCGTGTCCAGCTGTTCATAAACTGCTTTTTCATTATAGGCAGTTGGACTGGTAGGATCATAGTTCAAGCGTAGCTGAGCTATGACTTGAGCCAGTCTTTTGGCACGCATCAGATGAAAGAAATAATTCTTCCTTTCCAGCGCTTGAGCTATTGTGGCAACTTTAACTACCTTGAGAACTGTTGTTTCCAATACGATGAATTTATTCAAAACTGATGTCTTTTGCAATCGCTTGGCAAACACTTCTGTTCTAAATATGACCCATTCATTATAAGCTTTCAACTTCGATTCAAAAAAATCATTTATTTATTCTCATATCAAGTCAATATGAGTCTGAATCAGGTTGGTTGTTCTGGTCTCTTCAATCATCTTGTCCTTACCTTTTGGGTCAGTTAGGGCATGAGAAATGCTCAACCCTGAAACAGTTGGATCCACTTTCTCACGTATCACCACTCCCTTTGGTCTTGAAAAAGGCAGTGAAGTTGTGCAGGTGATAGTGATAATAGGTGCTCTCACTACAACTTGTTTTTGTTTATCACCAGATTCAGTGATAGTCTTCTTTGAGGGAGCAGTTGGAGGAGGTTGCTGATGTTCAATTGAGGAAGCAACTGGAACTTCCCTGATAGGTATTGCACTGATGGGCTGTTCGGCTCCAGTTGGCCTCAATCTCTCAGCTGGAATGACTTCCACACTAGCAATCGGTTTGGTCTTTCGAGTTCTTTGCTTTTTCAAGATTTTCGGAGAAAGAGTTTTCTCCGATTCAGTTGCAGTTTCACTTACAATCAATTTTTTTTGGATTGTTTTCTTTGACTTTTCCAAGTCCTTTGTCTTCTCCTTTTTGGGAGCTGCCTCTGTCCCAATCTCTTTTTTTACTTTTAAAAACTGCTCAAAAGATATGTCCAGCTTCTTTTTTGGTGGCTGAACATTCTTAGCATTGAAGACTTTGAATTTGGATGGCTTCTCAACTGAGTCATCCACCAAACCTTTAGTCTTCAGAATGAAGCTGATTGGCACCGCATATCGTTTGGACTGTTTGGTCGACTGAACCATGTTCTTCAGAATGTTGAACAAAATGGCTGACCAGTTCAGTTTACGACCTTTTACCACAGCAGCCATGATTTGGAATTTCTCAAAGGTTAGGGCAGCAAAAGAGCCAGCCTTGACTAGAACACCCTTGGCCACTATATCTGCCAGTAGCTGATATTCATATTTCAGCTCTTTTTTGGGATCAGAAACTTTTATCTTCTTCCCATCAGCAGATAGAAGCGTCAACATCTCCTCAATATCAGATGCTTTTATTTCAAAAAAATGAGAGAGACCATCCGAAGGCAGTTGGAAGAAGGTGCTGAAGGATTCTTCATCAATAACAAGCAATTTGCTGCTGACAGTCGTTGTGAGTTTCCCATCAGCAGAGATGAAGCTGTTGTCATAAAAGTCTTGAATCTCCTTTGAATAGATTCCTGAGTTGATGACCAAAGAAATTTCTTCTATCCATCTACTTCCAGTTTTAGAAAAAAACTTCGAATGGCTTCGTCTTTTACAGGAAGGACTGAGTCAAAGTCGATGGCCATGGCATTAAGAATGTAAGCGAGAATTTGACTTGTTATTTCTGAGTTGTTTGAAGATCTACGTAAGATAAAGAAAAGCTCTGTGTATGATATGCTCTTGAGAATAGAAATGCTTGTAAAGAACTGAGATGAAGCGGGTACATTTCTTATGTTGGTGACTGTTCGAATTTTTGTACATGTGTCAGTCCAAGATTAATTGAGTTAGAAATGTGTGAACGTGGTGTGTAAGCGTAAATAGAAGATGTTTGGATAATGTGGGGCCACGTGTTCAATCACTATCTAATGATTAACAAAATTAAATGCGTAAATTGACTATCACATCACTTAATGTGGAATTTTTATCGATAATCAGTTAACTTATTTGATAAGATCAATTATGTCAATAACTGATTGATCAGTTGAGAACTGAGTTAATTCAGTTGAAGACCAACTGACTATTGTCTTACAAGTTAACCAATTTAAAATCGACATTCTCCCTAAATAAATGCATAAAATAAAATGGATAGGAGATCTTATTCTTGGAAGATGAATCGTCGGATAATCAATGCGTCTGTTCAGATGGATCGAAACTCATCTATAAGAAAGGAAAAGATAGTTAGTCACAAGATTACTTGAAAATTTCAGCAGATATCACAATTTAAGGGAGCAGCAAATGGACGCAGCAAGTCGTTCCAATAAGCCCAATCCTTCAGAAAGGCTTTTATTTGTGGAAACTTGGAAAAAAGATATCGAAGACTTTGTCTTCGATAAAGTAATGTCCACCTGGACGAAGATTCATGATCTTCTAACTATCTAGAGAGATAGATTAGTTGCTCCTGATGAACAGAAGGCAACTGAAGTCAAATATAAGCAACGTCTCCCAGTCATTCATACTTCAGACCTTGTAACTGATGAAGGTCTCTACTACCTTATGCTTATCAAGGAGTATAGAATGCTGGATAAGATCGTCTTCACAGAGGATTTTAGAAGAATTTCCGAGAAAATATCCTTATGGTTATCTGATTGGATAAGTGCAGTAGAAATAGAGCTAAACCGTGTAATAGCAGAAAGATATTATCAATAAAATTTCTATTTCGATTCATTTCTATTTATTAAGTTCACTGCTATATTCTTTGCCATCTCACTGTTAACAACGGACTAACAATACTAACTCACTTAATATAATGCAATTAAGACAAATCAATTAAACCAAGAATATTGCGAAAGTAAGAAAGCATAGTCTCGGGTAATGGCTTGGTGAAGATGTCAGCTGCTTGTTGTTCAGTTGAAATATACTTCAGCTTAATTGCTTTCTTTAGAGCATGATCTCTGATGAAGTGATGTCTGACATCAATGTGTTTGGTTCTGGAGTGAAGAACTGGATTGTATGTGATTGCAATCGTGCTTGTATTGTCACAGAAAATTGGTGATTCTTCTGCAACGCCTCCATAATCTTTCAGTTGTTGCTGAATCCAGAGCAGTTGGGCACAGTATCTTCCAGCAGCAAGATATTCTGCTTCAGTTGTGGAAGTTGCTATAGATGTTTGCTTCTTGCTGAACCAAGAAATCAGTCTATCTCTTAGAAACTGACACGATCCACTGGTGCTTTTACGATCAAGCTTACACCCTACATAATCTGCATCAGAATAGCCAACTAAATTGAAAGATGAGTCATTAGCATACCATAAGCCCATATTTTGTGTGCCTTTAAGATATTTCAATATGCGTTTGGAAGCCGAATAATGTGATTGCTTAGGATCAGCTTGAAATCTAGCATACATGCAAACAGCAAATACAATATCAGGACGACTAGCAGTTATGTATAATAAAGAACCTATTAAACATCTGTAGAGTGCCATCTCAACTGATATTCCCTCTTCATCTTTATCTAATTTAATAGATGAGATCATGGGAGTATTTGCAGCTGAACATGATCCCATGCCAAATTTTTTAAGCATTTCATTCGTGTATTTTGTCTGACTGATAAAAGTACCAGTTTCCAGTTGCTTCACTTGCAGACCAAGGAAAAATGTCAGTTCGCCCATCATGTTCATCTCAAAATTTTCCTGCATTAACTTAGCAAATTTTTCGCATAATTTGGGGTTAGTTGATCCAAAAAATGATATCATCAACATATATTTGCACAAGTGAAATATGATCATTCTTTGAAAATTTTAACAAAGTTTTGTCAACTGTTCCAACAATAAAATTGTGATCAGTTAAGAATTTTGAAAGTGTCTCACACCAAGCTCTTGAATATTGTTTAAGACCATATAAAACTTTGTTCAAATGTGATAAACATAAAAATTGTACATTAATTAAATGTTTTATAATATAAATATATAGTTTTTATTTTATTAAATGTTTAAATATTATATGTTTTATAATAAATTGTATAAAATATAAGTTGTTGTGTAATTACAAGTTTTTACTATTTTCTACAGGTTCGATAAAACAAGAATAAACTTGGCGTTGCAAATGGGATTAAGATGATTCTTAGACCTGTAGAAAGTTGATTATAATATCTACAATATTGTTGACAAGCATGAGATAAAAATACTCTCACAATTGAGATCAAATTAAGCAACAAATAAATTTACCAAAGGAGTGGCAGTTTTACCATGCTCTAGTATTTTGACCATATCTCTCAAATTACTTGGTCAAATGGTTTGAAAAAAATACCACAACTAGACAACTCAATTATCCACATGTTTCTTTTTATGTGAAGAAGCAAATTCGGAGAAGAAGATTTTCAAAAGTGATGTGTAATATAATATAATATCTTGGAACACCAATGAAGACTTATGTGTAAAAAAATAATATTTTATTTGTGGTTGTCTCCCCAAATTTGGCTATAAATAGGGGTGCATTGTAATGTATTGAGATATCCCTCATTCTATGAACAAACCTTTGAGTTCATAATATTTCTCTCTATATTTTTCCTTTATTTCTTCATTTAAATACAATTAGCATGTTAATTTCATATTCAAAGTTTTACACTTTGAATAATGAATAGCTAACTTCCTAAAGTTGAGATGATAAGGTGAAACTCTTGGCATGATAATAAGGTTATTAAAAGGTAAGAATCTATGTTTTATATTATTTAATCATTATTTATTGTTTATGTTATATTTATTTCTTTAAGCATTTTTATACCCTACTTATAAGTGGGAGTTTTGATTTATTGTTGCTATATGTTACACTAAATTCTTGGAACCATTTAAATGTTAGTTTGGTTTTACCAACCATTTAAAGTGGATTCCTTGATTTATTATATATGAATATATCATAGTATTAATTTATTGGTACCATTTAAATGTTTGTTTGGTTTTACCAACCATTTAAAGTGGGAACCTTGATTTAGTGTTTACAAATATATATAGCACAATAAATACTTGACCACATTTATAAGTTTTGGTATATATTATATACTTATAAGATAATAATTTATAACATAATATAAATATGATTATTTAATATATTGGAACCATTTTATTAAGTGGATTTCAATATTGTTCGTTAATGTTAACTTTATTAAAATACCAAGAGTGGATCATTTAATCTCAACTACTTAAATTAAAATTTGAACAATTAAAATTTACCCATTAAAGATTCAAACAAGTAAAATTAAAAAGAAACAAAACAAAAAGACATTGTAGTGGACTTGTAATTACCTTAGCTTCCCTGTGGATACGATATCGGACTCACCGAAACTGCTCTTGGGAGTACAACAATCAAAGTGACAACAAAATGATAAACATGATCAGGAAAAGAGTCAATGACAAAACTTGGTTGTTGTTCAACATATACTTCTTCCTGCAATTTACCATTCAGGAATGCACTCTTGACATCCATTTGGTAGACTTTGAAGTCTTTGAATGAAGCATAGGCAAGAAATATTCCGATAGCTTCCAGCCGTGCAACTGGTGCATATGTTTCATCGTAATCAATTCATTCTTCTTGCCTATATCCTTGTACTACAAGCCTTGCTTTATTGCGCACAACTGAACCATCTTCGTTCAGTTTGTTCCTATAGACCCACTTTGTACCTATACTCGTTTTAGAAACTGGTATTGAAACTAAATTCCAGACATTTTTATGGGTAAACTGATTTAGTTCTTCTTGCATAGCATTTATACAGTTAGGATCAGCAAGAACTTCATCAGTTTTCTTTGGTTCCATTTAGAAACAAAGGTTGAATGAATAAATAAATTTATCATTTGATTTCGAGTTCTTACCGGATCAGATGGATTACCTATCACCAACTCTGGTGGATGTGATTTCTTCCATCTGTATTCAGCATTGATTGGATCGATTTCAGAAATTGTTTCAGTTGTTAACTGAATGTTTTCTTCAGTTTTGGTTGCTGCTGCTTCAGTTGGTATTTGAATATTATCATTTTGCTCCACCAACTGATTATCAGGAACAATTTTTTGTTCAACTAATTGATCCAATACTTCTGGTTCTGGTGTTTAAAGGAGATTTGTGTTGATATGAACTTCTTCTTCACTATCCTCCTCCAAACTTATATCTGTCAAGCGATCAATTAGCTCAACTGGATCAGTTGGCTTATCAGTTAGTACAGATTCATCAAATACAACATAAATTGACTCTTCTACATTCAAAGTGCATTTGTTAAATACTCTATAAGCTTTAGTAACTGATTAATAACCCAAAAATATTCTTTCTGCAGATTTTGCATCAAATGATTTTTGTCATTATCGTGAATATAACATCTGCAGCTGAATATTCTGAAATAAGATACCACACTTTTATGTCCATGCTAGATCTCATATGGCATTTTCCAATGATTTTTGTTAATCATTGATCTGTTATGAGTGTAACATGCATTGTTTTCTGTTTCTGCCCAAAATCTTTGAGATATACCAGAATCAGCAAGCATTGTTCTAGCAGCTTCCTTAAGCGTTCGATTTCTCCTTTCAGCTACACCATTTTGCTGAGGTTTTCTGGCTGCTGAGAACTCATGCTTAATTTCAGTATTTTCTAAAAATTGAGAAAGATTTTGATTGACAAATTCAGTCCCTCGATCAGACCTTATTCTGTCAATTTCAACTGATTTTTCATTTAATAATCTTTTAAAAAGTTTAATCAGTTGTGTAGCAGTTTGATCTTTTTATTTAAGAAAGATAACACAAATAAATCTTGAAAAGTCATCAACACCAAGGTGTATTTCATTCTTCCTAAACTCATGACTGGTATAGGACCAAAAAGATCCATATTTATCAGTTCTAAGCATCTGGAGGAAGATTTACTACCCTTGTTTTTAAAAGAAGATCTTACTTATTTATCAAACTGACATGTTGAACAAATTTTATCTTTTGAAAAATCTATTTTAGACAGACCAGTTGCAAGATCATGGTTACTCAGATGAGCAATAGACTTAAAATTTAAGTGGTTCAACCTTTTATGTCATAACCAGTTTTTAGAAGATTTTGAAGCTACAAAACATACTGGTGCATTAGGTTGATTAGTCCAACTCACTTTATATGTGTTACCACGACGATTGCCAGTTATAATGATTTCATCAGTTGAGTTCTTAACTGTGCACGTGTGTCTGTTGAACTGAACTGAGAAGTTATTATCGCATAACTGATTGATGCTAATCAAGTTATACTTCAAATTATCAATCAGTAAGACATCTTTAATAATAATGTTACCTTGGATAAGCTTACCCTTACCCACAGTTCTACCTTTAGAGTTGCATCCAAAACTGATGTTTGGACCAGAATATTTGATCAGTTGGGATAGCAATTCAGCATCCCTTGTCATGTGTCGCGAGCATCCGCTATCTAAGTACCAAATTGATTTTTTTGTTGTACCTGTTACCTGAAATCACACACAATATATAATCTTGGTACCCACATCTATTTGGGTCCTAAACTGATTAGTATTTTAAGAACTCAGACTCGGATCAGTCTAACTGACTTTCCAGTTGTTGTGTTCCAAATGGTTTTTCTCGATTTGTGTGTAATTGGTGAGTTGTGTGCAGAAGAGACAATATGAGTTTTAACCCTTTTCAACTGGTTGTTCTTCCAATATCTATTCTGAACTGGCTTACAATTGTAGTAATTGTAATAATCATCCTTAGAGTTTGGATTCTTATGACTGAACCTTTTAGGTAAACGGCTTTTCGAACCAGTTAAACTCTTCGGACTATATCCAATTCCAAACTGTTTTGCTTTGTTCATATTTTCAATCGGTTGAACAGTAGGTTTACTTGGTTCAAAGATTTCATGTGCCATAGTTGATTTCACAAAGGTAATGTACTTTCCTTTGTGCTCATTCAACTTTGGCATTGTATCACTTGCCAAGGTTTTATCATGACTATTAAAGCCCGAACCAATTCTATCAGTAACTGATTTTTGTAAGCCTTGCATTTCAGTCAGAGTGACTGATGACTTGTTCCAAGCCTAAATCAAATCAGTTTGTTTTGAAATTTCATTTTTCAACTGATGAATCAAGGATTGGTTCTCGATCATTTCAGCTTTTTGCTTTGCAATATCCCTTTTTAGACTCAATAATTCAACTGACTCATCAGTTTCAATTTTATTGTCTTTGGGATCTGTTTGCTCAGCTTTGGATTTTTCAAATGAGAGAGCAAATTTGTAATACGCATTTACCATGTCATGTAGAGTATCAATGAGTTCTTCTCGTGTAAAATCAGTAGAGCTGAAGTCAAATACTTGTTCACTCGTTGACTCCAGTTCTGCATCATTTGCCATAAGCATGTAACTTCTTCTTCATCATCACTGGAGCTGCTCGAGCTCTCAAGTCTGACTCTTCACTGTCAGTCTCTGCCCATTTTGATTTGCTTTCTTCAGCTAGTAGGACTTCATGTTTCTTCTTTAATGATCTCGTATCATTCATGTCTCTTCTTTTGTACTGAACTGATTTCTTTCCTTTTTCAGTTGAATGTCTACTGTCGTTATTTGATTTTGGACAGTCAGCAATAAAGTATCCTCGTTTTCCACGGTTGAAGCAAGAGTTTGGTTCTTCCTTAGAATTGTTCTTCTAATAATGTCGTTGGAATGAACCTTTGTTTTTCCTCATGAATTTACCAAATTTCTTTACAAATAATGACATGGCGTCATTACTTAGTTGATCTGCAGTTTTCTCAGCTGAACCATTTGGTTCCAGTTTGTGAGCGCTAAGAGCAGTTGTGACTGCTGGTGTAGAAGATTCTTCTTCTCTTGTCTGCAGCTCAAACTCATAACCTTTGAGATCACCAAATAAGGCATGTAACTAAACCTTATTCAGGTCCCTTGACTCTCTCATAGCCATGGTCTTGACATCACATTTCTTGGGAAGACCTCGAACCACCTTCAGCGCAAATTCTTTGTTTGAATACATTGTTCCAAGTGCATTCAGTTCATTTATAATGCCGCTGATTCTTTCATCATACTCGTTCTTGGATTCTTCAGTCTTCATTTTAATATTGTCAAACTTCTGAACAGAAACTGAGAGTTTATTTTCTTTTTTTTTTTTGCTCATTTTCAGCTGGATCAGTTTCTCCCAAATCTCTTTCACTATTCTGCACATCTTTATTTTACTAAACGTGATTTTATCCAGTGTCTTGTACAGAAATATCTTTGGCCACATTATCCAAATTGGCTTTTTTTTATCTTCAGCTGTCCATTCTTCACGTGGTTTCTCGATGCGATGGGGAGCACCATCAGTTATAGCAACTAATGTATTTGTTTTTAGTATTTTCATTGGTCCGTTAGTTATGACATACCACATATCATCATCTTGTGAAGCTAGATGAGCCTGCATTCTTATCTTTCAATCATCAAAATCTTCCCTGGAGAACATTGAAATTTTATTTAAAGAAGACATGGTATTCAGACGTAAAGATGGAAATATTCGGGAACAAGATTCAACTGCTCTGATACCACTTGTTAGGATCGTTTGGGAGTGAAAAAGTGTTTAGAAGGGGGATTGAATAAACACCTGACAATTTTCACAACTTTTCGAATAATGAATCAGTTTAGTGATAAAGTGAATTCACAAATCTTGTTGTCAATGTCAATCAGTTAACTTGATAAAAGTACAGAAATAACTGAAAGATAGATATAATATAACTGATAAGAAAGAACACAAGGTTTTTGGATTTTCGGAGATTTCAAATACTTTACGTCACCCCTTATATCTCTAAGATAGGATATTCACTAAAAGACTTTGATCTATACAAAGATTCATACAAACCCACTTCAGTTTGGACTTGACACTGCCAAACTGAAACTCTTAGTATCAATACAATTTTTTTATACTCTACTAATGTGTATTTCTAAGCACAACTGATCTCTACAAGATCGAATAATACAACACTGAATGTTTGTGCTTAAGCTCAATATATAGCTTGAAAGCTATAGATATTTATGATAAGCGTGAGTTTTTGAAAGTTTTAACTTGAAGTTTAATTGAGAATGAATGTGCGCAGAGTTCATGCGAACTAGATAATTCGTTAACTTGGTTCACTGCTTCTCAGTTGATCTTCTTGGCTATATATAGGCTTTGCTTCCAATGGTAACATTGAATGCATTTTGAAACTTTATATCCGTTGGACACGTCAACATTCTTCTGACAATTGTACAATGTAGCTTTTCTGAAATACGATGTTCCCACTAAAAGTTGCAGTCTACTCTTGTACAAATTGTCGTTTGATAGCTACGTTCCTTAACTGATGACGTGTCAAGCTGATTTATCAGTTGCCTCTTTATAGTCGATAGGGTTAACTGATTGTTGTGTAACTGATCAGTCTTAACTGATCGTTGTGTAACTGATCAATCTTAACTAATCGTCCAGTTGATTACACAGTTCAGTTAGCTTTGCTTAGTTCAGTTGTCTTTGATTATATACGCATTAATCTTCAATTCGGGCAACTATCAGTTTATGAATTTCAGTTTAGTTACCTTCAGTTTTCTCGATCAGTTGTTCAACTTCTTCACGCTTAATTTGTCAAACTCTGAAATTAAGATTTTCAACATATATAATATGGTGTAAAAGATGAGTGAATGAAGATTAAGGCGTGCCTTTGCGTATTTCACGCATGAAAAACAATCCTTGACGCGAGGGACGTTGATGGAGAGACGGGGGAGAAGACCTTGCTGAATTTCCTTCAACTTTCACGTGATTTTCTCTCAAAAAACATGTGTGTGTGTGTGTGTGTGCGCGCGCTGTTGATGGAGGATAGAAAACTAGGACTCTTGAGCTTGAGGGGCGTGAGTTTTATGATATAGGTCAGGGTTTTAAATCCTCATGTTTGATATAAAATATATGGTACAAGTTTAGGCCCAATAACCGAGGTATAATAGGCCCATTAAATAGTAGGTAAATTATTTCGTTTCGAAAATTTTTTGAAAATATTAGCCGAGTTCTCAAAAATTCTTTATTTTCGTCGAAAATCGGTTACCATTTTAAAATACGCCTCGGCGAGTAAAAACATCTCAAAAACCACCATTTTCGAAAATACCATTAAGATGTCATATGTTAAATAATTAAAAATAATCATTTAATAAAAATATTTTCTCTTTACGGTCCCCGGTCTCCGGTCTCCGTTCCTCGATCGCATTTCGAATAACCTTTAAAACACAGTTTTATGCATTCTAATATAAAACCCTTTTTTAAACATGTAAACATGCCTATCACATTTAATAAATACAATTAAAATAATTTATTTAGGTATTTTTCATTTTTCCTAGATTTGCATGCAGTTGGATTACGTTATCGTATTTTGGACCTTACAATAAAGGACTCATTCTGACTGAAAGTGTCAAATATTTAATGTCACCTCCTACTTTTGGAGCATGTCAAATTACATTTGAAATATTGGACAAATGCATTAATGATCTTGATACGACCAATTTATAACCTTTCAGATCCGGCCGTTTGAAGATATTTATATAAAGTCAGATCATATTTCAACAAGAGACAATACACAAAATGAGAACTTATCTTATTATTCAGAAACACTACTGAAAATAAATCATAAGCATAAGCGTACAAGCCTTATCAGATCTTTTAAGAAATCATCTTATGTCATCTTCTACTATCTGTAATCTCATTATTATATTAACATTTTCAGTATATCTTTGTAAATAACAGGAAAAATATTTCTGATCAGAATTCAGTGCAAAAGCCGTAAGGAAGTTGATAATAAGAGTTCAGTAGGCAGTGTTAAATCCTACTGAAGTGAGTGTTTACAGAAGTTGTACATATCAAAGTCTTTTAGTGAATATGTTATAGAAAGATAAGAAGGGGTCAAAGGCTTTTATCTTTCGAACTTCTAGAAACAATCAATGTGTCTTTTCATTATTTTTATTACTGTTCACATATTTCAGTAAACTCATTCTGCATTACTTATCAATTTGCTATTGACTTTTGAAGGCCGATATCAAATTTTTATTGTTTATACCAGTAGAGGTCACATGAAGCAAATAAATTTCAAATTTGTAGTTCTTTATTCAAAAAAAAACCCCCTCCCCAAAGCACCATCACCGATCGTAACATTAGTGTACAGTACATTCCTTTCTTCTCGATATACCGATCGAATCTACAACCATTGGTATATCGAAGATTGTATATAAATTTGATATCGATGTGATGTATCTTTAAGTGATCATAGTGGCATCACATGTGCAATTAGGGAATCACTTTACTCTAAAGCCCATTACATACTCTGGCTAGAGATTTCTTGCACTATTAACTCATCATATCACATAAGATATCTAAGCGAGAGGTGAATCCCCAACTACAATGCACTGGCTCCTATGTATGTCGACACTACACCTCCCACCTAGCGAGGCTCGGGGAGTCGATAAACGAGTCAGAGTGCAGTACTAGCACTTAGAGTGTCGGTTTTGTCCCAGGTCGTAAGGACTAATGATGTACAACCATAATCGTGGACTTGTCCACTCGATAAATGATGACCACTTGCAAAGTCTGAGGGAGGATTGTTCATCAAATCCATCATATGAGCACTCATATTGTATGACCGAATATCTTCATGTTCCTACCAATGAAACGTGTTAGTTTCGAAATCGAGTGATATATCCTTATTTCAGGCGGCTAAATTGACTAGGAACAATTTTAGAATATAGAGTAACTTTTAAATTTGTTTCATGATCACCATCATATATACGGCTTCATTATATCATAGTATATTCAAGGTTTTTATGTGTATGCAGCTTGCATAGGTATACAGATAAAATAAATGTCAGAATGAATAAAATATACAATATTTATTAATAAAGATCGTAACATAAGAGTCAATAAAGCTTAAGCCAACAATTTTTGCTTTGCACCTACTCTAACACTCTGAGTACAATTACTATGTTTCTGGTAAATATATAAAACCCTTTGTTACCTCAATCAGTATTAGATGATTCCAAATTGATTTAATTAAAATCAAAATGTTGTATTTAAGTTGTGAAAACAGTAAGTCTCTGTTGGAACTTTTCAAGTTCGCAATCTTGATTTTGATGCTAACAAAACTTGTTAATTTGTGTTACTAATAATCTACCTTAGTGTGCAGAAGTTAGGATCAGTCACGAGCTGTTTACATCGCAAACTGAAGACATAACTGATCGCACAAACTGAATCAGTCTAATTGTTACGTCAATTGAGCAGTCCAGCTGATTGTCCAGTTGATAGGTAGTTCAGCAGGTGAACCTCAGAAGCCTGGCCATCCGAAGGAGTGTTCAACTGATGAAGAAATCCATCTGATCAATTCAACTGAACGAGAGTGAAATCAGTTCAACTGACGAGTCAACTGATTTCACCAGCCCAACTGAATATCAGTTCAGCTGACCAGTCCGAAGCATCAGTCATAATCTTTCAGTTGTAGATGAAGACAAACTCCTTCAGTGGATTCCAGCTGTGCATCAAGGTACAAAGCCATTGTCCAGTCAAAGGACAATAATGGACGTTGCATCAGAGCATTAAAGACAAAACATTTCAGAAGGGCAGTCGAAAAATCGAGACACAAAGTCCAAGAAACGAATTCAAGATGCAACTGATACAATAAATGAGTCTCATTGTATGATCAGTTTTTCCCGCCTATATAAAGAGAAGATCAGTGAAGACTCAACAACAATAAGATAGAGAAAAAGCTTAAACGCAAATAAGAGATAAAAGAAAGGGCACGCACATTGCAAATCAGCTTTAAGAAGTAATCAGCCCATAGGGACACTTTAACGTGTTATCAGCTTAGTATAGAAGCTTTTATCCCTCAATGTGTGAGAACATCCTTGTTCAGTTCTCACACACAAACACTCTCAACCACTCAAATATCGTCTTGCACAAAGACGTTAAACTTGTGTATGTAGTCTTTGACACATAGACTTTAAAGAAGTGTTGGCTGGAAAGTGCTGCATTCAGTCGTAGCTAGGAGTTCAGTTTAGGCAGTAGTGTAAGTCCTAGCTGAGTGGGTTTGTACAAAGAGTTGTATAAATCAAAGTCTTCTAGTGGATCCTGCCCGTGGAGGTAGAAGGGGTGACATAGGAGCAGTTGAAGTCTCCGAACATCCATAAACATATCTTGTGTATTTAACTGACTAACTGTTGTTTTCAAATTGTTTTGATCAGTTAGAGTATCTGTCAGTTCAGTTGTCACCATAACTGAACTGATGAATGCAAAAACTCATCTACCCTTTTTCAGTTATTCAGTTTACATAAGATAAAATGTTTTCCAATAACAGTCTTCTTCACGAAAGATTACTTCGAGTTTCTTCCGCTTGGTTTTAAACCAAACTCGATTTAATTCATCGGTGTTAACATTCTTAGAACACTAGTTATTGCAGCTCATTGGAGAATATAGTGTTCGAAATGCCTTCGAAAGCACTAGCACACTCGATCCTTCAATTACTTTCTTCTCGATACAAATTCTTTTCTTTTCAATTCACTGGATGGGGCGTCTAGGCCTCCAAATGTTAGCGCCGATAAGCCGCCGCAGTGATGGGTGCGCCAGGTGGATCAAATTGGTGTTTTGCAACCTTTTTTTGGAGTCTGAGCTCGAACAATTATTCCAATTGGATCTAATAATATAATTTCACATAATAGAATTTAATAATAATTCGAATCAAGTTCAAACTCAAATGCAGAGATCAAGCAATATTCTTCATTGATAAAGATTAACATCAAGGATTTAGGAAAAGAGGTTTAGAAGCTTAATTAACAACTTTGAATAAAAGTTTTTTTTGCAAAATCAACCAACTTCACTGGAGATCAAGTATTTTATCCTAATTCAATCATCAAATAGAATCTGCTTCTACAAAATGATCACCTCTAAAAGTAACTTGCAAATTTGTATTTTAAAGATTTGACCAGAAAGATTAGATTAGCATAATCAGTATAAACAGTATTTGTCATCCACACCATCAAGTGAGCCAACAGTTTTCCTAAACATGAATGCTGACGCCTCCTGGAGTAACAACTAACTGTACATCAAATGGCTCTCCAAAGTCTAAAATTACAAAAAAAGAACATCGGTGAATGGAAAATGAGTTCTTTTTTTTTTCTGTTTCCTCCACAGGCAAACTTGGAAAAAAAAACAAGTCAATGCTTAGGATGGGGTCTCGGAATCATCTACAGGGCTCGGGTAGTCTTTCCCGCCAAGACTCGAGGTATCATCTGGAGTTTGAGCCCGAGCACCCCTGTCCCTGTTCCAGCCAGCACGAGGCTGGGGTTTTTTGAAGTATTTAGCGATGAAAGCTTCTGCCTGGTCAGGATACTTTCCCCTGATGTAGTTTTCGAGACACTTTCGGTAAGAAAAATCTTCTTTTCCCCCATCAACAGAGACAGCATAGAAGCACCTGCTGTCCTGGAATTGTCCATGCTTGTTGACCTGCAATACAACACGAAATTCAGCTTTAAAAAAGAATCAGAAATGTATTATAAACTACTTTTCACAAATAAACTTTACGTACCATGATATGATCAATTCCTGATCCCATCTTTACAGCTTTGTCGGGATGGTGATTAAACACGTTTTCTACTATGTAATTCTGATCATCCGCCGACAGAGGATCGCCATCATTGTATCTGCAAGTACAAGTAAACCATTTCAGTTCTTAGAATACACAATTTGTATGTCCCGCAACAATCTTAGCCAACAAAATAGTCAACGAGGAAATCAGAAAACATTTTTAACAGCATTCTATTCGGAAGGTGGAGATTAAAAACCCAAGGAATATAAATTTACCCTGTCTGATGCATAACTCTCCTGATGTTCTTCATTATCGGTTCAATCTCTGAAAGAACATCTTGTTCTTCCACCGTGAATGAATCCAAGCGCTGCCTTGTGGCGGTGAAAATTCCTAGTGAATTTGGGTCATCAACAGGCTTCACAGGACGAGGTCTGTTCTTCCAATCTCCCGCATTAGATGGGCCCCTACCTCTGGAACGTCCACCACGACCCCGCTGAGATCTTACATCTTTCTCACCGGATCCCCAACCTTGAGCACGTGGGGAGTCATTTGATTGCTTCTGACTGGAACCCCAATTATTGAGATGAGATGTCACCTTTTGTTCTGTGGGAGACTGTGAATCGATCATGCCCCAGTCATTTGAAGAGCCCCATGCATTAGAGGGCTTTGTTTCTTCACCAGTCATTTTAGACTCCCATAGATTTTCCTTCGAAGATCCCACATCAACCGAGTCCCCACCAGTTGAAGAAATCGAATAATCAGCATTTTTTGACTCAGGCTGAAGGCCAATTTCATCAGATTTAGTAGTTTTCTTCTTCCATGAAGACCATGAAACTGATGTATCAGAATCCTGGCCAGATCCCGATATGTTCCAACCAGCAGAAGACTGAGACTGCTCATCGTTCCCAATGGAAGTGTCTACTTTTGAAGAGCCCCACGTCTTAGAATCTGTTGAGTCTTTTTGCTGCTTCTGAGTGGGGGACAGTGAACCAACCTTAACCCAATCATTTGAAGCACCCCAAGTACCGGAAGGTTTTGAATGACTTGCCTGATCGTACGTTTCACTAGAAGCCTTGACCAGATTGGACTGATCACAAGGACGTGTAGAACTTGGTCTTGCACACCTGGTCTGGTCATCTTTGTTCTCCCACCCTCCATCAGAATCTTTCTTGTCCCCCCAAGTGGAGCCATTCTGAGCTTCTTTGGAACAAGTACTTTGACTAGCTTTTTTGGTCCAATCATTTTCCTGACCATCGAGATTTTCACCAAAAGCAGAATCAACCTTGTTACTCCAAGCAGACTCCATTTTGTTACCCGAAGCAGAATTAACCTTGTTACTCCAAGCGGACTCCACTTTGTTACCCAAAGCAGAATCAACCTTGTTACTCCAAGCGGACTCCATTTTGTTACCCGAAGCAGAATCGACCTTGTTACTCCAAGCGGACTCCATTTTGTTACCCGAAGCAAAATCAACTTTGTCACCCAAAGCAGAACCAGCCTTGTTATCCCAACCAGAATCAGCCTTGTTACCCCAACCAGAACCAACACTGTTATCCCAACCAGAACCAACCTTGTTACCCCAAGAACTATTTTGAGGTTCTTTAAAACCCTGCGCAAATTATTGGGTATTAAACTTAAATTCTAATGAAGAAAATAAAGCATCAAAATATTGTTAATTAATAATTAGCCAATCTGCCCAAATTCACGAGACAAGCATCCAAAAGATCAATGACATTAGTTTCTTTTATCAGTGTATATAGGTGATACAAAAACAAGATACAAATAGAAATATGAGAAAACACAGCAAAGCCATCCTCCCCAAACATAATAAACGAGAAGAAAACAGCCTAAAAAAAGTTCGAGACTCTTCAATATCTTCTACTTCTAGCAGTAAGATTCTAGAGGAGCAATATGTGCACAACGTAAGACATCGTAAAAGTGTTCCCAGAATGAATATTATTCAATCATAATTTGAATGTAATTGTAAATCAAACCCAAAATATCACCTCGGACAAATAGACACCATGTTAGAAAATACTATATACATTGGTTTTGGGGAACTTGTTTAACCCTGATCCACTGCTAATGGCATAAATATATCTACAAGTTCAATTACATTAATTTTCATCAATCAGTAAAAAGTTACCTGCTTAGAGAAGGGTTCATCATCGCCTTCATCAAATTTTACTTCATCTTCAAAACTTGGTTTCTCTAAACCAGATTCATGCATAGGGGATAGGTCCAATCCCATGTATTCATCATCCAGTTCCAGATCGTCGATATCCTCACCCAGGCAATCGGTCCCTGTATCTTCCATCTTGGAGCTATTAATTACCAAAGTAAGGAAATCATAGACATCAATTTCCCTTTCTGTCTTCAAATCAGCCTGAGAAAATGATACACACTTGTTGTATTAGATATTTCAAATAAAAACAATTTTGACAAAAGATATGTAGCAACTCATACCGTTCTTGTGTCCCAAAGAATCTCAAAAGGAGATCCAGTACCTACAGATACTTGTTTTCCCCAGGCACAAGAAGCCACAATGCTTGACAAAGCATCAACGTGGCATTTTTCAGCAGCTCTTTCAAAGCATTTTCTAGGGGTCTTACCATTGCAGGAAAAACACAAGGATCTTTTATAAGATCAGTATTTTAAAGAAATGCAATTAACATCATCAGACAAAAGAAAGGGTGAGCTACTTACAAATAAAGTGGCATCAGTGAATGGTACTTCAACACTAAGTGATCTAGACAAAGATTTAACCCCACCAGCATTAAATCCAATCAAAGTGCCAACACAAGTCATGCTATTACCCAACAAAAGAAGATGATCTTTCAGCACACCTTTTGTGACCATCGTCACTGATGTAGACAAGCGCTGAAACATAATGAAAAGCGTGAAATTCTCTTCAGCGAAGTAAAAGGATTCTATTTAATTAACACAACAGATTTGATGGCCCAACCAAAGTTTGACAGAGAGGCTGTTTTTGGCTCACAATTTCATATGAAACAGGATTCTTGCCTTCCAGCCACAATGGCCTTTTCCATTGTTATAAGAATAGAATAAAACCAGAATAGACTTGGTTTAATCAACAGCATTTGATTGACAAGAATTAACTTTTCAGAGGATTCCAAATGACAACCAACATGAATTCACTGCCTTAAAAATACATGCATTTATATTACTTTGTTTGAAAAATGACCTAATCAATAATTATGCCTTACATTTATAATCATAATAAGAAAATGAACATTATCAAAAGCACATATTTAAACTCAACTAATGTCAAATCACACTTAAATTAATTTCAATAAATATATAGTTTAAATAATTAAATAGTCTTGTAAATTATGTTGCCAACTAGTCTTAAAAAATGGTTGCTTAATAAATTATTATAACCATATTAGAAAAATCTGAGTAATTAAGTAAATTTTTCGAACTTTGAAGTGATATAAATAATAATTCAAGCGGTCAAAACAATGCAGTTAACAAAGTACAAATGGTATATGGGTAGTGTAAATAGATAGAGAGACAAAGGTCAAAATGCATCTAAACTAGGAGAGAGGTTATGTGGTCAGAGTAAATAGTTAGAGGTGCAACGACAACGTGATGCAAATTATAATTTGAAGTGAATTACACCAACATTTCTTAATTTCATAAGGCATACTTGGATGTCCGAAAACGTAAGACTAGCTTTTGAAAACATAGTAAAAAACCGTGCTAAACTGATTCAAACATAGAAATTCTCCCACTAAAAGAGATTAACATTGAATATTTAATTGGACTGATGGTACAGTACAGTACTAGATCATTAGATTGTTTAAGTTGTGGTTTCTTGCATTGATGGGAATTATACATCAATTGATATTTTGAGAGATAAATAATTGAAGTAACTGGTTAAGGAATGATGGGGGCTAAACAGACAAGTGTTTGGTGAATTACATAACTTGATGAATAGATTTAATTTTCTCCCCCTTGACAATTTTACCCTCATTACAAACTTTAATTTTGCTTATGATTTTCCAAACAATAGTTATATATGTTATTTCCAGATTCAATGCTCCTTATTTTCCTTTTGAGAGCATTTCAGCAGAGTTCCCCGTTTTCACATTTTTTGTTGCTTCTACTTTGATCCATCTATAATTTTCCCTTCGATCTTTCTCATATTCCACTTTCCTTTGCACCAATGCTCTTCACCGTTTAACCCCATAATCCTTTGTTCATCTTTCCTAGATTTCTCTTTACCGATACTGAAATCCATTTTGTTTTATCAAAACCGATCGGAATTCAACCACTACCACTAAGTTTGTCGCAGCCTAATCCCAGCTTCCCAATTTCAATCTGCCAATAACCACGATTTGATCTGCATCACAACCATTATTCTTGCAGCACCTCCAACTCCATCACCGTGACCGATAATCCTTCGTTTATCTTTCACGGATTTCAATTTTCCAAACCTGTAAATCCATTTTGTATTATCAAAACAAATCAGAACTCCACCCCTACTACTACGTACGTAGACGCCTAATGCCAGGTTCCCAATTTCGCCCCGCCAATACCACGAATTGATCTGCATCACCGCCAATATGTTGGCAGCCACCTGCCAACTCCATCACCGTGACCCATCAGCCACCAATCCATGGAGTCTGCCGCTGGGTACCACCATAGCTAATGATTGGAGGAGAAAAGATCTGTGGGAGCTTTTGTCCAAGTGTAAAAAGGGCTAATTTTAAGATTAAGGGGTAGAGTCGGTTACAAACACAATAGTTTATAGCCTAATTCATGATTAGAATATCATATGTGATTTTATAAGTGATTTATAATTATAAATCAGGTCACAGACTATTTATATGAACAGCATCAGGCTTTGAGGGTATTCATGGGATGGCAAATAGTCACCCAAACACATAGTTATGCTTGATTAAGTGATAAAAATATGATGTGATTGGAAATAGATAGTGAGAATAAACAGTCAATTGTTTGGCAAAAACAGACCATTGCTTTTTAAGACTGCTTGCTTCGAGGAATACGATTATGTGTGGTAAGTTATGTTGTAACTATTGAAGTGATTGGCTAGGATGTGAAATAGCGATAGATAAATAATAAAGTGTTTCGTTTGACGATCAAAATTGGGATTTACACTGATAAAAGTCAAGAAAAACAATTTCAAACTTTCTGCCAATTATAAATTTAACTATTTTTTGTTTGACTAACTATTATGAAAAGTGAATTTATTAAATATATATCCTTTTAACTTTATGCACAAACATAATCGACCAAATAAATAAAAAGAAAATAACAAGAAAGGATTGTAAAGTATATGTTCCATCAATCAATCGATAATATAATTTGCAAGTGCGAACTCAACATTATCCAATCACAAACTATTTAAACACAATTGGAGAATTAAAAATACAGTTCCAAATTTTGGAAGAGGACAAATATATATCATTTTAACCATTTGTCAAACACCTTGTGTGCGATGCAAAGAAGCAAAGTTAGCATTTAGATTTTCCTAAATCCTCTGTTCAAAGTTGATTTTACCGGAAAATCAAGTGATGCCTCATTTTTATTATTCCTTGATTAATGAGTTCCCTCTCAATTCTTTTGGTACAAACAGAACCAAAAGATATCACTTTTGACCCACATAAAATTGACCACTTAACAGAAGAAAAGAAATAAACACAAGGGGCGGCATTGTCATGGCTCTCCACCGTTAACTTTAATTTTTCCAGATATTGTTTTTCTTTCTTTTGGTATAGATTTCCAAGGGCACATTGAGGTTTTTCCCAAAAAATTTGTTTAAACCACAATTTGAAATAACTTATCCCCACTGGAGAGAGCCATTTATAATCACAATATAGTCTATTTTAATACAGGCTTTAAGGATTTCATATAAGTGGCAAATTTGAACTAAACATGGTATACGTCTTGATTAATTAGCCCATCCCACTCTTATATAGCCAAGTAAATGCAGCTTATGGTTATCTTTATCCAAAATCAATCCACAAACGGTAAAACTGAAGTACAACTCACAAGTCTCCTCCAGGTGCAAGATTTGAAGTAAAATTCATAAGTCTCCTCCCCTATAATGAGACCTAAGGCCGACATTTCACTTCCTTTATGAGTAACCAGCAGCTGGTACAGAAGCTCCATGTTATACCTCCATCCATCAATACATCGTATCCCACGACATCTTGTCCATTGATTCATTTGCACCACCACAGAAAGTTTTAACCCGCAATATATCATTACAATCACTAGGCACCAATACAAAAACCAAAATTTCCTCCACAACTATAGGCCCGGCCAAGTCCCAATCACCACCACAACCACAATAGAATCAAATCGTAAATTTTCCTCTCTATTCTTCTCGTTTCCAATGCTCATGTCCACCAATTCTGCACTTTTTCAGTCACAGCAGCTGCAGTCATCCTTTACATTGTTGGTTCCCCTAAAGAAATCAGGTTCTACTTTATTTACACAATCAAGGTTACGGCCCTAAAATAATTGGAATAGATGTGGGAACACTAATTAACGTTTACACGGTAATAGTGTAACTTGGAATATGACTAATTTGTTGTTTAATAAATCATCCCTTGTAGTTGGTGGGATGCTTTATCACTCTACAACTCATTTTTAACTGGAACAAGGATAAGCCAATGATTTAAAAACTGTGAAACCAAACTTAACTGGTGATTCATTGGGACTGGTAATCTATCAACACTAACCATAACAACCATCACACCCCATCTGTATTACATTTATGAATTTGACTCTAAAGAGAAGTATTAGATTCAACATATGAAGGTGTCATTCCCTCATGTTTTTCTATCTAGTCAGCATGTAGCATTGCAAACCTGACGTGAATGAGAAGCAGGAAAGCTGGTAGAAACACATTGAAACAGTGATACGTTCAAAGCTTTCTATATAGTCGATGCATGAAGTTTCTTATCCCTGCTTTTCTGTTTCGATACGTAAAAAAATTGGCAAGTTTTTATCCCTACTTTTCTTCTTTGATGTGTTAAAAAAAATAAGCATATGCCATTAAGCAATTGGAATTGTCTCATCCTCCAACTATAAGCAACAGGTGACACATTATCCAACATAAAGATATAAAAAAAGAGTAGGATATTTAAATAATGTCATGTAGAGAGGGGAAGTGGTCCAAAGGGTTAGTCTCAACAAATTGACGTCCATCAGAAATAGGAGTAAGCTACAAAAATGCACTTCGTAAATATAATCGATGATACCTGAACAGCCTGCTCGAATGCACAAGAGATACCAAGCAGTTCTTGAACTTGTTTTATAGCATAAGGAATAGAACGCCGGGTATCTATCAAATGAATGACAGGAAGGCAAGAATCCATGACAATTCTCCATGCATCTCCGCTCTTTTTGACAGCTTCCTTCTCAAGGATCACATCTAAGGCCATTTCACCATTTGTACTTTTACACTGGCTCCTGATCCAAGTTGCTGTGTCGGGACTACTCCAAATTATATTTGCATTTGATACCCTAGGATCACCTATACATTTGTAGTAAAATATATCACATAATAAATCACAATCTTAAAAGAACTAAGGGCCAAACTTTACTCCCAATCACAAAATAATAAAAGAAAACTTACAAGAGTAGATGTTTTTTTTGTGACAGATTATTGTTGGCAGTGTTCTAAATTTCGGGCTAGGCGACGACCGACCTAACCGAAAAAGTGCTAGTCGGCCAGCCTAGGCAGCCCTAGGCGCCGACTGATCGTCTAGAAGCCGCAGGCTTTCAAGATTATTACTGATCGTCTAGAAGCCGCAGGCTTTCAAGATTTTTTCTTTAATCTAAAAGCCCAATAAAAAATGGTGTCTCATTTGTTGGCTTGTCCTAACAATTAAAAGCCTAATTTTATAGGCCACGAGGCCTAAACTAACGTCCAAGAGGCAACAAGAAAACCTAGTCCTTGCGGTCTGTAGATCGTTTCTCTTCTGTCGAATTCGTTTCATTTTCATCATTCGAGCCAAGGGGTAGAGTTGCGGTTTGCTGATACTTGATACTATAGAATCCGTCTAGCGGCACCTAGGCCGCCTCTGGTTCCCGACTATCAACTAGTGATTGTTAGAACCTTGATTGTTGGAAAGAGTTTCCATGATTGCATGCAAATTGGCTTGCCAATATGTTTCTTTATTAGCCTATTGGAGGAGTATTTCTTTCTGTTTTGAGCTTCTATAGAAAGGGAAGCATAGAATATATACTGATGTATCCAACTGTTGAGTTACCGGAACTGTAACATATTTGTTTTGATTATTTGAGACTAGTTTCTGCTTTTTATATATTAAATTAAATTAATCAGGCAGTTATTCAATTATATTTTTCCATTAACGGAAGTTAACCAGAATTTCCTTTATCAGAAGTCGAGCAAAAATATTTCTACTGAATACGAAATAGCAAGTGTCTCAACCGGGACTTGAACAAAAATTCTCTTAGCTGAAAATGGAACAAAATCATAGACCTGCAGAACTATAAAGATGGATGAGGCTACCTCTAATAGTTTCAGTCTAAGCCCTTCGTCAAGCTTGTGTTAAATTTGTCAAAGACGAGAACGAATGGATTTGTATAGGGCTTGGTTATATGATTGTGGAACAACGAATTGTCCACTAATCAGTTCTGAAATATTGTAAAGATTGAAATCACGTTGGTCATGACGGAATGCTATGCTAATGGTTCCAACCCAAAACAAGACTAGGAAAAGAAGGAAGCTAGTCCGTGACTTGAGGGAAATTATCATGGCTCGAAATGCAAAAGAAAATTCTAAACATAAGAACAATACTAAGTCTGCTGAATACAATGCCACTGATGAGTATAAACGTGCTAGTCGGCCAGCCTAGGCGGCAAGGACGCTTAGGGCAACTTAGGCGGCCGAAAGATACCTTTTTTCGGCTTTATTTTATTTGAAAAGTTTATTGGGCTTTTGACTTGATTTAAAAAAAATGAGAAGTAATTTTTTCATAGGCCCGCCCTAAATCAAATTTCAACAAGAAATGCAATTCACTGGCTTTCCCTCGTGAAATTCGCCGCACTGGTCTAACGCCTGACTAGCGCTTAGCGAATTTAAAATCTTGATATCCTCTGAAAAATATTACTTGTCATAGGCCAAATGTGCACAAAAATATAACAAGGAACACTAGGAGAAGAAAAATCAAAAGCATGCTAAAACTATGGAAAGCAATACATGCATGTCACCTTTTATGATTGTTTGCAAAAGAACTGGACAAACTGTATCAGCAAGTGAATGAGAAGCCCTCTCTAAGAGATCATCATATATTCCTCGCCAACAAAACTGGATGCAAGGAACATCAGTCCATTTGTTTTTTGAAGACAAGCAGAAAGTACAACATTCACTGCAAAGCAGAGAAGTAAAAAATTATTAATGTAATATGGTTGTGTTTGAGCTAGATGAATACAGACAAAAACTATTTAAATGCAACAAATAAATAATTGAATTATGGTTCAACAGGTCATGGCATTAAGACCCTTAATCCTGGTGAAGTATGTATACTTGCTAAAAACACAAAGACGTTTGTGACTTGGCATAACTAAAGATCGTATATCTTGTTTCAGTAAAAGAATTTAACAGCGAGCAGCAGTAGCTATTGTTCAAGCCTTTTCAACAGATAATTGCAATAAAATCACGTTTGTTACTTTGGGCAACTAAACATCTTATATCTTCAGTAAAATGATTTTAACCGGGTAACAGCAGTGGTTACTCGTTCAATACTGTTGGCCTGTGACGGGGTTGATGGGAAGGTTAAATTTTTCTGGCAATGCATCGTCTACTTTACTTTCTTCAAATTGTTTTGCAATGCAATTGTTAGGCCAGTCTTCTTACCGGTGCTCACATTATCAAGCAAAGATATCCAGTGATCTTCTACAGTTCAGGCCATTGTTTCGAACAGTTCTACAATTACCAAACTTCCAGAACTATTAGATTTGAGTATGAAATCAAGGTTCGCCATCATTTATTTGTGCACTAGGACAGATGTGCCTTCTTTTACTTCTAAAGTGAACCCAAAAATAATGCATTCAGATATGAGGGGATTTCTCCAATAAATTAGAAGAGAAGTATTAAATATTATCTACATACCATAATTAAGAAACCGCTGAACTCAATAAAAAAAACATATATCTACTAGATTGTATAGCCACAAATGTATTAACATTATCCTTTTAATGTCCTTTGCTCGGGAAAATTTTTAAAACAGAATGTTCTCTCTCTTGCTTGTCTTTTTTTAGGCTTCTTTTTAGCGAGGTCGAATTGCAATGCATGATCAACACGAAAATTAACAAATAAACCTGGTCAAAATTAAATATGGTGAACAAAACAACAAAACCAACCTGCAAGATAAATCTATCAACTTGAACAGGTTCCCAACCTTTTTCTTCTTCCGATGCAGATCAATGCTGTCATGACATTTTTCAAGAATATCATGAAGAGTAATATTTGATTGTCTGAGTTGTGCCTGTTAAATCAATCAGTCATGACAAAGAAAAACATCATTGACAATGATTATGCCACAAGTTCTGTGAGAAATACTAAATATGACTCTGTTTTCTTTCTTCTTTCAATCAATCACCACGCATCCAAACCCATTACCCTTTCATATCAACTTCAAAAATACTAACCAAACACCATTTAAATATATCTAAACAAACCAATTTCAAAAGCCTCAAAAGTTTTGAGGGCCAAAGAGCTAAAATCAAACCAAAACAGCTCAAACTTCTACAAGATTATGCAAAAACCTTGTTCAGATGAATGTGTCCAATGAGGCCAGAATTAGACTCATGACTCAGCGCAATTGATGGTCTTCTATATCTGTAAACGAGGAAGTATGACAAATTAATCACATAAAATGCTGATTTATTCTCTTTGTCCCAAATATTATCGTATTTATGGAGTCACCCACCACCCATACAAGGGACATACTGACATAGCAAGTAGCACAACATATTGACAGGTTTAATGTGCTGCTGAATATCAAATGTGAAGTCAAAGCACAACGTCATTTTCTAGATAGATATCAATGTCTGATTTGTCACCATCCAGGCTTATGAAAGCCCTGGGACAAACAAAAATAGGCAAAATTCAGAAGTGTGTGAAATGCATTACTATGACATAATATGAAGCATGACTGCTGACCTAATACAAATTATCTGCAGCAGTATGTGGCAGTTAATGCATTGTGCAACATAGTAACACAGCCTGCTAAGACAACTAACCCAATAGGTTTTCCAGTCAGACAAAAGCATTAAACATGTCTTTCCCATCATCCCTAAAAGTTTTGTTACCAGAACATGGTGTTTATCACGACATTTAACAATTATGACATTGTCATAAGCTGATTTTCAACATTTCTCGCATTCCAATTACCAGACTCGGAGATACTTAGGAAATTCAACTCTGCGCCAAGTCATTGGGGCTTACACAAGGACAGAGGAAGCATATCACAGTTGACAGTCATATTATAACAAAAAACTAAGTGTAACCATCCAGAGTGCATGTACTTGAATACTATGTTCGTATTTTCATAAAAGCATGGGTCTTGTGCTTGTTTAGGTCTAGTAATCTTGGAGTTTCCATCAAACCAGATATTGCTTTTAGCAATAAAAGGACAAAGGATTTTAATTTATGATGAGGGTAAATAATTCAAAATGAGTAAACAATGCTATTAAATATTAATATTAAATAAAGGCAAACATTTGGAGATTTGAAAACGGCATCCTCTTCCAATTGCTACCACCCTAAAATTGAGCAGGTGACTTTCCCCAGACCATCCTCCTTTACCCCACCCTTGCTTTTTATGGCAGAGGAAAGAAAACATCACATTGATATGGCTTTTGCTGCCAACAATGGAGTAACAAACAAGAAGGAAATAGTTAAAATGGATTTAAGCCTCACAAAAAAGATTGAGTCATCAATAATAGGCATTCAGAGAATTTTCACAGAAGTAAAACAAAATGAATCACATAGCACATATTTACTGAATTGTCAAATCTAGTTGTCACTCAATAAAAGAACATAAACAAGGAGGTGGACGATTTACTCTATCAAGAACTCGATGGCTGTTTCCTTGAGACTAACTTTCTTCAATTGATTCTTCACAATCAGTGCTGCATTTTCACGGCAATGATATCTTCCACAACCACAATCATTCAAATACAAAATTACTCGTCTGTCAGAAATGTCATTTTTGAAATTGGATGCACAAAGTAATATCTCCTGAGATCAAACAGAAAAGTAATTATGAGCCAAGATTGTTTCACAAGTAAGGAAATATAATAAGAATGTCAGATAAACACATTCTACCCCCTTATTTGTCAATTACCTTCATCATCTCCCAAGAGGAGTTGCTATTTGAAGAAGAATCGAGAACAGCCTTATAAGCAGGATTTGATATAGCAGTTGCAGCTAACACTCCAACGGGATCTCCAGGACAAAACTCACTTGAGATATTAGCGCCGTTAACTCCATATTCGAATTGAATGACTGAATTGCTGCACTTATTTCTAACGGTGTTATCATAGCAAATCACTACGTCTCTAAGGATGGCCATCAAATTCTTAAAAAGTGTTCCTGGTTCAGTTAACCCTCTGGTGGAACGGACAGTCACTTCTCTAGTTGAGATTGAATGAATCATTTCCTGAAATGGATCCAATCCTCGAAAGAGAGGTCTACTGATCAACCCAAATTCTTCAGTAGCATGGTCTTCACAAGAAGGATACTTCTTTTTGAACAAAGATGACATGTCCTTCACCAACGTAGCAGAATAAAACTTCCCCCTGTCCGCTATCTGCAGCCCCAAAAATCCAATTTGTTGAACCACCTTGGTAAGGGCTGACTCACTTTTGCATTCTACTAGGTGGCCGATAGCAGAATATTTGACTACGAAGTCAGTGATTGGTGTTTTCAAACTGCGCAGATAATTGTCCAACTGCAATGCAATTGATTCACTATAAAATGCGCGCAAATGATACAACAGAGGTAATATCTTCTGAATTTCTAAATGCAAATTTTCTAAAACCCCTGCAGGTATGAAAAGATCTCTTAAACTAACACTGAATCCTTCCTTGTAAAGAGCTTCCATCAACAAAGGCTGTAGAGAATTGAAGAATTTCAAAACCTCCTTAGGTCCCTTCAAGAAGAAAATTGATGTGACAATGTCATTCACAATAGAAGACATCGCATCCCTACTAAAATCAACCCTTACAACCTCGCTTTTTGCAATCAGATATTTATCTCCAACACAATCAAAGGACAGAGGTAAAGTTGTCTGCAAAATCTGGGGACCAGTCCAAAGAGGGCCAGACTTAGACTTCACAACTGCCGGATTAGGAAGCAAATTTGGTACAAACATTGCCAACTGCTGTGATGTCGCTCTGCTCAAGTAATATTTCCCGAAAATGAGTTTGAGAGACAGAAGTGAATCAGTTGCCAGCTGCAAGTTAAAGTTCCCGGTGTGGGAGCTAAGTAGCTGCTTCTCAACTGAGAAAAGCTCCACCACCTCTGCTTTTGCTTCAAGTGATTGAGGATAAAACAAATGGATGCAATCCCCATCAAAATCAGCACTCAGTGGACCACAAATAAGGGGATTGATCTTGACAGTATGATCGTCGTGCACATATACAGATAAAGCTTGCAGGGAATGCTTGTGCGTAGTTGGTGGCCTGTTGATGAACACAATGTCTCCATCCATTATTCTCCTATGCACGACTTGACCAGGTCTCAAAAATGTATGATCCTTTGACCCTTCCCTCAATGAATATGTCGAAAGACCATCCCTGTAAGTTAAGCAGAGCTTTTCATCCACCAACTTTTGCAAGTATGTCATATTGTGCTGACTTACCCTCTCCTCAAATGTAATCTTTTGGGCTATTTCAAATGGCAAGCCAATCTCAGACACTCCTTTGAACGGATCACCAGTTATCACACTACGAGATGAAAATCCAGAACCCTTCCTAATAAATAAAGTTTTCATCTTCGCAAGCCAGGCTTTGGTAGATGATGTGTGTTCTTCTTTATTCACTCCGAAGCGTGTATCCACATCGCGAGATGCCTGATAAAGGAAATCAGAGTTGGAAAGCAACACATAAGATTAGGATAAATTATTAGTCCACCTCCATAAGGTTTGTCCAACCTCACAAACCAACCTCTCGATAGGAATGATAATTATCCACTGTCCCTAAGGCTTAAAAATGTTTAAATTTGGACCCAAACTTTTAGCGCCACCCTTTTTCAATCAGTGTTTGTTTCTCTTTTCTCTTAAACTCTTTCTTTCTTTCCTTTTCTTTATGTAGGAAAACCATGGTCAATAGCTTGTATTGTACTCATGTATAGCAGTCGTTTAGGAGATCTTATAACAATTTTTACCTTAAAATTCAGCTGATTTGATTAATTTCTTGTTTAGTTCAAATATCCCATAAATTATGGGATCTAATTATAACCCTAATTAGCTTCCCTTTTGCCATTGCTATCGTTATTATATATAGCTAACTCAGTGTATATTATTTGTACATGAAGAAAATTCTTACATAAAATAGTTCATAGTTTGCGTCATGTAATAAGAGCCTCGAGGCTATAAGTTTTCTAAAAGAAAAAATATTTCTTATTTATCAGCCTAAAGCATCCATCAACTCAACCATCACCTAGCCAACAATAAAAAAAGAAAAATCTCCTGACCGTTCGCATAAACAAAATAATCAAAAAAGCAAAAATTACCTTGCCCGTTCCTCTAAACTCAAGATATTGAGCAACAGCTGCTTGTAAATCATTTGCTTCAATTTCATGAGATTCAAAATTTGGCATTCCAGACCTTGAATTTTTTATGACTTCTACTTGTTTCAGCACCTTTTTAAGCAATGTTGTTGAATAATCCTGGAGGTCCACAAGTTTATGACAATCAGCCAGTAAATGAGCAAGATACAAATAACGAAAAGGGGGTTTAAATGCCTAACCGTGGATGTAACACTCATTCCATCAGAAATATCAGGCACGGACAAACAGTTTGGAGGGACTGGCAAATGCTGGAGGATATATCCATCTTGCGGGAAGTAACCTTTAGCTTCAAGCTTTTTTCTGGTCTCTTGAGGAATTTTTCTCAACATGACCATCACCTGATAGTTTTAGAGATGAGACAATTGCATCACCTAGCTCAGTTGGTTGAAGGTAGTGCATATTTTACAAGTCCAAAAGTATGGCACATATTAGAGCTTGACATTTGCATCAATGAAACTACAAAAATCCAGCCACTAATGTTTCAATAATCTTTTTCGTCCATCTTGTTGGTTTGACAAATTATGACTCAAACCAGAAGGGTGGAGACAGAAAAGTGGAAGAGAACCTGATTCTTCAAATACTGAGAAAGCCAAGGAACTCATGGGAATGGAGCAACCGTGAATGAGAGAGAAACTTAATAGATCTTTCGTCTCTCTTTTCTTTTTTCTTTTTTTTGGGTGGGTGGTGAAACAAGTTCTAGAAAAGTTGTACATAAAATTTCAAATTTTTTCGTTTGCGGGTAGGCGACCACCCCTTTTCTCCCTGCTGGGTCTGCACATAAATCTGGGAAATAATTTGAAAAAAGAAATATAGATATGTTTCCACTTTCTGAATATGAAATATTCAAGAAAGAAAAAAAGGACTTCCAGATTTACAAACGTATACATTATTTTATAATTCTTTTACAAAAATAGATTTTTATCACACCTTTGCATTCTATTATACACACATTATTTTAATTCACCTTTTAATCCCTTTCAAAAACAATTCCATGATTATCTTATATTTTAATCCAAAACATTATATTTTCAAATTCTAAATACCTAATTATTTGTAAAAAAAAATTAAATAATGCAACACATTCTGACATGATATTCATCTATACTAGAAAATCTCTCGTAAAATATTCTCAATTCTAACTTCTGAATTTACACTTCCAGGAAATGTTTCCTATAGGTATTTAAAGATAATCAAACACTGACCTCACATTTATGATAGTCATAAAAACGCTCAAAAAAGATTCCTCGACATTTTTTTGGAGATGCCTCGAGATCTCAGGACAAAAGTCCATTAGCTCTCGGAAAAATCCAAGCATCCATTAGAATAAAGAGTGAAAGAGATGAACCTCTGAGGGCAGCAAAGGTCGAGAAGAGGCATGCCCATAACGAAATCCATATTTTTCCAAGAAAGTCCAGAATCCTTCTTGAAGTAAAAATTTTGAAGGCAATTTCAACTCCAATTTGTAAGCCCCGTCTGTAGTCTTGACCTCATTTATTGAAATTCGTGAAGTCTCCTGTGAAAAGGTGATCAGTCAAGACAAATGAAAATTTTCCTTTGAAATTTCAATAATTTGTTTTCAATTGGGTACACAACATTTTAATTCATCTTCAAGGCAGTATAATAACCCTGTGCATATAGAATTCAAACTTTGACAAGACAACTCAAGTATTATCATTTAAATTAAAGGATCAACTGCCACGGCCTTGCTTAGGCCAAAAACAAATGAAGTCTCTAGCACAAATTATTTACTTTTCAAAATGGTCACGAACTCTTTTTATTAATAAATTTTCCTCGAAACTGGGGAATACTCACAGAATCAAGAATGCTCACAATTGACCATTAAACAAAGACACCTTTACACTTTACTTCTATGATATGGTCAATGGAGTGATATCAGAAAAACAGCAGCATTCTACTTCTCAAGTATTTGGATATCGATAAACAGCATTTCAATAAAACCTCCACGAATGCTTGGGATTATGAAAAAGAGAAAGAGCATGATATTCAAGGAACTCGCGGAAAGTTGATTGTTTAAAATTAATACCAACCAACTTTCCAAGAATACGTTAGTGATGGATGGATGGATGGATGGATATTAACATAGAAATCCCATGATAACATAGTAACAAGAATAACCTGACATTTACGCAGTATTCCCATGGAAAACGAGATTCAATGACAATAAATTTTTCCCAGTGTTTCACGAGGCGAACAGACAAGATGGATGATTGCACCTAAATCTTATTCAGAGCATTCTTGCCAAACCATAGGAAGATTTGCATCTTGTGTGATGTCTGATAATCACTGGAGCACTGATTATAATAATTTAAAATTAATCATGGCTAAATAACTGGTGACAACTATACAAAGAAAATTCAGGTAACCATATAGGCCCTGAATAGCCCGAACAAGATCAGTTTACATGTAATATTAATTTACAAGAAAATTCAAGTGGCAGTTTCCAGTTGACACATCGGTATTCCTTCATTTCTTGAAACAATGAAACGACATAATCTTGAACTCAAGATGAGAGTAAATCTGAACCTCCTGAGCATGTAAAACTAAGTAAATGCTGGCACTATTTCCAAACTTTATGGACATGCAAAGGAGAGCACAAAAAATTAAAAGCTTGGAAATATACAGACAGTTAAATAGCTACCAAACTTAATGATAATGCATAGGAGAGTACAGAAAAATAAAATCTTGGAAATATACAAACAGTTGAATAGCTACCTCACAACATGAAAATAGCACTTTATCCAGAACACCAATATTCTTAACCTGAAATTGAAGAAACGAATACAACAAGATTAAGCACAAGGAAACATGCGAGCAGTAATACAATGCACATTCCAGTGATGTTTACACACAAAAGAGAACCAAAATGTAAACAGCATCAAAATTGTAACGACGGTTGCTATTATCGAAACTCTTTACTTTTTATTATTCAAAAAGAAAAGGAATGATGTGAAAGACTAATGGGATACAATACCTTCCTATTTTTCAACTTCAAACACTTCAGACACAACAAGCTCAGCATTTTCTTCAGTTCAGTGACATGGTCAGGATGATATATGGGAGTTGGTAATTCAACATACCCAAAGTGGCCTGACATATAAGCAGTAAAACCGAGGACAAAATGAAATTGCAGTTGTGGATAATTCCGGAGGACCATTTTACCATGTTGTGTAAAATTTGTTACTCAAAATATTCATGTTATTCTGCAGACTACAATGTTGGTGGAGACATTAGCATACCTTCACATTGCCCAGGCTCACCAGTGCCACAGGACTCACATTTGCCAGCTTCAAGAGGCAAGCCAAGGAATGGATTTGAAAGTTGGCTAGCATGACTGATGGGGCAGTCACTGATTGATGCTTTACACTACACAAGAAATTAAAAGAATCAATGCTTCCTCCGGATAATATAGAAAAGAGATTACAATAAACTACTGTAGGCAAAAGCTCACTAGAATATAATTTTTCTTTTGGTCATGATATCCAACGGGATAATCATAAAAGTGTTGACAATAGTAACATAAGATAGTTAAACATGGCTGGATAGAATAATGTTTGAATTAAAATGTATAATAAGAAAAGAAATCAAGAACGGGGTATTTGAACAACTTCCCATGATCAAACTAATGTCGAATGAAGAACAAATATAGAACAAGGGGGGAAACTGTTCACTTACTATTTCTTGCCGAGTAGCCAAACCAAATCTTATTCCTTTAATCTTCCCTTCGATAGCTGGGGATGATGAACTGTCTGCCATTTCCTTAAACACCTAGAATATCAGATGAGTACATCCAAGATCAGCTTAGCATTCAAAACTATGGAAACTAAATTACCTTGGTAAAAAATATACCTAAACCAAGTTTGCTAGAACTGACAATTAGCAAAAAAGAACTTTGAGACATGACATTATAGCATTGTTTCTTGTGGCAACAATAATGATTTTTTTTCAATTTCTCATAGAGAAACCCTTTCATGCGCTCCACAAACTGAAAAAAAATTAGTATCAGTAACAAATTCTTAATTATGATTATGTGTGACAATATAATACTAACTTCAAGGCAAAAAATTAAATAAAACCTTTACAGTTTCCAGGCATCCATAAACATGAATATGATCGAAGGAGTCAACAATGAGAAAATCCAGAATCTTACAGTCACTTTATAGTTCATAAGGATGTAACACAGAGCTGCCAATAATTATTTTCGCTTCTAGTAGGGGATCAAACGGTGACCAACTAGAATAAAAGATTTCCGACAGCAAAGGATTGCTGTTTTTGGAGTCAACCGTTGCATTAAATATCGTCAGAAACTTAGAGGCGAGTGCATAATATCACTTCTTCCAATAAGGCAGAGAAGTGATTTGGGGTGCAAACGCTTTTTAAATACAAACAAAAACATATTGCTTTCACCATGCATTTAACACCATTAGTTATTTTACATGCTTAAATAAAATCTCAAGTAGATGAGAAATTGCATTCAGGAGATTTGAAAAAAACACACCACGATTAGAAGCATATTCAATGCATCATAGAGTGATAATGTATAGTTAAGTTAAATATCTATTCTTGCTCTCAGTTTAAGCCATAATTCGCCCAATCAAAGTTTTTGTTCATATCTCCTTCACACATATTTCTCAGCAAAGACCCACAAATTGATCAAAGCCATAGCATCCGTAATGTAAAGTTTTGATTGCAAATCCACATCAAGCCATTATGCACAGTAATGAATATGATTCTGTCACAACAAGCAATCTAATAATCCCAAATAATATAAAACAATGTATAGAAAAAACTGCAGTTTGCTTTCATCAATAACTTTAAATTGTAAATCCTAATTTATATCCTTAAATTTTAAAAAATTAACCCCTGATATATCCTTTTAAAATTGCAAAATCATCCTTTCGTATCCAACATGATCAGGATACCCTCCTCTGACCATGTCAAATACCATTACTGTTTTCTTTTTTACTGCCTTGATATTTCATGTCCGTAGCCATCCAGCATCCATATTAGTATAAGACACAATATGTGGTCATTTTTTAAATATCCATAAATTGTAGGAATTAAGTATACAACTTTATATGAACCATATGCAACTCACAATCAATAAAATCTTAATTAGACAGAAGTCTATCAATAAACAAAAGTGGGAGACAAACACATTAAAAATAATATAAACTATCAAATAAGAAGAAATATGTAGGAAATATCACCTTCAGTGTCAAACACGGAACGTTTCCTTCACCGTCAAGCTTTCAAAACCTATGACAAAAGGAGAATCACATCCGAACAACATTTGAATGCTAGAACCATATAATTAAATACATAAATGCTTTTCAGAAAGAAAATGCACCATAAGCAAGGAAAACCATGAAAAAAATCACCTGTCACCTGTGGAGAAAAATGAGAAGCAGAATGAAAATTTAAAAAAACATCCACATGGCCTCATACTGCATATAGTTTCTTCTCCTTGGAATTTAAATCTTTTATGCCTTGTTGAAGGTATAGATCTTGGAGGTAGCATATATTAGTCATTTATTCTTGATATTATGCACAATGGCATATACAATGTTTTGTATAATGTCATTTACATTATCTTGTATACAATAACATCCATAAAATCATATCAGTTAAATCAAACATCTCATTTATCATAACTTTAATGACTTCATGTTCAAATTTTATCAAGAAAATTTGATATGCATAACAACTAAATCACGACAAAATTAAATATATCATTACAAAACTTAAAACACCATACCGTACTCCAAGAAATAAGATTCAACCTCTAACCACTCCATTAAACTTGAAATGGGAAGAGTTCATATTCAACATGGCTTGAAGAATGCAAACAAAAAGTGCTGATAATTTTGCATGTCAAATATTAGAAGCGCAATCTGCAATATTATTAGCAAACAAAAACACTGCATTACATGTCCAATGGTAGACCATAGTGCAAGTTGGATCTGTCAGCTGTAAGGAAACGAGACAGCGTAAAAAAACCAAAATGTGCTTCAAGAACAAAGTAAAATACACTTACCGTAAAAGGGCTTTAGGGTTTGCGCGCAAATTTCTGGGCTCCAATTGCATCTGGTTGCTTCTGGTCTGGAATTTGCGCAGCTAAACCTTGTCACAGATTTGTGCCCCAAATTTCCTCCGGCTTCTATTGTGTTTTCCGATAGTGAAGTGAAGTGACGTTTTATGGGGGGTTCTTGTTTGTCGTGATATCGGGCCTTTATTGGGCCTTATTATTTCTGTTGGGCAGTGTGCTTGCGTCTGGAAGTTGATGGACATTGCTGAAATTGTGGGCCTGAAGATTTCGACCCAGCCACAAGTTCTTTGGCGTACACTATATTATTTTGGAGTGTTCAAAAATTGAACCGAATCGAATCGAATCGAATTTTAAGATCAAATCAAATTAAAATCATATGATTTTGATCAATGTATGGTTTTTACTTATAATTATTTTAGTATACGATCAAATAAAATAATTACTTAATTTTTATAATATTTTTTTGTACAAATTACAATATCTGTGCATTTTTGTATGCAAACTTAGTATACAAATTTTTTTTGTGCATAAAATTTAAAATTAGTCATACACATCATACCAAATCGAATTGAATTGAATCCAAATTAATAGTTTGGACTTTCTCCCAGCTATCATCCATTCTCCAATGTTTTATTCTTTGTTCGTGTTCTGCGCATTTTTCAATCTTCTTGTTGAATATTTTAAAATGACCATGTCTAAAACAGTTTTGGTTGATTTTTCAGTTGATATGGAGTGATTTCATCTAATTTTCAATTCATGTAGTTTGATTTCAACTAATTTTTAGTTCATGTGGATTGCTTCTTGATTGACTTCGATTGATTTCAGTTCATGTAGACTAGTTTAGATTGAATGTTAGTTCTTTTGGATCGTTGTCGACTTATTTAAATTCATATCAACGGATGTCGACTGAATGGACTGAGTTTGGTTATTTTAAGTTCATGTGAACTAGTGTCGACCGATTTTTTATTCAAGTTGATTGGTATCTATTTGAGTTTTATTTCATCTAGATTGCATGCCTCTTTTGTTAATGTAGATGGGGTGTTGCCTGATTATGGGCGGGTATCAAATAATTTTCAGATTATTTTATTTTCAGTTTATTTTATTTAATTATTTTTTTACATAATTAATCAATAAAATCTCTAGTAGCGAGTTTGAATCCAGTTGGGAACAAAAACAACACAACATCATGGACCTCGTGGTCCTATTTAAACCAAAAAAAAAATAGAAATCATCCTTGAAATGCCATTGGACACTCAATGTCCTGCAAAGACCAGAATTCCCTATTTAAAAAAAATAGAAATCATTCTTGAAATACTTCGTGATCCATCATGTTTCTTGTTAGAGTAGTTGTACAGTAAGTCAATTATAGACTTAGGTTTTATTTATTTTTATCTTACAAGAGATCTTTATTTTAATGATATTTTACGTTTTATACATTATGACATTTATTTTATTTGTATATTCATGCAAGCTGCATAAAAAATACATTGAATATAGTATGATACAATGAGATCGTACATAAGATAGCAATCATGAAAAACATTTTAAATTATTGTTTATTCTTAAAATTTTCCTAGTTGATTCAACTGCCTAAAATAAAGAAAAATATCACTCGAACTCGAGATTAGCGTCGGTGTTGTTATGTATCACGTTTCATTGGTAGAAACATGAAAATGTTCGATTATACATGATGTGTGTGACCAAATTAGAACATATTTTCTAAATAATGATGCACAAACTAGTGAGAGATGACATGTTTAACTTGTTAAACATAAATTCTCTTCTTACTTATGAGTCATGTATGAAAATAAAGATGACCAAAGCCTCTTTCTTAGGAAAATTGGAAAGTGTGCATGACCTATTAGATTTGATCTATATAGATATATGTGGTCAGTTAAGTGTTAACACCAAATATAGGTATTTTTACTTCATTATCTTTACTAATGATTACTCGAGGTAAATATATGTATGTGTATTTGATGAAATACAAGTTTGAAGCTTTTTAAAAGTTCAAAAAATTCAAAAATGAAGTAGAGAAACAATTAGGAAAAAGTATCGAGACACTTCAATATAATCGAGGTGGAGAATAATTGAGTAATGTATTACAAGTTTATCAAAAAGAGAATGAGATTCTCTCTCTATGGACTTCTCTAGGCACACCACAACTCAATGATGTGTCAGAACATCGTAATCGAATATTGATAGATATGGTTCGATATAGGATTTGATTAACTGAATTATTGTTATCTTTTTGGGGATATACCCTTGAGACTGTGGCGATACTGTTGAACCACGTCCTTATAAATACAGTGAAAAAAACATCATATGCGTTATGCATTGAAAAACCTCCCAAATATTATCATCTAAAAATATAATGATATCCTGGTTATGTAAAAAAGACCGTGTGAAACAAATCAGATAGTATATTCATTTTGTGTTACTTTGTAGAATATCCAAAAAAACTTTATTATATATTACTTTTATTATCCTAAAAAACAAAAGTATTTGTTTCAAGAAATGACACCTTCTTAGAGATTGAATTTATATTAGATAAAAAAAACACGAGATAAGAAAACTCGAGGAGATTTGAGAAATACCTACACCTCATACTGTGGAATCCACACCCCAATAGTCAATTGAACAAGTACATGCTCCTAGGAGATCTGAAAAGATCTCGAGACCACTTGTAAGGTGTGGTCTACTTCTCGAAGAAGGCCAAGATGCAGTCAACTGAAGTATGGCTAGAAAGTAAATCCTCTATGAAGAACATGGATGAAACTTCCTGTGTATTATGACTACAGATCTGTAGGGATATGTCGAAAAATATTATAATAAGGTTCACTCAATTAACTTATGTCNTATATAAATGTGTCATGGTGCGACTCTATTCAAATTTATGTGCCCTAAGACTGATGAAAAGATAGAAATAGGGGTGGACAGCCACAGGTCTGGTTCGGTTTTACATAATTACCATTCTATTTTTCGGTTCACGATTTTTGAAATGTCTAATCCGATAACCAAATCATTTTATAATAGTCTGGTTCATATCTATAACATTGCGGTTTGGTTTATATGGTTTTAGAAACAATTCAATTAATTCATTATTTAACATTCTAGAATGCGTAAAATAATCATTTAATTCTAGTTTCTATAATTTTCGTTCGATTTTTAGTGGTTATAATTATGTAATTGATAGTTGAATTCTCTTATTCCATTAATTTTGTTAGTAAGGTTGAGTCATTTAAATTTTGTTATTACATATTTGTTACTTGTGTGAGTTATAAATTAAATTAATTTATCACTGAACAACCATCCATCGGCATTTTCAAGTGGTTATCATTTATCAAGTGGATAAGTCTGCGGTTGTAGTTGTATATCATTAGTCCTTACGACCCAGGACAACAAAGAGGCTATACGTATTATTTATGCACTTTGACTCATTTACCACCTCTCTGAGGGTAATCAGGTGACTAGTGTCGACACACGTATGAGTCAGTGGATAGTATCCGGGGATTCACCGTTCACCTATGGGTATGGATATCCTATGTGACATGATAAATTAATAATATGAGGAATCTTTAGCCATAATATGAGATGTGCTTTAGGGTAAAGTGGTTTTTAATTGCACATATGATGTCACTATGATCACTCAAAGGTATATAACATATTTATCGAATTCATATGCATCTATCGATATATCAATGCTTGCATATTTGATCGAGATATATGATATAAGAGATCGTACTATATGCTAACCGTAATCTATTGGTTCTTGTAGGTACTATTAGTGATACTTATGGAATCATGAGACGATGTTACTATGTACTCTTACCATTATTCGATGGGTGCAATCAGAAACGAGTTCCGAAATTCTTATAATCAATGTGTTGATGCATAAAATGAAAATAATTAGGGTAAGCCTTTGTAAGGTACACACGTTGTTTTGAATCACATGAGTTGTGAACCCACAACTAACTGTATCTTTAAATTATTGAGGATCACACAAGTATTGATTTGTATGTTACTGTTGAGACAATCAAATTCAAGGAGTTGAATTTGATTATCGAAGTTTGATGGAAATCAAATGTTTGGCTTATAAAAATATTTATAAGCAAATTACATATATGGAAGTTATGAGAGTTAACATGGATGCTAAAATTGTGAGGAAAGTGTAACTGCCAGAATTTTGTGAAGGACTTCCAAAATTGACAAGTGCCAAAATTTGAGTCAATAGATAGTTGAGTTTGATTAGTTGATTATGACTAAATTGACTTTGACCAATTGACTTATATTAGTTGAATTTTAAAGAGTTGACTTTGACATGTTAAATTTATCTTAATGAATTTCGAAAAGTATAACGAGCTGTTTACACTCCTCACATTGATGACATCTGATCGTTGATCGGTATTGTGATGAACTCACGATCATATATTATTTGATATATTAGGCTTGGAGTATCATAGTGAAACTCTAAATAGTAGGAGTCCTAGTTAGACAAAACATCCAGTAAGACTTTTGAATTATTGTACTGGAGTATCCTAATCAAATTCTAATTAAAAACTTTACACATTAATCCAGAATGTCCTAATTAAAAACTATCTAGTAGATGTCCTAGCTGATCAAAACACCTAATTAGAATCATAGATAATATTATGGACAATCCATGTAAATTTTTTAAGTCTAGAGTTTATATACTAAATAAATAGATAATGTCATATCAAAAGTTGATAATATAACACAATCAAGATTTGACAAAAAAAACAATCTAGATTTCCTCTCCCTCTCTCTTCTCAACTTTCGTCCACCTTTTTTTATTGAACAAGACCACTCGTTCGACCACGTCTCAGCACCGCACGTCCGCCACTACATCGTCGTGTTGCCGTCGTCGTCTCTATTTTTTTTTCTCAACGCATAAATATTCTAGATTTTCTAATGCAAACTAGAAGATGAACAAAATTATCAATCCAGTGAACTTGATTATTGGCGATTGAATAACAAAGTCTTCCAATTGATTGTCATATCCGCTTAACATACGAGAATTTTAGCCGGTTGATTAATTCACTAAAAATAAATTGTAATAAACACCCTATTATTGAAATAAAACCATACGAGTACTCAAACACTATTTTGTATGTAAAAATAAAATTTTAAAACTTTTGTTGCATCTTGGGTACGAGAAAATGATATAGCGACACTTCCAAGAAAATATCAGTGATCCAAACACTATATAATTTGTTTGGTATAAATGTAAATTTTGTATGCAGCAATGTATGTTTATTTCTTATGAACGATATCATCCCTTGATAATGGGTCGAAAAATGTTAATTTTCTTTGCTTCATGGTTTCAGTTTTTGCTTCTTTGTATTGATTGTTTATCAATGTTGTCATTTATTTTCAATTTAAAAAACTTTGTTTCAACAATGTAGGAAGCATGACGGATACTCACTAAAAATACAGAGTTCGATTCCGATAGATGAGACTAGTCCGAATTCAAACCTCGGACCTTATCTGAAACTGAAATCATGAAAAACCCATTAGAATGGGGCCGAAAAGGTATCCCAAAGTAGCCCCTCTGACCAGCTGAGAGCGTTGTTGAAAATTGACTTACTGAACGAATCAATGATGTTTTCAAACCTGATATTTATATGAGATAATGTGAGAACCACATGTGTGAAGTAGAGGTAGTCGGTACGTTATACCGTATACCGTACAGAAAATAAAGGTATGAGAAAAATGATATCGTTAACTTACCGAATTTTCGGTATACCGAAAATCGGCATACCGAAAAATCAGTATGGTATAGATAAAATACCGTCATACCGAAAATATATAAAAAAAATTCATTCTCTTGTAATTTCAAGGTCAATGATTACCAATACTTAACAAATCTCTCAAGACAATCAAAGAAACCAGGAAAAATATATACAAAACAAATCCATAAAGACAATAAATATCAACCGCAACATGTGTCTGGAGATCCAAGACATCAATAAACACCAATAAACTTCAACCGCAACATGTGCGACTTCTTCATCCGCTATCTTTGCAATAATGTCTGAGGTCCTGTGATTTCCGAAGCCTGTCAGCTTTTCAACAAGTCGGGGATCAACATCCAGTCCTCTAGCTAGATGTAAGGTTAGTCTATAAAGATAAGACTTCTCAACAGTTTAAATTCTCAACTATGAGTAGAGTTGCTTCACTGAACTTTGATTTGGACTATTCCAACATGATGAGTCCAAACAGAAGTTAAATTCTTTATTTTGGTACAGTATCGATATATATCGTTTTATACGAAAAAATATATATATATCCGCTTAAGTTTTCATTCAAATTCTTAATGATTTAGCATGATGAATTTTGTTCTTTTTGGGTTTTCCCAACCCTTTTTCCTAATTTATTCATTATTTATAAATTTGATTTTTTTTGAATTTCAAATCTAAATTATTTTTAACCAAAATAAGATGTTTTAATCAATGTTTTCATAATCAGATCAATGATCGAATCGATCTATTTTAAAATAACAGTCCAATCGGTCAGACCATTTCAACTGGACGGTCGGACCAAAACACTGTTATATTATATAAAATAATAATATAATATAATATAATAATATATTTTAAACCCTAAAAATCTTAAATTTGTATGTAAATAATTAAACAAATATTTACCAAAATTTAAAATACCGGTTCGATTGGCTTAACCGTTAAAACGGTTTTAAGTGTGATCTGTACTAATTTTCAGTCGAACCGATTGAATAGGCCAATTCGATTTAGTTTTAAAAATATGGGTTTCAACTACTTAATCAATCAAATGAAATGTGGAGACGAAATATTTATTTAACTTGAAAATAGATTTATCTGAGTTACCAAGTAGCTTTGTGCCTCTCGTATTGTGTAAGATCTCATTATATGATTTTAGTACCTTATAATATTGATAAATAAATGAAATAAGAAGTTGGACTGGTCATAGTTTTTTCTAAAAGAAAATTATAAAATCTTAACGGCTTACATATATAACTATTATGATAATTTTGTTGACAGTTTACCAAACACATTCAAAAAAACATATTAATTAATTCATAAAAGTAACATATATTTTTTTTTTTGGAAAATTGCAGTTTGATACTTCATTTGTTTCCTTGCAATTATAGTCATTTATGTAATTAGATCTTACTCTTTCATTTTTTATTAGCGAGAGAGTTGATATTTACATTCTATTTTTTGTTATTTATATTTTATTTGTGAATAAATTTGACACATATTTTACATATGAAATGAAGTGTAAATATCAAATTTCTTTTAGTAATTTGTTTTGCAAATTGGTCGTTTTTTTTATGTACTATCGACATAACATTGGACATATTAACATCAAGTTAGAATCTATATTGACACCACACATGAAAATAATTATAGCAAACGGAGATTAAATTCGGGGAGAAGGGAAAAAATTATATCATAATTATAAATAACAAATATAGATGATTAAAATCGTAAATCCTTCCTTTTCTATTTGGATTTCAAAGAAATTTAATTAATTAAATATTTCCCTTTGAATAAATTACCAAATTCCTCATACACGCAAACTCAACTTATAAAAAAGCTCGGCCCCGCACCCTTCTTCTCTCACTTTCTTTTCCACCCAATTTTTCCCTTCTAAAATTTCTTCCAATCCACGCTTCCATTACCGCCGCAGAACATCTCCGTCCACCGTCCTCCGCCGCCGCCTACGCCATCCAACCTCGCCTTGGTTACGTAGGATATTAAAAATCTTCGTTTATTTGATGGCTGATCGTAAAATCCAGCAGAATAATAAGAACAACTCGTCATGGATGTTGAACCGTTCTGTAACTATAAATTCCTCTGCTTCGGCGGCGGCGGCGGCGGCGGGGGATGGAATCGGTCACAAGCCCCTATACAACGTATATAATTCACCGGCGCTCCAGAGGAACGGCTCCATGAAGAGTTTGTACAGCTCGTCCTTCGGTTCAATGGTCTCCGCCGGTAATTCGTTGAAGGGTAAGGTCAGGAAATTGTGCTCGATTTTTGAATCCCCAAAACGATCCTCCACCCCTCTAAATCCACAACATTTGGCATCACCGTGCACCCCACCTACAAAATCCACCAAATTGTTGTTGACAGCGTCAGATTCTTCAAATCCCGTTCCCAAAAACATCTCTTTTCCCGTCTCGGATTCCCTCTTCAGGCTTCCTGGTACCGAGGATAGGGTCGTTGTTTATTTCACCAGCCTCCGAGGAATACGAAAAACATTCCAGGATTGTCACAGTGTGCGAATGATTTTTCGGGGGTTTCGCGTAAATCTTGATGAGAGGGACATTTCCATGGATGTAGCTTACAGGAAGGAGTTACAAAAAGTCCTCGGCGAAAATAATGTCAGCTTGCCGCAGGTGTTTATTAAGGGGAAGTATATTGGCGGAGCTGACGTGATAAAACAATTACTCGAAGCTGGTGAGCTGATTAAGCTGACTAAGGGGCTTCCTCTTCGTGGGTTTCAGCCTTGCAGCATGTGTGATGATGTGAGATTTGTCCCATGTGTGAATTGCAGCGGGAGTCGAAAAGTGTTTGATGAGGATGAGGAACAGACCAGGAGGTGTCTCGAGTGCAATGAAAATGGACTTGTTCGCTGTCCGCTCTGCTGCGCGTGATTATAATTTAGTCGGAAAATGGTGTGTTTTTATGCTGCTCTGATTATAATTAAGTAGAGATATGGTGTGATTCTGTTTTTCTTGATTAAGCTTCTTCGGGCTGTCAGAGTGTTTATGGAGGAGCATGATAATTCTTTCTGTAATTGATTTGCTGAGGAAATCGGCTGTGTAAATAGTGGTTGTGTGTCAAACTTAGGTGAATTGTTTGGCTGTTCACCTTTATAGTAAAATGGAGTTGAACATTGTACTTACTACTCGTGTATTGGGACATTGTGCTGAGGAATGCATTTATGCCTAACGCAGAGCTTGAATAAAGCAGTTCATGATACAATTTATGATGAAATGTACAATACTGATCAATAAAGGTTTATCAAGAATGCATCATAATGCAAAATTTTCATCTACGGTATGTATTTTCTTTTCTTAGAGGTTTTTGATGAGAGATTTGTTTGTTTTGGAAGTTGTTTGCTATCGACCCTGTCTTCTCGTATGCATGCTCCTTACAGTTTTGCAAACTTTTAAAGGGCAAAGATCGAATATTGATTAAAATAGTATGTGAATTTTGCAATATTAGAGTGATGTTTGTTTAACTGTGTCTTGGAATGGTGTTGCACTTTCAGTTCCAAATGTTGGCTTGGTCGATGAGACTCGGATTAGAAATGGTGAATGGTGCCTTGGAACTGGTTAGGCCGTTGCATATATTTTGTCGTGTTATATGGTTGTGTTGTATGTAATGACGGTTTTTTTTTTAAAGCAAATTCTGAATGCATATATTAGTGCCATTTTATACGGTCTTTTTTCTTTAACTTACTATGGGTATTTTTAGTCACTTTCTGAATCTGGTATTCCTTCTTCAAGGTTTTAATCTATGAAACACCCTTTTTTGTGGTACATGGTACATCTCTTTCTTTTTCATCCAACGTTTATTGGTTTGGACAAGGTAGTTCTCCATCATTTTTTTGGTTCATTTGGGATCTTCATTTTGATTATTAACATTGAAAAACGAGCTTGTACTGTGGTGTGAAAGGGTTTTCTTTTTCTCTACTTTCATCTATACCTTTCTTGCATTTTGGTTGATCGATTAACCAATATTTCTCATACTATACTCAGTCCATTTACTCTTGCTAAACCATAGAAGGTCTGGTCTGCATTGTGCAATTAATTGGGTATTTTGATGAGAGCTCAGATGTCATAATTTAGACATTTGCAATGAATTTGACTGTGTGTACTCGTTACGATGTGCAATTTTGAGGCTTTGCAATTAATTCGTATCAAGAATTCAGTTATAAGTCTGGTAATAGCTATGATATTGCTTTACAAAAAACAGAAGAAGTGAGCGAAACTGCATGTTTTGAGGATCATACAGCAATTATTGGGATTCATGGTTTCTTATGTGTTGTTTGAGGAAAGGCACTGGATTTGCGTGTTTAATATATTAGGTGAAACGTTACTTTATGGCTAATTCTAGTGACACATCATGTATATTTGATAACTTTTCACATGGACAAATGCCCCACTTCATTCCTCTTTATAAACAAGGACATGGATGTTGCTAGTCTATTCACACGTACCAAAAAAGTCTATTCTCTTCTTCAAAAAAAGAAAGAAAGAAAGAAAGAAGTCTATTCGTGCACTTCATTTATCAGGGTTGGCCTATATCACATTGTAATAAACTCAAAGTTCATGTTTCAAGTAATACATGAAACTGTGTTTAATGTGTGTAGACGAATAAGATATAATTGTTCATAATGTTGATTGGTGAACTTATTTCGTGCTTATCAATGTGTTAAAAATGTTTTGGTGCAAACATATCATTTCACCTCTGATATGTACCTAGTCATTGTGATACATGTATGTGCGAATTAATAACACGATACGATTCGCCTGTGAAGTATATATAATATGTATGATATAGTGTAAATAAAGTATCGGTAAATTTGAAAAAAATACATCTGTGCATTTTTTATTTAAGATTCAGCACACATGTATTTTTTTTTTACAAATTAATACCTGACAACACCACAAACTTAGTTTTAACTCCCTACAAAGATAAATTTACATTTTTTCTTTTTTATTATTTAAATAAATATATAATTTTATTTACAAAAATAATTGTGTCTTCTCCATCTACCAAATTAGTACATATTATGGGGTTTTAAATACTTGTTTTCCCTCTTTGAATACTCCAAATATGTAAAAAAAAATATATTATATTTTCGAGCATTCACTATGAATTTAATCATTGTTGGTCTTTTCATTAAAAATGTATTATGATAACTTATTCATGTCAATTTATTTTAAAAAAAACATAGTTCCTCACTCATCATGAATAAGATTAAGTACTTATTTTGAATTGTAAAGTATCTATTTTGGAGTTCCAGATGCTTGATTTGGCTCTCTGAATACTCCAAATGTGTAAGAAAATACTGGATCTTCGAGTGATCAGCATAAATTCAGACATTGTTGGTTTTTTCATTGAAAATGCATTAAGATGACTTATTCATGTCATCTAATTTTTGAAAAAAACACATTTTCTCACTCATCAAGGAATAAGAAAAAATACTTATTTTGACCGATAACATATCTATTTTAGGGTTCCAGATCCTTGATTTTGCTATTTGAATACCCAAATGTGTAAGAAAATACTTCAGTTCCAAGTTATATTATTTGGGGATGTCAAAATATAGTTTGAAGTTAATATTGAATGGAATTGATGATGACATTCGTGAAGTAAAAATACGATACCTAAATTAATACAAATAAAACATAATTCGAGTCCACAAATACTTGATTTTACCCTTTAAATACTCAAATTCGATTATTTGAGGATGTCAAAATATATACTTTGAAGTTAATATTGAGTGGCCTTTGATGATGAGTGGCCGATGATTTCGGTTGGGAATAAATCTAGCAAACGGACTAGGTCAAGTTATAATAAATGGATAATGAGTCCAAGTATCGATCACACAAAGACTAATATTTAATTACTAAAATTTTTATCATTTAACTTAAGTTATACAAAATAAATAAAAAGGTGATATGTGGATTATTAATCTAAACTATTAAATAAAATAATTGCAATTAAAAACGAGAGATTCAAAGATCAAGGAGGGATTCAAATTCAAATAAATAACTAAGATACATAACGGTACCAAACTCTAATATGTTGACACGTGTTAAAATTCAATTAATTATTTAATTCGTGACAATCACGATGAAATTCTCAATTTTATTTGATAAACAATTTCTTGAGTTAATAAACATATTTAAATCTAACAGTCCAATTATTTCTATTTGAATTTAATTAGATCTAAATGCATTAAATCTTCGTGGAATTTCAGTTTTCACCTAAAAGCGCACGCTCAACCTGAATAATATTTCTACTCAGTTTAACCATGTGTTGATGACGTCTTTTTTGCTATATTTAATCAATCATCTTCCGATTCGTGATTAATTAACAAACATGTAATTAGTTGATCAGGCTATTAACAAGAAATATTAAAATAACATCAATCAATAATTAAAATCAAGAAAAATAATATATTGAAAATAAACCAAATATCGAACAAAGTATTGTTTGGCTCTATCGTGGTCTTAGCCTAAATAAAATTATTCCATGAATTCAAAACAAAAGTGAAAACTCAGATTTAATTTCATATAAGAAAACAAAATAAAGAAGGAATAAGAGTAATTCTCAGCGATTTTTGTTGAGGAATTCCTCATGCTTCTGTCTTTTGTCTTCCTCCCTTTAATTCTGTACTTCTGTCTTCTCTTCCTTCCACTGCTTTCGCTTATGCTCTCTTCCTTTCTTTACGTGATTATCATTTGCCTCCTCCCTTCCTTTCTCTCTCTTCTCTACTCTGCCTCTCTCTTCTGCCATTCTCTTTACTTCACTGCCTTCTTCTCTATTTGTTCTTCTCTCTTCCTTCCCCCCTTTTGCGCTGTTTTTTTCTCTTTTTTGTGCCTTCCTTCTTGCTGCTCACGTACGCTGCTTTTTATATTTCTTCATGGGCTTAATCCTCCAACTCCTTGAAGCCCATGTCAATCTCAAAAATTGTAGATAAGGTTGTAGAGATTTTATTTATCAAGATTTGCAAAGATTTTCTTCCAAAACTTCAATATTCTCAAGATAATAAAATATAAAAATATTTTATTTCTTTTCTTTTGGTATATTTTTTCATTTGAAGTTTTGTATAATCATCTTATATCTCAAATTAGGCTTTTTCTCTTCTTTTATTCAAATCTACAAATATTATAAAATTAATTCAGATAAGCACAAAATTAAGGATAATAATTACAGATAAGCACAAATATTATAAAATAAAATCCCTAAAATCAATCATTTAAATACTCAAATTCGATTATTTGAGTATGTCAAAATATATAGTTCGAGTTCACAATATAATTAAAAATGTGATACCTCAATATTAACTTCAATTTGATTATTTGAGTATGTCAAAATATATTTGTGGACTCAAATTATATCTTATTTGTATTAATTTAGGTATTAAATTTTTACTTCACGAATTTCATCATCAATTTCACTCAATATTAATTTCAAACTATATTTTGACATTCCCAAATAATTGGATATGAGTATTTAGGGAGTAAAATCAAATATTTGTAAACTCGAATTAGATACTCTTTATACCAATTTAGTTATCATATTTTAACTTCACAAATGACACCATAAAAAATCACTCAATATTACTTGAAACTATATTTTTTGGACATCCCAAAATAATCAAAATTGAGTCTCAAAAGGGTAAAATCAAGTATATGTGGTTTCAAATTAGGTATTGTTTTTACTAATTTATGTATTACATTTTAAATTAACAAACCTCATCATCAAAGGTTACTCAATATTAACTTCAAAGTATAAATTTTGACATCCTCAAATAATCGAATTTGAGTATTTAAAGGGTAAAATCAACTATTTGTGGACTCGAATTATGTCTTATTTGCATTAATTTAGGTATCACATTTTTACTTCACGAATGTCATCATCAATGCCACTCAATATTAATTTCAAACTATATTTTGACATCCCCAAATAATTGGGTATGAATATTTAGGGAGTAAAATCACATATTTGTAGACTAGAATTAGTAACTCTTTATGCCAATTTAGGTATTATATTTTAACTTCACAAATGACACCATCAAAAGTCACTTAATAGAACTTGAAACTCAAATATTTTCTTACACATTTGGGTATTCAAATAGCAAAATCAATGATCTGAAACCCCAAAATAGCTATGTTATCGGTTAAAATAAGTATTTTTTTCCTCGATGAGTGAGAAAATGTGTATTTTCAAAAATTAATGACATGAATAAGTCATCTTAATGCATTTTCAATGAAAAGACCAATAATTTCTGAATTTATGGTGATCGCTCGAAAATCTAGTATTTTCTTACAGATTTGGAGTATTCAAAGAGCCAAATCAAGCATCTGGAACTCCAAAATAGATATTTTATATGTTAAAATAAGTACTTACTCATATTTCATAATGAATGATGAACTATATTTTTTAAAAAATAAAATGATATAAATAAGTCATTGTAATGCATTTTTAATGAAAAGACCAACAATGGCTGAATTTATCGTGTTTGTTCGAAAATATAATATATTTTTTTTACGCATTTGGAGTATTCAAAGAGCAAAATCGAGTATATGAAACCCCATAATAGGTACTAATTTGGTAGATGAAGAATACACAATTATTTTGGTAGATAAAATTATATATTTATTTAAATAATAAAAGGGAAAAAATGAAAATTTTTCTTTGTAGGGAGTTAAAACTAAGTTTGTAGTGTTGTCAGGTATTGATTTGTAAAAAAAATTATATAGGTACTGAATCTTAAATCAAAGATGCACATATGTATTTTTTTTTTAAAATTTACCCTTAAAGTATATCTAATAGCTACACCGATAAATAATAAAATATGAGATATATTCTTATTTTAAAGTGAATATATCATCAGATAAAAAAATAAAATAATAACAAAACTTATTTTACTTGGAAATAAATGCAATTTTTTTAGCATCATAGAAACAAACCAAAAAAGTTAATAACACAAAAGAATTTATATGATATTCTACATTTCCTAAGATGATGCAAGCCAATTGGATACATTTTCTGCATATTGGAGTCACAGTTACACTATTTCATAAAATCATAACAAAACTAAAATTATTTAAATCCAAACAAAATTAAATCTTTCAATATTTCCAAACGAAATTCCTGTGGTCTCGACTCTAAAATTAACCCGAGAAATTACCTCGAAAATGCAGAAATCGGGGAGGCAATGGAGCGAGGAACGAAGAACCGATTGCAACGAAAGGAAGCGGTGGCACAAGCTTGAAGTGAAGCAATGGAGCAAATAATTGATTTGCCAATTAAAAGGATGAGTGTGGTAATACGGGGGAGTGGGAAGATTCAGTCTATATAGTTTTTTTTAATTAATTAAATCAATTATTTAAGTAGGGTAAATATGGTAATTGCTGGGGCAGACATATTTTCTTAATGGCAAGGTCTATATGGTCATTAACATATATATATATATAGAGCTGTCAATCGCTCCGGCCCGTGTCGGGTTGGGTCGGCCCGACTCGGGTTGGGCCGGCCCATCGGGTTGGTGGGTTGGGAAATCCCAGCCCAGCCCAGCCCACCAAAAGATGGGCTGCGGGTTGGGTTGGGCCAAACCACGGGTCTAAAAAATTCTAAACAATTCAATACATTTGCTTAGTTTTGCATACTGTAGTTCACCCAAAACAATTGACAAAAAACGCTGTGCTGTAATCTGAATAAAAAAGGGTTGTTGGCGGTCAAAGAATCCAAAGATGAGTAAATGTTAAAACATGAAATACCACAATTGACAGTGAAATAAACGAACAAAGTGCTAAAAAGTTAAAGAATTCTTCTCCTCCGTCAAAAAGTTAAAGAATTTTTTTTATCAAACTAAACAAAAAAAACAATACAATTTTTTAAATTTCATTAATCATGAAATCATTCATATCAAATTCTTCTCCTCCATCTTCATCCTCTCCCCCTTTATCAATATCAGCATTTGATCCCTGATTAGACAACGCTGTTTTAACACTTGTGTCGTCTTCATTACCTTGATCAACCTTAAAATACAAAAATACGAATGTAGTTAAAATTAAAATAATAATAAACTAGTTTATCAACTAAGTCAACAACAAACTAGAAATTTGTAAACAAAATTACCAACGTAACCATGCAACCAATTGCGAGTGCAAATAAGAGCTTGAATTTTTTTCAAGAAGTGTACAACTTCTATACTTGGTAAGCACACAAGCACTGATGGAAAAAGCTGATTCTGATGCAACAGTAGTAATTGGAATAGGCACAACATCACATGCCATCATTGCTATGGTGGGGTACCGATGTTTTTTATCCTTCTAGTACTCCAAAACATTCAAATCTTGATGATATGCAAATTCAAGTTTTGGCTCCTCCAAATAAAGATCAATTTGAGATTTTCCAACATTTGTAATTGTCTGGCTCTCATATGCAATCATTTCCTATATTAATTGAAATAATTATGATATGAAAATATAAATCAGTTAAATAATACAAGAAAAAAAAGTATTAGAATACTTACATAAAAAATTCTTTTGCTCTTTCCTTTACCTTCTCCTGCACTTTGGGGAGCAATTTCTAGGTCGTGAAGAATTTGCATTGTCAGTCTTAGAATATTCATCAAAAAGCTTATAGAATTTTGCTTTCACAAGTTCTATCTTCTCGAGACATTTAACAACATCACTCTCAACCTTAGAATAAAAAACTCCAACATCGAAAGCTTTATCCGTGGGTCAATAATGGCTCCAAATGCAAGAACCATGCTATATTGTGTCCAATACTTTTCAAACTTTCCCAACATTCTTTTACACATATCACTTATGACCTCATCTTCATGCATTAAGTTTTCCTTTAACAAAACTTCAATCTTTCAGACTTGCATAAAATATAAATTTGATGTAAGATAAGAATAACCGGAGATCAAATTGGTAGTGTCATAAAATGGCTCAAGGAACTCACATATTTTTTCTCCTCTTTTCCACTTTCACTTGAAGGACAAAATTTATAATTCTTGTCATTGAATTGAAGGAAAACAAAAGCTTTCTTATACTTGATGGCACTATCAAGCATTAAATATGTCGAGTTCCAACGAGTAAACACATCCAATCGCAAGCTAATACTAGTATCAATGCTACCGACTGCTTGTACACATTCTTGAAACTTCTGCATCCTAGTCTCCGAACCTTTAACATACTTGACTGACTCTCTAATTTTATTCAAAGCAACAACAACGACTTTCAAACCTTCTTGGACAATTAGATTCAATATATGAGCAGAACAACGAACATGAAAATACTCACCGTCACACAATAAGCTATCATGCAAAGAGAGTTGCTCTTTCAAATTAACTTGCATGTTGTCATTACTAGATGCATTATCCAATGTCAAAGAAAAAACTTTTTTCTCAATTCCCAACTTTTTTCTCAATTCCCCACTCCTTCAAAAATTCAAATAATTTTGCTGCTAATTCAACTCCTGAGTGTGGTGGAGGCACTCAGGCATATGAGAAAAGCTAAGAATTTTACTATTCAACTTCCGATCATTATCAACAAAATGAGCAGTCAAGCAAATATAACCCTCACTAGTGCACGACGTCCACAAATCCGAAGTTAAACAAACTCTATTATGAATAGTAGCCAAAACATGCTTAAGTTTCTCTTTTTCCCTCAAATAGATTCCTTTAATATCACAAACAAGAGTGTTTCTAGAAATACAAAGAACATCGGGATTTATGTATTTCATCCAAGCTCTAATACCATCATACTCAACAAACGAAAATGATAAATCATGTCTAATGATTGCACAAGCCAATAATTCACGTGCAATTTTTTGATCTATTTTCTTAGACCTCATCTTCCCATCTTGATCAAGAATCATT